>NC_141014.1:32395080-32867409 GCF_052327205.1 Somniosus microcephalus | reverse complement strand
CCCCACCCTCTCTCCTCCTCTCCCCCACCCTCTCTCCTCCTCTCCCCCACCCTCTCCTCCTCTCCCCCACCCTCTCTCCTCCACTCCCCACCCTCTCTCCTCCTCTCCCCCACCCTCTCTCCTCCTCTCCCCACCCTCTCTCTCCTCTCCCCCACCCTCTCTCCTCCTCTCCCCACCCTCTCTCCTCCTCTCCCCCACCCTCTCTCCTCCTCTCCCCCACCCTCTCTCCTCCTCTCCCCCACCCTCTCTCCTCCTCTCCCCCACCCTCTCTCCTCCTCTCCCCCACCCTCTCTCCTCATCTCCCCCACCCTCTCTCCTCCTCTCCCCCACCCTCTCTCCTCCTCTCCCCACCCTCTCTCCTCCTCTCCCCCACCCTCTCTCCTCCACCCTCTCTCTTCCTCTCCCCCACCCTCTCTCCTCTCCCCCACCCTCTCTCCTCCTCTCCCCACCCTCTCTCCTCCTCCCCCAACCCTCTCTCCTCTCCCCCACCCTCTCTCCTCCTCTCCCCACCCTCTCTCCTCTCCCCCACCCTTCTTCTCCTCTCCCCCACCCTCTCTCCTCCTCTCCCCCACCCTCTCTCCTCCTCTCCCCCACCCTCTCTCCTCCTCTCCCCCACCCTCTCTCCTCCTCTCCCCCACCCTCTCTCCTCCTCTCCCCCACCCTCTCTCCTCCTCCTCCCCCACCCTCTCTCCTCCTCTCCCCACCCTCTCCTCCTCTCCCCCACCCTCTCATCCTCCTCTCCCCCACCCTCTCTCCTCCTCTCCCCCACCCTCTCTCCTCCTCTCCCAACCCTCTCTCCTCCTCTCCCCCACCCTCTCTCCTCCTCTCCCCCACCCTCTCTCCTCCTCCCTCTCTCCACCCTCTCTCCTCCTCCCCCACCCTCTCTCCTCCTCTCCCCACCCTCTCTCCTCCTCTCCCCACCCTCTCTCCTCCTCTCCCCCTCCGTCTCCTCCACTCCCCACCCTCTCTCCTCCTCTCCTCCACCCTCTCTCCTCTCCCCACCCTCTCTCCTCCACTCCCCCACCCTCTCTCCTCCTCTCCCCCACCCTCTCTCCTCCTCTCCCCCACCCTCTCTCCTCCTCTGCCCCACCCTCTCTCCTCCTCTCCCCCACCCTCTCTCCTCCACTCCCCCACCCTCTCTCCTCCTCTCCCCCACCCTCTCTCCTCCTCTCCCCCACCCTCTCTCTCCCTCCCCCACCCTCTCTCCACTCCCCACCCTCTCTCCTCCTCTCCCCACCCTCTCTCCTCCTCTCCCCCACCCTCTCTCCTCCTCTCCCCCACCCTCTCCTCCACTTCCCCACCCTCTCTCCTCCTCTCCTCCACCCTCTCTCCTCTCCCCCACTCTCTCTCCTCTCCTCACTCCCCACCCTCTCTCCTCCTCTCCCCCACCCTCTCTCCTCCTCTCCCCCACCCTCTCTCCTCCTCTCCCCCACCCTCTCTCCTCCTCTCCCCCACCCTCTCTCCTCCACTCCCCCACCCTCTCTCTCCTCTCCCCCACCCTCTCTCTTCCTCTCCCCCACCCTCTCTCCTCCTCTCCCCCACCCTCTCTCCTCCACTCCCCCACCCTCTCTCCTCCACTCCCCCACCCTCTCTCCTCCACTCCCCCACCCTCTCTCCTCCTCTCCCCACCCTCTCTCCTCCTCTCCCCCACCCTCTCTCCTCCTCTCCCCACCCTCTCTCCTCTCCCCCACCCTCTCTCCTCCTCTCCCCCACCCTCTCTCCTCCACTCCCCCACCCTCTCTCCTCCTCATCCCCACCCTCTCTCCTCCTCTCCCCCACCCTCTCTCCTCCTCTCCCCCACCCTCTCTCCTCCACTCCCCCACCCTCTCTCCTCCTCTCCCCCCACCCTCTCTCCTCCTCTCCCCAGCCTCTCTCCTCCTCTCCCCCACCCTCTCTCCTCCTCTCCCCCACCCTCTCTCCTTCTCTCCCCCCACCCTCTCTCCTCCTCTCCCCCACCCTCTCTCCTCCTCTCCCCCACCCTCTCTCCTCCACTCCCCCACCCTCTCTCCTCCACTCCCCACCCTCTCTCCTCTCCCCCACCCTCTCTCCTCCTCTCCCCACCCTCTCTCCTCCACTCCCCCCCTCTCTCCTCCTCTCCCCCACCCTCTCTCCTTCTCTCCCACACCCTCTCTCCTCCTCTCCCACCCTCTCTCCTCCACTCCCCCACCCTCTCTCCTCCTCTCCCCCACCCTCTCTCCTCCACTCCCCCACCCTCTCTCCTCCACCTCTCTCCTCCTCTCCCCCACCCTCTCTCCTCTCCCCCACCCTCTCTCCTCCTCTCCCCCACCCTCTCTCCTCCTCTCCCCACCCTCTCTCCTCCTCTCCCCCACCCTCTCTCTCCTCTCCCCCACCCTCTCTCCTCCACACCCCCACCCTCTCTCCTCCACTCCCCCACCCTCTCTCCTCCTCTCCCCCACCCTCTCTCCTCCTCTCCCCCACCCTCTCTCCTCCTCTCCTCCACCCTCTCTCCTCTCCCCCACCCTCTCTCCTCCTCTCCCCCCACCCTCTCTCCTCCTCTCCCCCACCCTCTCTCCTCCTCTCCCCCACCCTCTCTCCTCCACTCCCCCACCCTATCTCCTCCACTCCCCCACCTTCTCTCTCCACTCCCCCACCCTCTCTCCTCCTCTCCCCCACCCTCTCTCCTCCTCTCCCCCACCCTCTCTCCTCCTCTCCCCACACTCTCTCCTCCACTCCCCACCCTCTCTCCTCCACTCCCCCACCCTCTCTCCTCCTCTCCCCCACCCTCTCTCCTCCACTCCCCCACACTCTCTCCTCCACTCCCCCACCCTCTCTCCTCCTCTCCCCCACCCTCTCTCCTCCTCTCCCCCACCCTCTCTCCTCCTCTCCCCCACCATCTCTCCTCCTCTCCCCCACCCTCTCCTCTCCCCCACCCTCTCTCCTCCTCTCCCCCACCCTCTCTCCTCCACTCCCCCACCCTCTCTCCTCCACTCCCCACCCTCTCTCCTCCACTCCCCCACCCTCTCCTCCTCTCCCCCACCCTCTCTCCTCCTCTCCCCCACCCTCTCTCCTCCACTCCCCCACCTCTCTCCTCCTCTCCCCCACCCTCTCTCCTCCTCTCCCCCCACCCTCTCTCCTCCTCTCCCCACCCTCTCTCCTCCCCTCCCCCACCCCTCTCCTCCTCTCCCCCACCCTCTCTCCACCACTCCCCCACCCTCGCTCCTCCTCTCCCCCACCCTCTCTCCTCCTCTCCCCACCCTCTCTCCTCCACTCCCCCACCCTCTCCTCCACTCCCCCACCCTCTCTCTCCACTCCCCCACCCTCTCTCCTCCTCTCCCCCCACCCTCTCTCCTCCACTCCCCCCACCCTCTCTCCTCCACTCCCCACCCTCTCTCCTCCACTCCCCCACCCTCTCTCCTCCACTCCCCCACCCTCTCTCCTCCACTCCCCCACCCTCTCTCCTCCTCTCCCCACCCTCTCTCCTCCTCTCCCCCACCCTCTCCTCCTCTCCCCCACCCTCTCTCCTCCTCTCCCCCACCCTCTCTCCTCCTCTCCCCCACCCTCTCTCCTCTCCCCCACCCTCTCTCCTCCTCTCCCCCACCCTCTCTCCTCCACTCCCCCACCCTCTCTCCTCCTCTCCCCCACCCTCTCTCCTCCTCTCCCCCACCCTCTCTCCTCCTCTCCCCCCACCCCTCTCTCCTCCTCTCCCCAACCCTCTCTCCTCCTCTCCCCCACCCCCTCTCCTCCTCTCCCCCACCCTCTCTCCTCCTCTCCCCCACCCCTCTCTCCTCCTCTCCCCCACCCTCTCTCCTCCACTGCCCCACCCTCTCTCCTCCTCTCCCCCACCCTCTCTCCTCCTCTCCCCCACCCTCTCTCCTCCTCTCCCCCCACCCTCTCTCCTCCTCTCCCCCACCCTCTCTCCTCCTCTCCCCCACCCACTCTCCTCCACTCCCCCACCCTCTCTCCTCCACTCCCCCACCCTCTCTCCTCCTCTCCCCACCCTCTCTCCTCCACTCCCCCACCCTCTCTCCTCCACTCCCCCACCCTCTCTCCTCCACTCCCCCACCCTCTCTCCTCTCCCCCACCCTCTCTCCTCCACTCCCCCACCCTATCTCCTCCACTCCCCCACCCTCTCTCTTCCACTCCCCCACCCTCTCTCCTCCTCTCCCCCACCCTCTCTCCTCCTCTCCCCCACCCTCTCTCCTCCACTCCCCCACCCTCTCTCCTCCACTCCTCCACCCTCTCTCCTCCACTTCCCCACCCTCTCTCCTCCACTCCCCCCACCCTCTCTCCTCCTCTCCCCCACCCTCTCTCCTCCTCTCCCCCACCCTCTCTCCTCTCCCCCACCCTCTCTCCTCCTCTCCCCCACCCTCTCTCCTCCTCTCCCCCACCCTCTCTCCTCCACTCCCCCACCCTCTCTCCTCCTCTCCCCCACCCTCTCTCCTCCTCTCCCCCACCCTCTCTCCTCCTCTCCCCCCCACCCTCTCTCCTCCTCTCCCCCACCCCCTCTCCTCCTCTCCCCCACCCTCTCCTCCTCTCCCCCACCCTCTCTCCTCCACTCCCCCACCCTCTCTCCTCCACTCCCCCACCCTCTCTCCTCTCCCCCACCCTCTCTCCTCCACTCCCCCACCCTCTCTCCTCCTCTCCCCCACCCTCTCTCCTCCTCTCCCCCACCCTCTCTCCTCCTCTCCCCACCCTCTCTCCTGCACTCCCCCACCCTATCTCCTCCTCTCCCCCACCCTCTCTCCTCCACTCCCCCACCCTCTCTCCTCCTCTCCCCCACCCTCTCTCCTCCTCTCCCCACCCTCTCTCCTCCACTCCCCCACCCTCTCTCCTCCTCTCCCCCACCCTCTCTCCTCCACTCCCCCACCCTCTCTCCTCCACTCCCCCACCCTCTCTCCTCCTCTCCCCACCCTCTCTCCTCTCCCCCACCCTCTCTCCTCCACTCCCCCACCCTCTATCCTCCTCACCCTTCCACCTTCTCTCCTCTTCTCCCCTCCCCACCCCACACTTTCTTGAATACTTCTATTTGTGAAGCTCCTTGGAAATTTTTTTACACTAAAGGCACAATATAAATGCAGGATGTTGTAGTCTGGGGCTGTAAGTGAATGGTCCCTACATACTCACAGCTTAGCCTGTAATGCACTGAAAGAGTGGAATTAGGGTTCAGTACACTTGGGACAGGAGCACAGTATTCTGCAGGGTCTTCCAGCTTGGGACCCTTGAGCGCTATATCCCTTTTCTCAGCCGTACTGTTTGGGCATCCCAATTAAAACAAGACAGTTGAGAAGTACGCAATTTTTTTAATTCATTCACTGGGTGTGGCTGTCACTGGCGAAACCGGCATTTATTGCCCATCCCTAATTGCCCTTGAGAAGGTGGTGGTGAGCCGCCTTCTTGAACCGCTGCAGTCCGTGTGGTGAAGGTACTCCCACAGTGCTGTTAGGGAGGGAGTTCCAGGATTTTGACCCAGCGACGATGAAGTAACGGCCGATATATTTCCAAGTCGGGGTTGTGTGTGTGACTTGGAGGTGGTGGTGTTCCCCATGCGCCTGCTGCCCTTGTCCTTCTAGGCGGTGGAGGTCACGGGTTTGGGCAGCATGCTTGCTGTGTGTCAGCCGTGGCTCAGTGGATAGCTATCTTGCCTTGGAGTCAGACGGTTGTGGGTTTCAAGTCTCACTCTAGCGATTTGAGCACAAAATCCAGGCTGACACTGCCAGGGCAGCACTGAGGGAGCACTACACTGTCTGAGGTGCTGTCTTTTGGATGAGAAATTAAACCGAGGCACTGTCTGACCCTGAGGTTGTAAAAGGCATGAGACAAATGCAAGTTCTTTCTTTGTATTATGTATTACAGCAGCTATCAATAGGAAACACTAGTCATACAATACCTGACCTAAATGAGTGGTCACCTCTTACCTGGTGAGTTGTGACAGAGACTGTAGGTCCCGCATTGGACTTATCAGTCACCTGCAAACTCATTTTTAATGTGGAAGCAAGTCATCCTCGGTTCCGAGGGACTGCCTAAGAAGAAGAAGGTGAATAGTATACATGCACTGCTCACCGCAACACGGAGATATTAGTCATGCGGGATCTGATGGGGGCGATTTGTCTATTTTAGTTCAGAGGACTCTTGTGTTTAATATTAAACAGTGACTGACTCATTCATGCTTCGTTCCATTATCTTTGATGTCACAGAGTAGGCTTTTATCTCTGTCACAGTGTTATGATAAAGTATGAACACAACTCGCTGGCTTGCAAGCAACAACAAAAAAAATCACAAATAGCGCGGAGCTATTAACTACTGGATTGCTGAAGTGCGTGGATAGTTATTCTTATTTCTGTGTGTTGGGGACAGCCACTGTGTTTTGAAACACCAATGGGCTGGATTTTGATACTGGAGGCGTGTAGGAGGCGGGACTACAACTTTCGGGGTTGTAGTCCCGCCTCCATCGAGTTGTGGCCAACCCACGCGATTTTCACTTGATTGACCTTGTTGAGCCCGCCCAGCGGGCCCAGCAGGCCAATTAAGGGACACCCGGCAACAGGTGACGTCACAGATTGACATTTCATCTGTCAAGAGCTTTTGACAGATGAAATATCAGCGTTTGACAGCTGTTTGAAGCTGTCAAATACTGACAATCTGTACTCCAAGTTAATTCCTTCCTCTCAGGCTGATTTAGAGATCTCTCCAGAACAGAAAGCTGAATGCTGCAACTTTTGACAGCTCGTGGCCATTCTGCTTTCTGTGCCGGTGAGATGAGGGACTCCCGAGACCTGAAGGAAGGAAGGCTGTAAAGGTAAGTAAAGGTAATTAAACTTCTTCAAACACTTTACACACACCAAACACACTTACCTCTGCACTCATGCACTCATTACTCACCTGAACACCGGACATCTCGACCCCTCCAAGCCCTTCAGCCCGACGGTCCGCCTCGCTAACTTCAGGAATAAAAATAGGGATTAGGCTAAAAACTGCCTGTTAACTACCTGTTGACAGGCAGTTAATTGGCACTAATCCCCTTCCCGCCTCGGGGAGGCGGCTCCCAGCACAGGTCGGGTACCCGCCTCCTTTGAAACTGGCATGGAGGCGGGTTGGGGGCAGGATGGGTTCGTACCCCCCCGATTTTGAGATTTTAACCCCCACACGCCTCCAATCCTGCCTCCACGGCCCAATGAAAATCCTGCCCCAAGTGTGTTAATACTCCGCGCCAGGAATAAGGTGGAGGAGGGCGGGGGAGGAGAACATACCAGGGGACACCTGGGCTATCCTAGTTCACAATGGACAATGGTGGCACCCTGGGATCAGACCCTTGCAAAAAAAAACTTGAGAGTACAGATGCATTCGCACCCGTACGACCAGATTTAGGAACAGCTTCTTTCCCAGGGCTGTCATCCTACTGAACTCCACAAATAAACTCTAAAGCCTGCACATCTGCCAATGCACTTTATTATGGTTATGTTTATGTTAATGTATTACAAGCCAAATGAATGTTGAATGTTTAAATGTCTTAATCTAAATGTACACTCTCGGGAGCCGCAAGCCTACATTTCGTTGTACTGCACTTGTGCACTAACAATGACAATAAAGTTGATTATGATTATGATTATGATTAAAGAACAAGGACGGAGAGGGGGAGCGGGGGGGGAAAAAACACAACATCCCAGAGGAGAAAAATGAAAATGTTCTCTTCATTCGGTCTTCATCGCTGCTCGCATATCCCATAGTCTCCCAAAAATTGTTCCAGAATTTAAACAATGCAACACACAGGTATAATTAAAAAAGAAAAGAAAGACTTGCATTTCTATAGCGCCTTTCACAACCACCGGACGTCTCAAAGCACTTTACAGTCAATGAAGTACTTTTCGAAGTGTAGTCACTGTTGTAATGTAGGAAACGCAGCAGCCAATTTGCGCACAGCAAGCTCCCACAAACAGCAATATGATAATGACCAGATAATCTGTTTTTGTGATGCTGATTGAGGGATAAATATTGGCCCCAGGACACCGGGGAGAACTCCCCTACACTTCTCCGAAATAGTGCCGTGGGATCTTTTACGTCCACCTGAGAGGGCAGACGGGGCCTCAGTTTAACGTCTCATCTGAAAGACGGCACCTCCGACAGTGCAGCACTCCCTCAGCACTGCACTGGAGTGTCAGCCTAGCTTTATGTGCTCAAGTCCCTGGAGTGGGACTATCAACCATCAAACACTCCCAGGGCAGGTGCAGCATGGGTTAGATACAGAGTAAAGCTCCCTCTACACTGTCCCATCAAACACTCCCAGGGCAGGTACAGCACGGGTTAGATACAGAGTAAAGCTCCCTCTACACTGTCCCATCAAACACTCCCAGGGCAGGTACAGCACGGGTTAGATACAGAGTGAAGCTCCCTCTACGCTGTCCCATCAAACACTCCCAGGGCAGGTACAGCACGGGTTAGATACAGAGTAAAGCTCCCTCTACACTGTCCCATCAAACACTCCCAGGGCAGGTACAGCACGGGTTAGATACAGAGTAAAGCTCCCTCTACACTGTCCCATCAAACACTCCCAGGGCAGGTACAGCACGGGTTAGATACAGAGTGAAGCTCCCTCTACACTGTCCCATCAAACACTCCCAGGGCAGGAGCAGCACGGGTTAGATACAGAGTAAAGCTCCCTCTACACTGTCCCATCAAACACTCCCAGGGCATGTACAGCACAGGTTAGATACAGAGTAAAGCTCCCTCTGCACTGTCCCATCAAACACGACCTCCTGACTCAGAGGTGAGAGTGCTACAAGAACAACAACAACTTGTATTTACATAGTGCCTTTAATGTAGTAAAGCGTCCCAAGGCGCTTCACACAGAGGTTGAGAGGTAGAGAGGCAGAGAGGTTTAGGGAGGGAATTCCAGAGCTTAGGGCCCAGGCAGCTGAAGGCACGGCCGCCAATGGTGTAGCGATTAAAATCGGGGGATGCTCAAGAGGCCAGAATTTGAGGAGCGCAGATATCTCGGGGGGGGTTTTGGGGCCGGAGGAGATTACAGAGATAGGGAGGGGCGAGGCCATGGAGGGATTTGAAAACAAGGATGAGAATTTTAAAATCGAGGCGCTGCTTAACCGGGAGCCAATGTAGGTCAGCGAGCACAGGGGGTGATGGGTGAACGGGACTTGCTGCGAGTTAGGACACGGGCAGCAGAGTTTTGGATGACCTCAAGTTTAGGGAGGGTAGAACATGGGAGGCCGGCCAGGAGTGCGTTGGAATGGTCACTACCACTGAGCCAAGGCTGACACTTAATGATGCCCGTTATGTGGAACTCAGTCACACCCGGTGGCTTGAGGTGAGTAAATAAGACACACCTGCCTGGGACTTCCACGGGGGATTTGCTTCATCTAACATCATAACATCGGCATACCCCCCCCCCCCCACCCCCCCCCTCCCCCGGAGAAACCGCCTAAACGGCATTTAAAAGAAACGCACCGGTTGCGCCAGGGGCTGTCGCTGTTGGCGGGAGGTTGGGAAAACCCAGGGGAAATTCACCCCCGCCCCCCACCCCCCCAGAGACTGTGACACCACGTAGTGTGGCGATAATCTCCCTGACGATCCTTCATCGTCGCTGGGTGAAAATCCTGGAACTCCCTCCCTAGCAGCACTGTGGGAGCACCTTCACCACACGGACTGCAGCGGTTCAAGAAGGAGGCTCACCACCACCTTCTCAAGGGGCAATTAGGGGATGGGCAATAAATGCTGGGCCTTGCCAGCGACGCCCAGATCCCCATGAACGAATAAAAATAAAAATCTCCCCGAGGGAGGGCTTGAGAGACAGCTTTCGGTGAGAGAGAACACAGGCGGCCAAGTCGGCACACGGTTGCTTCTCCTAAGGAGAGGGTGGAGAGATTTGAGATAGTGCGCTGGAGTCTCGCAGGGAAAGGGCGATTAGCCAGTGTACAGGCGTGTCCCAGAGCAGCGGATAGAGAGACGACAGTCAGTGTACAAGAATCTCCCCAAGGAACAGATGGAAATATTCCAGTCAGCGTGTAGCCATCTTCCTCAGCAAATTAGAGAAATAGGGGGAAAAATTCAGTATCGCTCCGTTTGGGGCGCCATTATCGGCCGTGCGCAAAGTTTAGCGCCTGGCGCTAATTATCGCCTCCGACAACAAACTTGGCTTTTATCGCCCCGGGGGTGATTGGAGCGCTAAATCAGGCGCTTCACACCTGTCTTAAGGTGCAAAGGCCGAGGAGCGAGGCGCTACCTCAGAGCGCTGGCGAAGCAAGGAAGGGCAAATCCAAATAAACCTGCAAAGTGCTGCTCAGTACTCAAAACTCCTTCACACAGCGTTGAATCTCTCCAGAAGTCTCTCTCTCTCTCTCTCTCTCTCAGAATGCATGGTGCAAAAATGTCACCAACAAAAAAAGGCAGGAAGCGGTCGCCTTTAAATAGCACTCCCCCAGTCCCTTTCTGACAGCATAACGCTCCCCTAAACCTGTCGTTGCTAGCGGCAGGCGGTAAGGCAGGGGGCGCCACTCAATATCCGGTCCGGGGCGCTGACGGGGCATTGCGCACTCGACTGACGTCACAATCTGCCGGCGCAGGAGATCGTGGCAGTAGTGTTTAGCGCCGCCGCAAAACGTCTGGTCAATTCCGCGAGTGGCGCAAACATCGCCGCGCCCAGGCGTTAGTTGCTTTGCACCCCATTAGCGCCCTCTTAAGGTGCTAACGGGAGGTGCAAACAACTGAATTTTCCCCCCATACAGTTTCTTTTTTTTTAAATAAAACTCTAAGACAGTGTATCTGTGAGGGGGGAAAAAAATCTCCTGGAACACTTGCAGCTATTCATCCGGCCCCCTTCTTCATGAGCGACTCAAAAAGCTCTTGTGTCTGGTGTGAAGCTTCATTGACTGAAAATGATCAGAAAGTCAATGGCGAATCGCTCTTCATAACTAATGTGATAGCGGGATAGATTTCTGGGATGGATTTCAGGCAGACTCTCAAGGCTGAAATGGAATTTCTGTCATGAAACAGCCAATTTAATGGGAAGGAGCTAAATGCATTTGTTCTTTTCTCATTGCGACGGAGACCCCGCCCCTGACTCTCGGGACTAATGTCTCCAGTTAAGACCCTCCAGCTCAGGCACAAATCTCTCCGGTAATTGAGATCTACTCAGCGCTCATAAATCCCCGCTCAGGCCCCTGCTCCGAGCAACCATAACTCACAACATACTTGAGCCACCTCCACCATACAATAAATGTAGGCCCCAGGACATAGTGACCAACCTCAGCCTCAGGCGAGCAAAATAAAAGTAAAAGTCGGTGCTCTTTCAAGGGGAAAGCGCACTTGTTCGTAATGCTAGTTTCTCGGTACGAGAGGCCTTTTAAAAAAAAAATTCTTCCCCCGCCCCGCTGCTGGTTTTCTCCTGTATCTTTTACGTCCACCTGAGAGGTCAGTCAGTTTAACATCTCATCCAACGGCACCTCCGGCAGTGCAGCGCTCCCTCAGTACTGCACAGGGAGTGTCAGCCTTAGATTATGGACCACAAGGGGGAGAAATTCGGTATCGCTCCGTTTGGGGCGCAATTATCGGCCGGGCGCAAAGTTTAGCGCCTGGCGCTAATTGTCGCCTCCGACTGCAAAC
This sequence comes from Somniosus microcephalus, assembly GCF_052327205.1. Taxonomy (NCBI): domain Eukaryota; kingdom Metazoa; phylum Chordata; class Chondrichthyes; order Squaliformes; family Somniosidae; genus Somniosus; species Somniosus microcephalus. The sequence continues at coordinate 32,855,838 of NC_141014.1, read as the reverse complement.
TTGGCTTCTATCGCCCCTGCATGTGATTGGAGCACTAAATCAGGCGCTACACGCCTCTCTTAAGGCGCTAACGCCGAGGAGCGAGGCGCTAACTCAGAGCGCTGGCTAAGCTCATGTGATGTCAGTCAGCGATGGAACACAGACACACTGGCACCGGCCAGTTCTTAAAGGGGAGGGTCGATCTTGCTCTCCATCCACATCCTGCTCATTGCAGCCTTGAATCTCGGCCTGGAGAGACCTGTACATCAAATCTGCTGGAAAGAACAATGGAGAGGCCCAGGGAAAGAGCTCAGACTGCAGCCCCCATAGACTCTTCTAAATCGATGCAAGGAAGATCAAATCAAAATGAACCTGCAAAGTGCTGCTCAGTACCCAAAACTCCTTCACACAGCGTTGAATCTCTCCAGAAGTCCGTCTCTCTCAGAATGCATGGTGCAAAAATGTCGTCGACAAAAAAAGGCAGGAAGCGGCCGCCTTTAAATAGCGCTCCCCCAGTTCCTTCCCGACTGCAAAACTTTCCCCTCAACCTGTCGATGCTAGCGGCAGGTGGTAAGGCAGGGGGCACCACTCAAAGTCCGGTCCGGGGCGTTGCACGCTCGACTGACGTCACGATCTGCGGGCACAGGAGATCGTGGCGGTAGTGTTTAGCGCCACCGTAAAATGTCTGGTCAATTCCGCGAGCAGCGCAAACATCGTCGTGCCCGGGCGCTAGTTGCTTTGCGCCCTCATAGGGCATTAACGGGAGGCGCAAAGCAACCGAATTTTTCCCCCCAAGGCTCTAGAGTGGGGCTTGAACCTACGACCTTCTGACTCACAGATGACAGGAGCTACCACTGGCCCACAGCTGTTGCGTCCAGCAAGCATTGTATCCTTGAGTTAGGCTGCTTTATTCCGACATCCACAACAGTGTCTGTCACCGTGGTTCATGTATCTGAGGAGGACCCAGCACATCAAGAGTTGCAGGAGTATATATATCAAAGGGCTTGACTGTGCTAAGATCAGACTTCAAAAAGCCCACCCCCTACATCACCGCCACCCTTCCTTAAATCTTGGCATGGCCTCATTCTGCCGAGCCTGAAGTAACATCGCAGCAACACAGCCTATCAAAGCCTCGGTAATAAAGGTCACTTCCCGGGGCAGAGAGCCAAGATCCTTTGAACGCCAGTCGCACAGATCAATAGCCCTTAGGATGAAAGGCTGACACTATTGCAGAGGGCTTAACAATCGATCACTGAGCAGCGGTCGCCTTGAATACAGACACGTGGCGCTGAGCATGTGAACTACTCAGTGCTGAACCTATCGTTAACCCTTCAGTACAGTTTCTTAAGGCTAAAGGGATCAAAGGGTATGGGGAGAAAGCAGGGACAGGGTACTGAGTGTGGATGATCAGCCATGATCTCATTGAATGGCGGAGCAGGCTCGAGGGGCCGAACGGCCAACTCCTGCTCCTATCTTCTATGTTTCTATGTTTCTATGTTACAGTTAGAACATAAGAACATAAGAAATAGGAGCAGGAGTCGGCCATTCAGCCCTTCGAGCCTGCTCCGCCATTCAATGAGATCGTGGCTGATCTTCTGCCTCAACTCCATTCACTGGCCCTTGTCGCCATATCCCTTGATGCCTTTACTAGTCAGAAATCTGTCGACTTCCGTTTTGAATATACAGTTTGAGCGTCCTGAATCCGGCAACCTCGGGACCGAGGCCGAGCCGGTTTCCGTGTTTTTCCGGACTTCAGCACATGTTTCTGATGTCCGAAGTCCGGAAATATCGCAACCCGGGCTCGGGCGTTTCCAGACTTCGGGCATCAGAAACACGTTCCGGAGTCCGGAAATGCCTGGGCCGCTCCCGCGTAGCGCTGACGCGTTAAAGGGGGGGGGACGCTGCGAGCTCGGCAGAGCACCCGATGGCCCACACTAGGCCACCAGGGCGGCGTGGTGCCATGGCTGCAGCCTGGTGGACGCACTTAGTGGAGCTGTGCAGATTAAGGAGGATAAAACACTGCATCACTCGCATTTTTCATAGGAATTTTCAAAAAAAAAGACAACAAAAGTTAACGGCTTTTTGAAGTACAGGTTGAGCGTCCAAAATCCGGAGTTCCGGATGACGGGACATTTTACGGATTCCGGACGACCCTGCCACCAATCGTCCTGGAGTCCGGATTCTGGAGCGTTCCAGATTCCAGAACTCTGGATTTTGGATGCTCTACCTGTACCCAATGACTGAGCCCTCTGGGGTAGAGAATTCCAAAGATTCACCACCCTCTGTGTGAAGAAATTTCTTCTCATCTCAGTCCTGAATGGCCGACCCTTTATCCTGAGGCTGTGGCCCCTGGTTCTAAACTCCCCAACCAAGGGAAACATTCTCCCAGCATCCTCCCTATCAAACCCTGTAATAATTTTGTATGCTTCAATGAGATCCCCTCTCATTCTTCTGAATTCAAGAGAATACAGGCCTAGTTTACTCAATCTCTTCTCATACGACAGTCCCGCCATCCCAGGAATCAATCTCGTGAACCTTCGTTGCACTCCCTCTATGGCAAGTAACGAGACCAAAATTGTACACAGTACTCCAGGTGTGGTCTTACCAAGGCCCTGTATAATTGGAGTAAGACTTCTTTACTCCTGTACTCAAATCCTCTTGTAATGAAGGCCAGCATACCATTTGCCTTCCTAATGGCTTGCTGCACCTGCACATTCATTTTCAGTGACTCATGTACAAGGACACCCAGGTCCCTTTGAGCATCTGCATTCCCCAATCTTTCACCAGTTTGGGGTTGGCGCCAAGGGAGAAGCAAAGAAATTTTAAAAATCCAACACGTTCATCTGCATCACACCCACTAACACACTGTTCTCCGGTTAGATTTGGTGTAGAGTTGCCAATCCTCCAGGATTGGCCTGCGGTCTCCAGGAGTTAGTGAAGAGCACTGCTGTGAGCAAACCCGCGTAAATTTGTCTTTAAACACTTTGGGGGAGAAATTCGGTACCGCCCCGTTTGGGGCGCAATTATTGGCTGGGCGCAAAGTCTAGCGCCCGGCGCCAATTATCACCTCCGACTGCAAACTTAGCTTCTATCGCCCCTGGAGGTGATTGGAGCGCTAAATCAGGCGCTACACACCTGTCTTAAGGTGCAAAGGCTGAGGAGCGAGGCGCTACCTCAGAGCGCTGGCGAAGCTCATGTGATGTCAGTCAGCAATGGAACACAGACACACTGGCGCCGGCCAGTTCTTAAAGGGGAGGGTCGATCTTGCTCTCCATCCACACCCTCCTCATTGCAGCCTTGAATCTCAGCCTGGAGAGACCTGTACATCAAATCTGCTGGAAAGAACAATGGAGAGGCCCAGGGAAAGAGCTCAGAGTGCAGCCCCCACAGTCTCTTCTAAATCAAAATGAACCTGCAAAGTGCTGCTCAGTACCCAAAACTCCTTCACACAGCGTTGACTATCTCCAGAAGTCTCTCTCTGTCACTCAGAATGCGTGGCGCAAAAATGTCGCCGACACAAAAAGGCAGGAAGCGGCCGCCTTTAAATAGCGCTCCCCCAGTCCCTTCCTGACTGCAAAACGCTCCCCTCAACCTGTCGTTGTTAGCGGCAGGCGGTAAGGCAGGGGGTGCCACTCAATATCCGGTCCGGGGCGTTGCGCGCTCGACTGACGTCACGATCTGCGGGCACAGGAGATCGTGGCGGTAGTGTTAAGCGCCACCGCAAAATATCTGGTCAATTTCGCGAGCGGCGCAAACATCGCCGCGCCCGGGCGCTAGTTGCTTTGCGCCCCATTAGCGCCCTCTTAAGGCGCTAACGGGAGGTGCAAACCAAACGAATTTTTCCCTCTTTCATTTCTTAGTTATGAAAAATATTGGAGATGGTAATAAAGGCTGTTCGACCGGGCGGGGCGGATAGTGGCGAGAGGTCATGGGATGAAACCTCCAGGGAGGCGTCCAACCAGAGTTGACATTCCTAAATTTGAGGTACAAAGGCTGCCCTCTGACCCTCACTCAGCTCTGTGTTTTGAGGATTGGCTCGCTAACTCGTCAAAGTTACACTTGAATAAGAAACCCCCTCCCCTTCCTCCATCCCCCTTCACCCTCCATCCCATCCCCCTCCGTCCCTGCCCCATCCCCCTTTGTCCCCCTCTCGATTCTCCTTCCCCCTTCCTCCCCATCCCCCATCCCCCTCCACCCCCACCCCAATTCCCCTTCCTCCCCTTCCCCATCCCCTTCCTCCTACGTCCCCTTCCCCCATCACACTTTGCGTCCCCTTCTTCCATCGCCCTTGGGCATCGTGAATGAAAACTGCATTTTATCCTGAGGTGCAAGGTGCAAACAACAACAACTTACATTTATATAGCGCCTTTAATGTAGTAAAACGTCCCAAGGTGCTTCACAGGAATATTATTAAACAAAATTTGACACCGAGCCACATAAGGAGATATTAGGGCAGGTGACCAAAAGCTTGGTCAAAGAGGTAGGTTTTATGGATTGTCTTAAAGGAGGAGAGAGGCGGAGAGGTTTAGGCAGGGAATTCAAGAGCTTAGGGCCTAGACAACAGAAGGCACGGCCACCAATGGTGGGGCGATTATAATCAGGAATGCCAGAGGCCAGAATTAGAGGCTTGTAAGGCTTGTGGGGCTGGAGGAGGTTACCGAGATAGGGAGGGGCGAGGCCATGGAGGGACTTGAAAACAAGGATGAGAATTTTAAAACTAAGGCATTGCCGGACCGGCAGCCAATGTAGGATATGTTCAATGGCTTCCTACTGTCTCATAGCGAATAAGTAATACAAAAGCAAACAGGCTTAATGCCGGTCCTATCTCCTCCCAGGGTAGCACAAGACCATTCTCAAACACCCATTGGCCAAAGTCCGCAAGCTTTTTAATATAGAGTCAGCGAGTTTGCTGGAACTCTGGGAATTAACCCTTTGCAAACTGAAGGTGTGGTTATCTCAATAACATCATATAAATGAAAATAAAAATCCCCTCTGTACCAAATAAGTTTTTTAAAAAAATTAATCCCAAGGCGTTATGTAAATTCCCTTCCCAGGAGACTTTCAGTGGAGCACAAAATCGGGGCGGCGTGTAAAGCAGGCATCCGAATCAATCCCATCCCCATTCCCGCCGGGCGGCTCGGGTTAAGGTCAGGGCTTAAGAGAGAAAAGTACATAGGGCGTTAAGGTGAGTGGTTTGTTATCATCACCGCTTTGGAGTCTCTTTTATGCAAAACTGCACCAAGGACTAAAGCTAAGCCTGCGTGTAAGCAGCGGGTTAATCAGCTTGGCTTTAAGTCTGCTAATGTACCACCGCTAGTGATTTTCCTCCATGTTGCAGTAATGTTTGCTTTTAGCCTTTGTTAAGCAGCGAAGTATGATTCAATTTTTAAGTGGCGACCACTGATCTTTCGAACTGAGGTTGACCCAACAGCGCTGGTAGTTTTCAATATGAAGTAATTACCTATTTAATGAGGGAACTTAATTAAGGATCTACCGGCGAATACCAGTTCCTAAGTTTCAGGGCGATTGTAATAACTGATAATGAGTGAAAGTGCAGTTTGTCACAAAAGGAAAACATTTGGGTAAACATTATCTTTTTAATTGGGATTTCTGCAGCACAAGGGAATTAGCTGGTGCCGATTGGCACAGAATCAAAGACATAATTATAATTGAAGGTGGAATAACAATTATATGTAACAAGAGGGGGAAGTATTAATAAGATAACAAGGGGAGTTATACGAACCTTGTTAGACCAACGGAAAAAGAGCTTGCTAGTAAGGAAATCGGCTTATTACTGATAAGGGCAATTAGATTCGCTGTATATGGAGTTTTTGGTAAACTTTTGGTAAAACCGTGTCGTGCAAAAACATAGAAACATAGAAGATAGGAGCAGGAGTAGGCCATTCGGCCCCTCGAGTCTGTTCCGCCATTGTATGAGATCATGGCTGATCATCCAAATTCAGTACCCTGTCCCTGCCTTCTCCCCATATCCCTTGATCCTTTTAGACTTAAGAAATATATCTAACTGCTTCTTGAATATATTTAATGAATTGGCCTCTACTGCCTTCTGTGGTAGAGAATTCCACAGAATCTCTGGGTGAAGAAATTCCTCCTCATCTCTGTCCTAAATGGCTTACCCCTTATCCTTAGACTGTGACCCCTGGTTCAGGACTCCCCGGCCATCGGGAACATCCTTCCTGCATCTAGTCTGTGCAAATTGTTATGTAATCGGGGCGAGAGAAAAGTATAAAAAGGGGCTGTTTGTAATGAGCATTTGGATTCAGAGGGGTTTAATCAGCCTGAATTGCAGAGCTGAGAGCTATAACGGGTTTGTGTCTCCCCCCCAACCATTAGGTGCGGCTGTGAGCAACGTTCCCTCTAAAAAAATTTTAGGGTTGCGCGACCCATTCAAATTTCCGCGCATGCGTAGTTTTTCCCCATTGTAAAGCCGGCAAGCAGTCTATGCGGGACCTGCAGACCCCTGCGCTGGAGCATTGGCTACAAGTCGCTTCTGACTGATACCTGGGATGGCAGGAATGACATATGAGGAGAGATTGGGTCGATTGGGCTTATACTCTCTGGAGTTTAGAAGAATGAGAGGGGATCTCATTGAAACTTATAAAATTCTAACAGGACTAGACAGACTAGATGCAGGAAGGATGTTCCCGATGGCCGGGGAGTCCAGAACCAGGGGTCACAGTCTAAGGATAAGGGGTAAGCCATTTAGGACAGAGATGAGGAGAAATTTCTTCACCCACAGAGTGGTGAACCTGTGGAATTCTCTACCACTAAAAGGCAGCGGAGGCCAATTCATTAAATATATTCAAGAAGGAGTTAGATATATTTCTTAAGGCTAAAGGGGTCAAGGGATATGGGGAGAAAGCAGGGACAGGGTACTGAATTTGGATGATCAGCCATGATCTCATTGAATGGCGGAGCAGGCTCGAGGGGCCGAATGGCCTACTCCTGCTCCTATCTTCTATGTTTCTATGTTTCTAAGTTTATGGTTAAGTACTATTGCATTTACTGTATCCTTAATAAATCCATGAACACCTCACCTCAATGTTTCAAGCACCTCATTGCTTTTTGAGAAATAGACTGCACGTCTAGTAATAAAAACCATTCTCGGACATCTGCCTGCCTCACTTGGCAACGCTCTCACCTCCGGGTCAGAAGGTCATGGGTACAAGCCCAATTCTAGGGACTTGGGCACATAATCTAGCGCTGAGGGAGTGCCACACTGTCTGTCGGGGGCAGCGTTAAGCCGAGGACAGTCTGCCCATTCGGGTGGATGTAACAGATCTCGTGACATTACCTGAAGACGAGCCGGGGAGTTATCCCGGTGTCCTGGCCCAACGTTCGTCCCTCAACCAACACCACTAAAGGATTAACAACAGAAAACGCTGGAAACACTCAGCAGGTCAGGCAGCATCGTGGAGAGAGAGGAACAGAGTTAATGGGTCGATGACCCTTCGGAATTATCTGGTCATTATCTCGTTGCTGTTTGTGGGACCTTGCGGTGTGCAAATTGGCTGCCTACATAACGAGAGTGGCGGCACTTCAGAAGTAATTCACTGGCTGTGAAGCACTTTGGGGCATCCTGAGGCAGTGGACAGTCTTATATAAATGTACATTTGGTGCTGGATTTTATCAATGGGGAGCTTTTGGAGGCGGGACTTCCCACTTGTCAGTTTTCAGTCCCGCCTCCATCGACTTCTGGCCAACCCACGCTATTTTCCCTTGATTGACCTTGTTGAGCCCGCCCAGCGGGCTTAGCAGGCCAATTAAGGGGAAGCCAGTTACAGAGAACGTCAGTGAAGCTGTCAAACACTGACATTCTCTGTTGTTCGATGAGTTCTTGTACTCAAGACTCATCAAAACTCTTTTGTGCGCAGAAATTAGATGGCTGTTGCATCTGAGAATGCAGCGGCCATTCTGTCATCTCTGCCATTGAGATGAGGCACCTCTGGATCCCCAAGGGTGGAAGCCTGCAGAAAGAAGCAAAGTTAAGTAAACTTTTTCTAATTCTTTACACTCACCTCTCATACTTAGCTCTCCACACTTGCACCCATCACTCACCTCCACAGCGCACTTTTCAATCCCTCTCACCCCCACAGACCCACTGCTCGCCTCGCTGACCCTGGCGAGCCGTCAGGAATCCCGTACTTGTGTGGGTATAATGGGGATAAGCCTCTTAACTACCTGTTAACAGGCAGTTAAGTGGCTGTAATCCCCTTCCTGCCTCGAGGAGGCGGGTTGCTGCGCGAGTCGGGGACCCGCCTCCCGGGAAGCTGGCATGGGAGGCGGGTTGGGAGCGGAGTTTGGTACCCGCTCCCAGTTTCTGCCATTTTCCCGGCAGTCCCGCCTCCATACCCGCCTCCCCAGGGCTGGCAAAATTCCCCACTTGGACTCTCGGGGAATCGAGGGATATGGAGATCGGGCGGGGAAAGTGGAGTTGAGGTCGAAGATCAGCCATGATCGTATTGAATGGCGGAGCAGGCTTGAGGGGCCGAATGGCCGACTCCTGCTCCTATTTCTTATGTTCTTATGTTACATTCTCTCTTTCTTAGACGTGATCGATGTAGAAGTGCTCCAAATCATTGCCTGGATTACTGTACAAAGGATCGAAAAATCCCAGCACACCCTACTTCTCCCAGGCTCTGCAGCCGTGCCTATTGACAAACGCATCATTTCAAATTCTCCTTGACACAGCTGTATCGCAATCTTTCACTCAACCACATGCCTCAAATCAATTAAAATGTATTCCCCAAATCCATGTACTGATCTAATTGGCCATCATTCTTCATAATACAAATCTTATGAAATCATTGCTGTGGGAAGTGAAGAGTGGTAGTAACTCAAAAGATTTTGATTTCATCCACAACTGCCCGCCTATTACTGACTCTGTCTGGAGGGTGGGGTAACTGGGCTTTGGGATCTTGCTCAGTGTCGGCAGTGGCTCAGTGGGTAGCACTCTCTCGCCTTCTGAGTCAGAAGGTTGTGGGTTCATAGTCCCCACTCCAGAGACCTGAGCACAAAAATCTAGGCTGACACTCCCAGTGAAGCGCTGAGGGAGCGCCGCACTGTTGGGGTGGGGGATGGGGGGGGGAGTCCCATCTTTCAGGTGAGACGTTAAACCGAGGCCCCGTCTGCCCTCTCAGGTGGACATCAAAGACCCCACGGCCACTATTCCGAAGCAGAGAAGAGCATGGCAGTTCCCCCCAGGTGACCTGACCAACATTTATCCCTCAATCAACATCACTAAAAACAGATGATCTGGTCATTATCACATTGCTGTATGTGGGAGCTTGCTGTGCGCAAATTGGCTGCCACGTTTGCTACATTACAACAGTGACTACACTTCAAAAAGTACTTCATTGGCTGCAAAGCACTTTGGGACGTCCTGAGGTCATGAAAGGCGCTATAGAAATGCAAGTCTTTCTTTGTTGTACAAAATGCCCTATCAGATGGTGGAAAGCTAGGAGCCGTAGCAGTCTAAAGAGATTTAGGGGTTCATGTATACAGATCCCTAAACTGTAGTAGACAAGTATAAAAACTAATCAAGAAGGCTAATGAAATGTTAGCCTTTATAACCAGAGGTCTAGAATACAAAGGGGGAGGAAGTTTTGCTACAGCTGTGCAAAGCCCTGGTTAGACCACATCGGGAGCGCTGTGTACAGTTCTGGGCACCGCCCCTTAGAAAGGATCTATTGGCCTCGGAAAGAATACTGCGCAGATTTACCAGAATGTTACCAGGGCTCCAAGGGTTAGATTATGAGGGGAGATTACAGAAACATAGAAACATAGAAGATAGGAGCAGGAGTAGGCCATTCGGCCCCTCGAGCCTGCTCCGCCATTCAATGAGATCATGGCTGATCATCCAAATTCAGTACCCTGTCCCTGCCTTCTCCCCATATCCCTTGATCCCTTTAGCCTTAAGAAATATATCCAACTCCTTCTTGAACACATTCAATGAATTGGCCTCTACTGCCCTCTGTGGTAGAGAATTCCACAGGTTCACCACTCTCTGGGTGAAGAAATTCCTCCTCATCTCCATCCCAAATGGCTTACCCCTTATCCTTAGACTGTGACCCCTGGTTCTGGACTCCCCCGCCATCGGGAACATCCTTCCTGCATCTAGTCTGTCTAGTCCTGTTAGAATTTTATAAGTTTCAATAAGATCCCCTCTCATTCTTCAACTAGGCTTGTATTCCCTGGAATAGAGAAGGTTAAGGGGTGATTTGATTCAGGTTTTTTAGGATTTTGAAAGGAATTGATAGGGTCGATAGAGAGAAACTTTTTTCCATTTGTGGGGGGGATTCTAGGACAAGGGGACAGAACCTTAAAATCAGGGCCAGGCCGTCCAGGGGAGAAGTTAGGAAACACTCCTTCACGCAAGGGGTGGTGGAAGTGTGGAACTCCCTCCTGCAAAAACCAGTAGATGCTGGGGCTCGATTAATCATTTAAAATCTGAGATTGATAGATTTTTGCTATCGAAGGGTATTAAGGGATATGGAGCCAAGGCAGGTATATGGAGTTAGGATACAGATCAGCCACGATCTCACTGAATGGCAAAGCAGGCTCGTGGGGCTGAATGGCCTCCTCCTGTTCCTATATTCCAGATTCTCCCCAATCCCAAGGTTGTGTTGCGTTCGGTTAATACACTCTCGGCCGTCTCACTCAGTGACTGAGGTAAAGGATCTGACTGGTGAGGATGCAGCATTTTTCTACTCGCTCCCCACCAGTGCATCAAACATCCCGCATTCAGGTGAAACAACAACAACAACTTATATTTATATAGCGCCTTTAACGTAGTAACGCGTCCCAAGGCGCTGCACAGGAGTCTGTTAAGACAAAAAATTTGACACTGGGCCACATAAGGAGAAATTAGGGCAGGTAGGTTTTAAGGAGCGTCTTGAAGGAGGAGACAGAAATAGAGAGGTAGAGAGGTTTAGGGAGGGAATTCCAGAGCTTAGGGCCTAGGGAACAGAAGGCACAACCACCAATGGTGGAGCAATTATAATCAGGGATGCTCGAGGGCCGAATTAGAGGAGCGCAGATATCTCGGGGCTGAAGGAGATTGCAGAGATAGGGAGGGGGCGAGGCCATGGAGGGATTTGAAAACAAGGATGAGAATTTTGAAATCGAGGGGTTGCTTAACCGGGAGCCAATGTAGGTCAACGAGCACAGGGGGTGATGGGTGAACGGGACTTGGTGCGAGTTAGGACACGGGCAGCTGAGTTTTGGATGACCTCAAGTTTACGGTGGGTGGAATGTGGGAGGCCAGCCAGGAGTGCGTTGGAATAGCCCAGAGGTGCAGCATCGCTAGCTGCAGGGTAAGTCTCCCTCTACACCAAGGGTGCCTATCATCTTGCCAATCACCAACTCTATCCCATGGCTGCTTCTGCTTCCAATGTTGATCCTGGTGCCAACCACAGGGCCCAATAGACCTTGTGGGGAGCCCAGATGGGAGTGTAGGAAGCTGGCACAAAACATTAGAGGTCATTCCATTAGCCAACCAGCCCATGACATCAATGGTCAATGGAAATGCCAATCCATTCTATATGGCACTCACGTGAGCTCTGATTGACCAATAGATTTGCCTCTAACTGAATTAAAGTTGTGGAAAACAGCCAATGGAATTGAGAGAAGCTGAGTCTAGGGGGCGATTTTGTTAATGGGGGCGCGTTGGAGGCAGGACTGCTGCTTGGCGGGTCAATGTCCCACCTCCATCGATTTGTGGCCAACCCACGCTATTTTCCCTCGATTGACCTTGTTAACCCCGCCCAGCGGGCTGAGCAGGCCAATTAAGGGGAAGCCGGTTGCAGAGAACGTCAACGTATGACGTTACATCTGTCAAAAATTTTTGACAGATGAATTGTCATCGTTTGACAGCTCTGTGAAGCTGTCAAACACTGACATTCTCTGCAGTTTGATGAGGTCTTGAATTCAAGACCTCATCAAACCTCTTTCTTTTACAGAAATGAGATGGTTGTTGCATCTGAGAATGCAACGGCCATCTGTCATCTGCAACACGGAGGTCCGAGACTCTCCGCATACACACCGACCGAAGCCTGCAGGAAGAAACAAAGGTAAGTACACTTTTAATAACACTTTGCACTTACCTCAGATACTTACCTCTCCACTCTTGCACCCATCACTTACCTTCACACCACACTTTTGCACCCCCCCACCCCCCCCGCAGACCCAGTACTCGCTGAGCTGAGCTGACGGATTTCGGCGCCGTCGGGAAGCCCACACTTGTGAGGGCAAAAAGGGGATAATCCTATTTTCTGACTGTTATCTACCTGTGAACAGGCAGTTAATAGGCTTTAATCCCTTCCCACCTCCAAGGAGACGGGACCCGGTGCGGGACGGCTACCCGCCTCCTGGGAAGATGGCATGGAGGCGGGTTGGGCACCCGCCCCCAAATTCTACCATTTTCCCAGCAGTCCCGCCTCCAAACCCGCCTCCCCAGGGCGGGCAAAATCACCCCCTACATTTCATAGAATAAGACAGCGCAGAGGGAGGCCATTCGGCCCATCGTGCCTATGCCGGCTCGTTTTGAACGAGCTCTCCAATTAGTCCCACTCCCTCCATTCTTTCCCCACAGCCCCCGCAAATTTATTCCCCTTTCAAGTATTTATCAAATTCCCTTTTGAAAGTTACTGCTGAATCTGCATCCACCGCCCGTTCAGGCAGGGCGTTCCAGATCATAACGACTCGCTGTGTTAAAAAATATTCACCTTGTCCACGGACGGCTGAAGGATTAGGGAAGACGGCAGGGAGGATTCATGAAATGGAAGTGAGACATTTTTTATACTGTATTTATGCATATGTAATTTTGGAGATGGAGAGCTATTGTTTGTAGTTTCCTCTCTGTTTTGCCTCTTGTGATCTTCCTGTAATACTCGGATGGCGGTAAGGAGACATAGCTCTATCGTGTCATACCACCACAGCAAGTAGCTCCATAGATGCTGATCCATTGCCTCTTCGGTCTTTGATCCCAATAGGAAGAATCTGAGACTGGAGAAGTGGATGCACAAATATAATTGAGTGTTCCAGTCTCGGATGCTCCTCATGAAAGGGCTGAAGGGGATGTCAAGCTACGTGAAAAAAATTACCACCCAGTGCTTAGGTTCCTCTCTTTCTCCAGCCCACTTGCCTGGATGAGTGCAGCTCCAACAACACTCAAGAAGCTCGACACCATCCAGGACAAAGCAGCCCGCTTGATTGGCACCCCATCCCCCACCTTCAACATTCACTCCCTCCACCACTGGCGCACCGTGGCTGCAGTGTGGACCATCTACAAGATGCACTGCAGCAACTCGCCAAGGCTTCTTCGGTAGCGCCTCCCAAACCCGCGACCTCTTTCACCTGGAAGGACAAGAGCAGCAGGTACATGGGAACACCACCACCTCCAAGTTCCCCTCCAAGTCACACACCATCCTGACTTGGAAGTATATCGGCCGTTCCTTCATCATCACTGGGTCAAAGTCCTGGAACTCCCTCCCTAACAGTGCTGTGGGGGTACCTTCACCACACGGACTGCATCAGTTCAAGAAGGTGGCTTCTCAAGGGGCAATTAGGGATGGGCAATAAATGCTGGGACTGGCCAGCGACGCCCACATCCCAGAAACGAATTTTTAAAAACCCTATCGAGGCTTCAATGTGCATGATACAGCGATGATGAATGAATGCAGGGAAGGCTTCTCTGTACAAAGAATTTCTGTGAGATACACTGCCACCAGGGGACATTTAATGGGAACTAGATACATACTTGGGGAGCAAGGCTACAAAGGGATATGGAGAAAGGGTAGGGAATTAGGGTTAAAAAGAACCAACTGCTCAGGATACCAAAAATGGGAGAGCAGGCTTGATGGGCCGAATGTCTCACTCCTGTTGCTGTGAGATTTTCAGTGTCTGATCTACAACCAAACGCTTGGCAACTAGTTTGTGGAAACGAATGTTGGGAGAATATTGCGCAGTAAAGTGGTTTAAATGGACTCAATCCAATGCTAAAACTGTGTTCACGAATAGAATTCTGTTGCTTTTTAAGTATGTATATATGACACATATCCTATTGCTAAATATAAGCATGGTGTTGCTTCATGATTGTTGCAAGTGACTTCTTGCAGTCTTCCTGAATGTCAACTCACCCTCTTCAGTGCTTGGGATTGTGGCATTGAACACAGAAACAGGCCATTTACCCCAACTAGGAACAGGAGGAGGCCATTGAGCCCCTCGAGCCTGTTGCGCCTTTCAATGAGATCATGGCTGATCTGTGACCTAACTCCATCTACCCGCCTTTGGCCCACATCCCTTAATACCCTTGGTTAACAAAAATCTATCAATCTCAGATTTAAAATTAACAATTGATCCAGCATCAATTGCTGTTTGCGGAAGAGAGTTCCAAACTTCTCCCACCCTTTGTGTGTAGAAGTGTTTCCTAATTTCACTCCTGAAAGGTCTGGCTCTAATGTTTAGACTCTGCCCCCTAGTCCTAGAATCCCCAACCAGTGGAAATAGTTTCTCTCTATCTACCCTATCTGTTCCCGTTAATATCCTGAAAACTTTGATCAGATCACCCCTTAACTTCTAAATTCCAGGGAATACAACCCGAGTTTGTGTAATCTCTCCTCGTAATTTAACCCTCGGAGTCCGGATTATGTCAATGTTTATACTCCACACGAGCCTCCTCCCACTCGAATTATTTCTTCCCACCCTGTCCTCCCGTATCCCTCTACTCCCTTTTCCCTCATGTAAAAAACTTACATTTATATAGCGCCGTTCATGACCTCAGGATGTCCCAAGGCGCTTTACAGCCAATTAAGTACTTTTTGAAGTGTAGTCCCTGTTGTAATGTATGCATCAAGTCTCCCATTAAATGCAGTGCTATCTGTGTCAACCATTCCATCTGGCAGTGAGTTCCACATTCTCACCACTCTCTGTGTAGGGAAATTCCTCCTCCGATCTTCTTTATTTAAAAGCTTACCTGCCCGCTAACAGAGAAATGGTCCCTCAACCAACATCAATATCATTGCTCCGTAGGGCACCATCAAGCATGCCCATGCCCAGCATGGTTAGAGTACTCCCCTGCATTGCCCCCATGAGGGAGCTTTGCTCTTTATCTAGCACATACTGTGCCTGGCCGGGGACTACTTGACTAGGCAGTTTAGAGGGAGCTTTGCTCTACATCTAACCCAGGCTGTACATTGGTTGAGGTGATGGGGGCCTGGAAGCGCTCGACGTTGATAGCAGGGGAAGGAAGTGGCTCATTCCCAGCATGGCACCCCTTGAAGAGAGCGTTGGCAGGCTATTCCAGCACATCTGTGACCATGAGATTGCTGCATGCTTAATGAAGATTGACACCAGATGTAATTTGTTGGGAAGTCTCAAAACAACATGAGAACTAACACTCCGACTAAACCTTGCTAAACCTACACTACAATCATTGAGGTGAGGTAGATGGAATGTGGGGGGGTGTGGAGAGACTCGTGCAGAGTATAAACACCAGCGTGGACTAGTTGGGTCAAATGGTCAGTTTTTGTGCCGTATACTCTATGTAATTCTACGCAATTTCTCCGCGACCTGCAGTTTAATGCGACAAAATTGATAGTTGCTGCAAAGTCC
Organism: Somniosus microcephalus; assembly: GCF_052327205.1. Lineage (NCBI taxonomy): Eukaryota > Metazoa > Chordata > Chondrichthyes > Squaliformes > Somniosidae > Somniosus > Somniosus microcephalus. The sequence goes on along the minus strand of NC_141014.1, from coordinate 32,840,226 downwards.
TAGAGAGTAAATGTATCGCCCAGTGTGTTACTAAGTCACAGAGGCCAGCAGCTCACAGACCCAATCCCGAATAATCGCTAAATTAGCTCATTTTTGTGCCCTCAATGGCCGGTGGGGTGCGGGTGGGGAAAGGGAAAATCCAGTCAGGATTCCTGTTCCTGATTGGCACCCAGTGATCCCTGCTGGGAAATATGGGCGCTTGGCTATCTGACGAGGACATTACCAGCCTTGGCCGTGTGATGGCTTGTACTTGAAAGGAAGAAAGACTTGCATTTCTATAGCGCCTTTCACAAACCCAGGACGTCCCAAAGCGCTTTACAGCCAATGAAGTACTTTTTGAAGTGTGGTCACTGTTGTAATGTGGGAAATGCAGCAGCCAATTTGCGCACAGCAAGCTCCCACAAACAGCAATGTGATAACAACCAGATCATCTGTTGTTGATTGAGGGATAAATACTGGCCAGGACACCGGGGATAACTCCCCTGCTCTTCTTCGAAATAGTGCCGCGGGATCTTTTACATCCACCTGAGAGAGCAGACGGGGCCTCGGTTTAACGTCTCATTGGAAAGACGGCACCTCTGACAGTGCGGCACTCCCTGGGAGGGTCGGCCTAGATTTCTTGTGCTCAAGTCTCTGGAGTGGGGCTTGAACCCAGAAACCTTCTGACTCAGAAGGCGAGTGTGCCACCCACTGAGCCACGGCCGACACTATGCGAGGATCCCTGCTGAGAATTCTGTGTATTTGGCTATCTGGCTGGCTGCGTGAGGGCCTGCAGTACTCCCAGTCTAGACGCACCCATGAAGATTGGTCACTTGGTTGAGGTGCTGGGGGCCTGCTATTGCCCGTGGAACTGTACCCCATCGAGGGGCAGTGCCTTCTGCAGAGGAGGAGGAGGAGAAAAGGGACGGTAGAAAATAAAATAATGGGTTGGGTCTTGCCGGAAAAATAGTGGTGAGTTAATGGCACACGCCGTTATTGATGTGTAAATAAGCAGGAAGTTCAGAGATGCACCATGAGTTGGGGAATTTCTTCACCCAGAGAGTGGTGAACCTGTGGAATTCTCTACCACAGAAGGCAGTTGAGGCCAATTCATTAAATATATTCAAGAAGGAGTTGGATATATTTCTTAAGGCTAAAGGGATCAAGGGATATGGGGAGAAAGCAGGGACAGGGTACTGAATTTGGATGATCAGCCATGATCTCATTGAATGGCGGAGCAGGCTCGAAGGGCCGAATGGCCTACTCCTGCTCCTATCTTCTCTGTTTCTATGTTGCGAAATCTCCTGCACTTGCTGGTCGGTTTACACCACTCTGCCGTTTGTGGGAAGCAAATGGCATCTCGCCGTACTGTACTGCGCACTGTTCTGGTCTCCACATTACACAAAGGCTGTAGAGGCAACAGAGAAGGTGCAAAAAAAAAATGTACAAGAATGGCACTAGAACTGAGGGAGGTTATAACTATCAGGGAAGACTGAACAGGCTGGGGCTCTTTTCTCTAGAAAAGAGAAGACTGAGGCGTGACCTGATAGAGGTCTTTAAAATTATGAAGAGGTTCGATACCATAGGTGCAGAGAAGATGTTTCCGCTCGTGGGGGAGTTCAAAACTAGGGGACATCAATAGAAGATGGCCACTATTAAGCCCAATAGGGAATTCAGGAAAAACTTCTTTACCCAGAGAGTGGTGAGAATGTGGAACTCGCTACCACAGGGAGTGGTTGAGGCGGATAACATAGATACACTTAAGGGAAAGCTAGATAAATACATGAGGGAGAAGGGAATAGAAGGATGTGTTGATAGGGTGAGATGGATTAGAGTGAGAGGAGGCTCGTGTGGAGCATCTATTTGGATTAGTGTAGTTGGATTTTCAAAAGGCATTCGATAAGGTGCCACATAAAAGGTTACTGCACAAGATAAGAGTTCATGGTGTTGGGGGTAATACATTAGCATGGATAGAAGATTGGCTAACTAACAGAAAACAGAGAGTCGGGATAAATGGATCATTTTCAGGTTGGCAAACAGTAACTAGTGGGGTGCCACAGGGATCAGTGCTGGGGCCTCAACTATTTACAATCTATATTAATGACTTGGATGAAGGGACCGAGTGTACTGTAGCCAAATTTGCTGATGATACAAAGATAGGTGGGAAAGCAAGTTGTGCGGAGGACATAAAGGGCTGGATTTTTCATTGAGGAGGCGGGTAGGAGGCGGGACTACAACTTTTGGGGTTGCACCGCCTCCATCGAGTTGTGGCCAACCTACACGATTTTGACTTGATTGACCTTGTTGAGCCCGCCCAGCGGGCTCAGCAGGCCAATTAAGGGCCACCCGGCAACAGGTGACGTCACAGATTGATATTTCATCTGTCAAGAGCTTTTGACAGATGAAATATCAGCGTTCGACAGCTGTTTGAAGCTGTCAAACACTGACAATCTGTACTCTAAGTTAATTCCTTCCTCTCAGGATGATTTAGAGATCTCTCCAGAACAGAAAGCTGAATGCTGCAATCTTTGACAGATCGCGGCCATTCTGCTTTCTGTGCCGGTGAGATGACTCCCGAGACCTGAAGGAAGGAAGCCTGTAAGTAAAACTTCTTTAAACACTTTAAACACACCAAACACACTTACCTTTGCACTCATGCACCCATCACTCACCTGAACACCAGTCATCTCGACCCCTCCAAGCCCCTCAGCCCGATGGCCCACCTCGCTAACTTGGCGTGGTTTGGAGCTGTCGGGAATCCCACACTTCAAGAATAAAAATAGGGATTAGGCTAAAAACTGCCTGTTAACTACCTGTTAACAGGCAGTTAATTGGCACTAATCCCCTTCCCGCCTCGGGGAGGCGGGTCCCAGTGTGGGGCGGGTACCCGCCTCCTTTGAAACTGGCATGGAGGCGGGTTGGGGGCGGGATGGGTTCGTGCCCCCCGATTTCGGGATTTTAACCCCCAAACGCCTCCAATCCCGCCTCCACGGCCCAATGAAAATCCTGCCCAAAGAGTCTGTAAAGGGATAAAGATAGGTTAAGTGAGTGGGCAAAAATTTGGCAGATGAAGTATAATGTGGGGAAATGTGAAGTTATCCACTTTGGTAGGAAGAATAGAAAAGCAAAATATTATTTAAGTGGAGAGAGACGACAGAATGCTGCGGTACAGAGGGATCTGGGGGTCCTCGTACATGAAACACAAAAAGTTAGCATGAAGGTACAGCAAGTAATTAGGAAGGCAAATGGAATGTTGGCCTTTATTGCAAGGGGGAATGGAGTATCAATGTAGGGAAGTCTGAACAGGGCGTTGGTGAGACCACACCTGGAGTACTGCGTACAGTTTTGGTCTCCTTATTTAAGGAGGGACATACTTGCATTGGAAGCAGTTCAGAGAAGGTTCACTAGGTTGATTCCTGGGATGAAGGGGTTGTCTTATGAGGAAAGATTGAGCAGGTTGGAGTTTAGAAGAATGAGAGGTGATCTTATTGAAACATAAGATTCTGAGGGGGCTTGACAGGGTAGATGCTGAGAGGATGTTTCCCCTCGTGGGGGAATTCTAGAACTCGGGGGGCATAGTTTCAGAATAAAGGGTCGCCCTTTTAGAACTGAGATGAGGAGGAATTTCTTCTCTCAGAGGGTCGTAAATCTGTGGAATTCTCTGCCCCAGAGAGCCGTGGAGGCTGGGTCATTAAATACATTTAAGGTGGAGATAGACAGATTTTTGAACGATAAGGGAGTCAAGGGTTATGGGGAGCGGGCAGGGAAGTGGAGTTGAGGCCAAGATCAGATCAGCCATGATCTTATTGAATTGCGGAGCAGGCTCGAGGGGCCGAATGGCCGACTCCTGTTCCTACGTCTTGTGTTCTTATGTTCATAAACACTGGCGTGGACCAGTTGGGCCGAATGGTCTGTTTCCGTGCTGTACATTTGATGTAATTCCATGTAGTTGTGGAGTGAGTGGGAGAAAGCAGCGAATAAAAATTCAATTTCCATAACTTGCAGCCTCTCTGTAATTTCTTTATTTACATGCATCTATAAAAGTTACAGAGAGATTACAAATGGTTATAAAAATACTTTTGAATATTAAATGGGCACAGTCTTCATGAAATAGCAAACAGGTTTTCATTATTTTTTTTACAAATATGTCACGCAATAATGTCACTATAAATGTCACATTAAAGGGCAAGGTGGAGTAAATCAACAGGCAGAGAAGACAAGGAATTAACAGAAGGCGATAACAAATGTGTGTTTTAAAAGGCTGTACTTTTTAGGAGGAAGCGAGGACTGAAGATGATGAGGAGTTCCACAGCACTGAGCTCCTGGGATAGAATGAGGTAGAGTAAGAGGCAATATAGTGAGGAATGAGACAAGAAAGTTCAGTTTCAAGCTTCGAGTCCCACTCCAGGGACTTGAGCACAAAATCTAGGCTGACACTTCAGTGCAGTACTGAGGGAGTGCCGCACTGTCGGAGGTGCTGTCTTTCGGATGAGATGTTAAACCGAGGCCCCCGTCTGCCCTCTCGGGTGGACGTAAAAGATCCCACGGCCACTATTTCGAAGAAGAGCAGGTGAGTTATCCCCAGTGTCCTGGGGCCAATATTTATCCCTCAACCAACATCCTTAAAAAACAGATTGTCTGGTTCTTATCTCATTGCTGTTTGTGGGAGCTTGCTGTGCACAAATTGGCTGCTGCATTTCCCACCTTGCAACAGTGACTACACTTCAAGAAGTGCTACAAGCACCTTGGGACGTCCTGAGGTCGTGAAAGGTGCTGTATAAATGCAAGTCTTTCTTTCTCTCTTTCTAGGAGTAATGAGGATCAATGATCAAAACAATAACAACTTGCATCTGTATAGCTCCCTTAACGTTGCAAAACATCCCAAGGACACTTCACAGGAGCTTTATCAGATAAAATAAGACACCGAGCCACAAAAGGAGATATTAGGGCAGATGACCAAAAGCTTGGTCAAAGAGGTAGGTTTTAAGGAGCGTCTTAAAGGAGGAGAGAGAGGTGGAGAGGCGGAGAGGCTTAGGGAGAGAATTCCAGAGCTCCACACCTGGAGTATTGTGTACAGTTTTGGTCTCCTTACCTAAGGAAGGATAAACCTGCCATAGAGGGAGTGTAGCGAAGGTTCATTAGACTGGTTCCTGCGATGGGGGTTATTGTCGTATGAGCAGAGATTGAGTAGACTAGGCCTATATTCTCTAGAATTTAGAAGAATGAGAAGTGATCTCATTGAGACATACAAAATTCTTACAGGGCTTGACAGGGCAGATGCAGGGAGGATGTTTCCCCTGGCTGGGGATTCTAGAACCAGGGGTCACAGTCTCAGAATAAGGGGTCGGCCATTTAGGACTGAGATGAGGAGAAATTTCTTCACACAGAGGGTGGTGAATCTTTGGAATTCTCTACCCCAGAGGGCTGTGGAGGTTCAGTCATTGGGTATATTCAAGGCAGCGATCGATAGATATTTGAATATTAAGGGAATGAAGGGATATAGGGATAGTGCGGAAAAGTGGAGATGAGGTAGAAGATCAGCCATGATCTTATTGAATGGCGGAGCAAGCGCGATGGGCCGAATGGCCGACTCCTGCTCCTATTTCTTATGTTCTTAGGGCCTAGACAGCTGAAGGCACGGCCGCCAATAGTGGAGCAAAGGAAATCAGGGATGCGCACGAGGCCAAAATTAGAGGAGCGCAGAGTTATCCGAAGGCTGTGGGGCTGGAGGAGGTGACAGAGACAGGGAGGAGGCGAGGCCGTGGAGGTGGTTTGAACAGGGAGGTGCGAACTTTAAAAACAGTAAAACTGGAGCAGAGACAAGGAAGGTTGCAATGGAGAAGAGCGAGCAGTAGTGGTGAAAGCCCGGATTGAATTTAAGCAGCTACAGCACCTCCATTGCCACAGACTAGCCTAAGGGTAGGGGCGGAGGGGAGGTGTTGCTGATATCTGAGCGAAACATCATTAAAACATATTAGTGTGAAGCCTGAGGGAGCTTCGGAACGCAGCTTCCTCAACTCAGATCCTGACACGACCTTGCTGTTTCAATGAGGTGTCAGTCAGGCAAGTAATATCACTTCACATTTTAAACACTAACGAGATAAAAATCATTTCACGCATGGATGGAGCGGTGCAATTCCTCACGGGCAGATAAACAATGGCACCAGGGTAATTGCAGAGGCTATAGAAGGTGGAGTGGCGGTGGGTGGGGGGGGGGGAGCGGTGTGAAGGAAAGATGGTGACAAGGGAATATGATTTCTGTCTCTCGACGACTTTCACTTGCCGTCTGTGAAGCAGGCCGACATCAGGCTGGCTGCTCCCTTTGGGGAAACAAGTTTTGAGGAGCCTCTAACGTAAGCCTGAGGGGGGGGGGGTGCGGGCGGTGGGGGGCCTGCATGACGCATTTAAACAGGGACCCTATCCAAAAAAAAAATAGCCGTTGTTACCGCGGCAACTGCCTTGTGGCGGCCGAGAGCGGTGGAACTTCCCTGTGGCGGCGTTAGCCGCATTGAATGTGGGAAAGTCGGACCGGGAAGCAGCGTGAGTCTGTAAGGAAGCCCTCTCCGTTCTGCAGCCATTTAAATTAATGGCTGGAAATCAGGGGTGCGAGCTCCGTATTGACCCCAGCTGGGCCTCGAATAGAGAAATCTGCCCCGATAAGTCACATTTTTCTCTTTACAAAGTATTACAAAGTATTTACAGCACAGAAATTGGCCATTCAGCCCAACTGGTCCCTGCTGGTGTTTATGCTCCACACCAGCCTCCTCCCGCCCCTCTTCATCTCACCCTACCAGCAGATCCTTCTATTCCTTTCTCCCTCATGTGCTTATCTAGTTTCCCTTGAGTGCATCGATGCTGTTCGCCTCAACTACTCACCTCTTTTGTTACACAGGATTGATTGATTTTGTTCTTGCCTGCTTTATCTTTCTCCCTCTCTCTTTCTTTCTTTTTTTCTTGCTTTCTCTCTTTCTATCTCTTTCTTTCTCCCTCTTTCTTTCTCTCCCACTTTTATTCTTTCTCTCTTTCTTTCTCGCCCTCTCTTTCTCTCTCCTTTTCTCTTTTTCTTTCTCTACATCTCTCTTTCTATCTCCCTCTCTTTCGTTCTCTCTCTCCTTCTATTTCTTTCTCTCTCTCTTTTTCTTTTTCTTTCACTTTCTTTCTCTCACTTTCTCTTTCACGTTCTCTTTCTTTCTCTCTTTTTCTTTCTCTCCCTCTCTCTTTATTTCTTTCTCTTCTTCTCTCTTTCTTACATTTTTTCTCTCTCTTTTTCTCTCTCTTTCTCTCCCTCTCTTTCTTTCTCTCTTTCTCTCTATCTTTCTTTCTTCCTCTCTATCTTTCTTTCTCCCCCTCTTTCTCTCCCTCTCTCTTTCTTTCTCTCTCTCTTTCTCTTTCTTTATCTCTCTTTCTCTTTCTCTCTTTCTTTCTGTCACCATCCTGTCCGAAAACACCAGCCCGTCTCTGATGATGCTGCTGGAGACACCTGTTAAACTGGCTATGTTTAATTGGAACATTGAGGCTTCCAGTAAGCCAGATTTCAAATCAACCTCAATGTCTTTTACTTAATAAAGTGTAAGGTCTTCATTTCTATTCGGGGTCACAAGCAACAAACGTCATAATTACGTGCCGTGTCTATCAGGAGTGAAAGGTGACGGGAGGGGACGAGTTGGCGTCATATCTGATCTATGCCCATAGCAAGGTCCAGAGTGTCCTTGTGAAGGAATAAGCCATATTTCAGAAAAATACACCATCATATAAACAGAATTCTGATATTATTAAAACATGATACACTGGGTTTAAAAATCTAAAGTCTCAACAACACAAGCTGTGCAAACAGGCTTCTGAGATGGGATGGTTTGATAACACAAAAGTTGTAAACACCACAAGCTTTTGAAATGGGAATTGGTTAAAGATACTAAAACAATGGCCCTATTGAAATAGCAGTTTGGCGCTTCCAGAAGGTCTGGAGTTTGGGAGAAACACAATGGAATGACCCAGGTAAAGTGTTAAAAACTAACACTTCGAACAGGAACACAGAATATTAAAAACCATGTGCCTTTGTAAAAGTAACAACAAATGAAACAGGAAACGCAATTATAATATAACCAACTCAGATGGCTAGGAAAACAAACACCCTAGCTGAAGTATCTTTAATTTACATGTTGTAAATATGATACCAACAGAAGACTTTGAAGATATGACTTCAATAGATGACACCAAGCAATCACATGGTTTTTGTATTGAAAATGGAATAGTTAGTAGACACGACGTCTGCTTTCAAACAGTTAAGCCAATATTAAGAATTGAATGGAAGTCCTTCGCTAAGAATGACATCAAAGAGATAAATCTGTTGTAGCCATTTTATGATAAGTTTTTGGAACACCTAAAGGTAGAGACATAATTATGCATGCAGCAGCTAAATTGACAGTAAGTATAGAGAAAAGTCAACAGGAAGATGACTAGAGATAATTAGCTTACATCAGCAGAAAACTTCAAAGGTTAAACCACTAAAAAAAGGTATAAAAATAGAGCTTTTCAGAATAGAAAGTCAGAAGTCGCTGGGAAGGGGCAAGCAATTCTCGGCTTCAGAACCACTCTGTAAGCCTACAACTCTGAGTCTCGGGTAATCAAGGTATTTGATTTTGGTGGATATCCTAGATTAGAAGAATAAGAAATGTAAAAATGTACGAAGTTAAGATTTGAGAATAAGAACCTCTGAGGATAAGAAATGTAAGCTATTTGTTTTTGAACTGTTAAAGTTGCGATTGACTCACAAGCTGTTAACTGTATGTCGGCTCTAAAATAAATGTATATATTTTTAGAATTGCCTCAAGTAGTATTTCTGTATCAAACTCGCGAACTCAATTTCTGTACACTCTTTTGCAAGGAGTTGCAGAATTCTGGGGGGTATTCTGGACCCTCATAATATCCGGGAGGTTACAGTCTAGTTAAATTTATTAAAAGTGCTATCCGGAGGACGGTAACATCTTCACGTTGTTTCTTTCCTTTAGGGAGAGATAGTCTGAACCTTTAGACCCAATTAAGCATCTTATAGAATTCGGCTATCGTTAACTTTAGTTGAAGGTGAACATCTGGGGAATATGCCTGATCTGGGGTAGCCCGAAAAGGGCTAGGGCTAGTAATTATCCCTTCATCCTGACCTTTTTTTATTAGTTTATGAGATGTGGGCGTCGCTGGCAAGGCCAGCATTTATTGCCCATCCCTAATTGCCCTTGAGAAGGTGGTGGTGAGCCGCCTTTTTGAACCGCTGCAGTCCGTGTGGTGAAGGTGCTCCCACAGTGCTGTTAGGGAGGGAGTTCCAGGATTTTGACCCAGCGACGATGAAGGAACGGCCGATATACTTCTAAATCAGGATGGTGTGTGACTTGGAGGGGAACTTGGAGGTGGTGGTGTTCCCATCCGCCTGCTGCCCTTGTCCTTCTAGGCAGTAGAGGTCGCGGGTTTGGGAGGTGCTGCCAAAGAAGCCTTGGCGAGTTGCTGCAGTGCATCTTGTAGATGGTACACACTGCAGCCACGGTACACCGGTGGTGGAGGGAGTGAATGTTTAAGGTGGTAGACGGGGTGCCAATCAAGCCGGCTGCTTTGCCCTGGATGGTGTTGAGCTGTTACCATGGTCTTATTTGGCTGTTTCTGTTGGCAATAAAGAATTTTTTTTAAATTGCAAAATAATTGAGGATAACCCAAGCAATATTTCTCCAAGAAAAATGTCCCAGCGTCTTGGTTCCAACATACTTTTGTGGTTTCAGCCAATATTCATCGAAGGAAACTGTCCAAGTAATCCCTGCCCCCTCAAATAAAATTCTCAATACACTTTCCCCAAATATTCCCAGACCACCAAATATTCCCACATCACCTGGTGCCCTGGCCTAATGTTCCCTCTAAATCGCCTTTGTTGTGTGCAGCTGTTTATTTCAATGCCTGTTTATTCCCTTTAAATTTCTGCCCGTATTTCAAATGGAAAAGCCTGTGAACGGCCCGCGCGGGACCTTGCAAATGACCGCGTGGGCGTCCACGCACGCAGCTTAGTGGGAACATTGATCCTGTCCCAATAGTCGCCCAGGAAAACCAAACCAGTGCACTGAGGGGAGTTATCCCCCGTGTCCTGGGCCAATAGTTATCCCTCAACCGACATAACAAAAAAAAACAGATTATCCGGTCATTTTCACATTGCTGTTTGTGGGAGCTTGCTGTGCGCAAATTGGCTGCCGCGTTTCCCACATTACAGCAGTGACTACACTTCAAAAATACTTAATTGGCTGTAAAGCGCTTTGAGACGTCCGGTGGTCGTGAAAGGCGCGATATAAATGCAAGTCTTTCTTTTCTTTCTTTCATTGGTTCCCCTCCTAAGTCCCTCTTGTACCAATATCCCGCCACAAAGCCTTCACAGAATCCTGTCTTGCCAGTACATTAGTGCCCCCGAGCACTCACTGTAAACGCGATGTGCAATCTCCCTGTTCTACTCAAGGTTAAAAGTCTTCAGAATGCATCTTGCCCTTTTCCACAAATAACAGTGGGAAGGTAATTAAAATATTCCAATATCTTTTCACATCTGGCCCCTCCCCTTCTCCCATCATTAATAGCTGCCTGATGGTTGCTGCGATGTTGGTGAGCACAGGCCACAATCTAATTAGTAATTAGCAGAGACAACCACAATATGAAGCAAAATGTCACGCATCTAAAGAACACGGGAGAGGACGCAAAAGAAATAATGGCTTAATTAAAATAACATTTAATTAAAGAACCGGCCTGACATAAAAATAGACTCCAGTTGCTAAATTTCTACGTCAGCATAAAGAGATTTTAATTACAAGTGCCTGGCATCAGCAGGCATATCTGACTGGGGTTTAACACGTTCACTGCCTTCTTTCAGAGGAGGCAATAAGAAGGACGACCCTTCCCTCAAAAAAGGTCATTTAGCAAGGGGGAGGTTAATGCGTGTCCACGGACGCAAAAAAAACCCCCGAAACATATTAATGTTTCGAAGGGTTTTGATCGAGTAAATAAGGAGAAACTGTTTCTACTGGTGGGTGCCTCAATAAATTTTAACCTCATTGGCAAAAGAGCCAGAGGCGAGATGAGGAAAGCGTTTTTTCTTTTTAACGCAGCGAGTTGTTGTGATCTGGAATGCGCTGCCTGAAAGGGTGGCAGAACCAGATTCAATAGTGACTCTCAAATGGGAATTGGATAAATACTTGACAGGGAAAAATTTGCAGGGCTACTGGGAAAGAGCAAGGAATTGGGACTAATTGGATAGCTCTGTTGAACAGCTGGCATGCTGGGCCGAATGGCCTCCTTCTGTGCTGTATGAATCCCTGTTCCTGCCACCCCTTTAAAATTGTACCACTTAGTTTATAATGTTGTCACATTTTTGACACACTTTTGTGTCAACTTTTTTTCATTGTAAATTCCTATGTCACATTTATAATGGAAACTGCCTATGTCAACTTGTCACGCTGTAATTACCTCCTCTCACCAGTGGTGGTGCTGTAGCGCCTCAGTTTTGCATCTCCTCAGCCTGTAGTGCAGGGAAATTCCTGTATTCCAAACAGTTCTACTTCTCTGTTTCCTAAATAGCTGTAGGTTTTGATGTTTAACTATAAACAACAACATAACATCAAAGTATTACACGAAAATAAGGACAGGATGTATAAAGAAAGAAGAAAGAAACAAAGACTTGCATTTCTATAGCGCCTTTCACAACCACTGGATGTCCCAAAGCGCTTTACAGCCAATGAAGTACTTTTTGAAGTGTAGTCACTGTTGTAATTTAGGAAACGCGGCAGCCAACTTGCGCACAGCAAGCTCCCACAAACAGCAATGTGATAATGATCAGATAATCTGTTTTAGTGATGTTGATTGAGGGATAAATATTGGCCAGGACACCGGGGAGAACTCCCCCTGCTCTTCTTCGAAATAGTGGCCGTGGGATCTTTTGCGTCCACCTGAGAGAGCAGACGGGGCCTCGGTTTAACGTCTCATCCGAAAGACGGCACCTCCGACAGTGCAGCGCTCCCTCAGTACTGCACTGGGAGTGTGGGAGTGTTAGAACATAAGAACATATAAGAATTAGGAGCAGGAGTCGGCCATACGGCCCCATCGAGCCTGCTCCGCCAGTCAATAAGATCATGGCTGATCTTCGACCTCAACTCCACTTTCCTGCTCGATCCCCATATCCCTCGATTCCCCTAGAGTCCAAAAATCTATCTATAAATCTTTAGGTCAAGTCTCTGGTCTGGGACTTAAACCTTCTGACTCACAGGCGAGACATAATATAAAAGCAAAGTATTGCACAGAAATAAGGACAGAATGTAATGACTTTACAACAGGAGCCACACCCTGGCTCAACCATCCCCCATTCGAGGGAAGATTACACCTGATCTTGACTCCCTGTCTGCAGGTGAATCCTCACCTCACATGAAGGATTCCCTGTGTAAATCACTGCCGGGGACATGAACGGGTTAAGGTACTCCACACTAGACCACGGCACAGAAATAAGATGAATTCTCAGTCCTAGCGAACACAGCCACCTGGGGCCTACGGTTACCAAGGCAACAATATCAGCAGTACCAGTTGCTGTAAAGGGAGTAGCATTAGCTGCAAACACAAATGCCTTCACTGCTTGGAAGAAAGGAAGAAAAATTATAGTTTCCATTTTTACCTCAAAGGAAAGATTTATTCCACATTTCATTTCTATTAATACAACCTCCCTCCCCTCCCCGTTTTGCTTTATGCCAACAACTCCCTAGAAGGTTTTATCAGGTTTTTTTTTGTTTTAATCTTCAAAACACCGTTAGCAACAAATAAAACATGCTCTGGTGCTTTGCGTTAAGGAAAATAATCGCTGTGCTGAAGAGAAAATTGAACAAACAAGATAAGAGTACAGACTATGGCTTGTTCACTGATAGATCGTCATTAACCCTCTGAGTGCTGCAAGGCAGTTTGTACCTCCCCGTCAAACTGAACTCTGCCGGTATTCTCCTAAAACCGCGACTAGAAATTGAACACAAAGTTGTTTTCATTCATTTTCTCTCTCTCTAATCTTTGCCATTTTTCTTGCTCCTCTCCCGAAGGCGCTCACTAAAGGAGGAAAGAATTCGCATTGATATAGCGCCTTTCATGATCTCAGGGCATCCGAAAGCGCTGCTTTGCAACCGGCGTTCCCACTAAGCCGCACGGTTGTGCGGCCGCCCGGCGGTCTGGAGGTCCCGCACGGGCCGCTCACCGGCTTTTATCTGGGAGAAACCGTCCAGGCGCGAAAATTTGAATGGGCTGCGCTGCCAGTTAAAGGGGCCGAGCACCAAAACCAAAAAAAAAGAGGGAACATTGTTTGCAGCCAATGAAGTACTTTTTGTCGTGTCGTCTTCTTCGAGCGTTTTCTTGCGGCCATTTTCAATAGTCAACTGTCTTGTGGGACGTTTCCAATAGACAACCAGGCCTTAAAAATAGTGGTCCGCGATCACCGCCGTCAGGTGTCAGCTGTGGCTCAGTGGGTAGCACTCTCGCCTCTAAGTCAGGAGGTCGTGGGTTCAAAGTCCCACTCCAGAGACTTGAGCACAACAAATCTAGGCTGACACTCCCAGTGCAGTGCTGAGGGAGTGCTGCACTGTCGGAGGTGCCGTCTTTCAGATGAGACGTTAAACCGAGGCCCCGTCTGCCCTCTCAGGTGGACGTAAACGATCCCACAGCCACTATTTCGAAGAAGAAGAGCAGGGCAGTTCTTCCTGGTGTCCTGGCCAATATTAATCACTAAAAAAAACAGATTTCTGGTCATTAACACATGTGGGAGCTTACTGTGTGCAAATTGGCTGCTGTGTTTCCTACATTACAACAGTGACTGCACTTCAAAAAAGTACTGAGGTCGTGAAAGGTGTGATATTAATGCAAGTTGCTTCTATTAGGAGTTAACATTAGCCAGAAGGAAGAGAACATAAGAAATAGGAGCAGGAGTCGGCCATTCGGCCCCTCGAGCCTGCTCCACCATTCAATAAGATCGTGGCTGATCATCGACCTCAACTCCACTTTCCCGTCCGATCCCCATATCCCTTGATTCCCCTAGAGTCCAAAAATCTATCGATCTCAGCCTTGAATATACTCAAAGACTCAGTATCCACAGCCCCCCTGGGGCAGAGAATTCCAAAGATTCACAACCCTCTGAGTGAAGAAATTCCTCCTCATCTCGGTCTTAAATGGCAATTGCCTGGGAGTGTGTGCTGTAGCTTCAGGTAAGCGTGGCACTGTTGCAGTAGCCTTGTCTGCACAGTTTCTCAGAGATGATTAGCCTACAGTAGAGGGCTCCTCTGGGACACCCCATCTAGCTTCCCTCAAACCCACATCACATATTCCTTTTCTTTTCTGCAGGGAGCCCACTTATATCAGCTTGGAGAAATCAATAGCACATTCCACAAGTCCTTTATCCTTGGCTTTAGTCCTCATCTTCACAGTAACGCAGTCTGGGGTAGTCACCAGAGAAGCTCGTAAAACAAATTCTATAATCTCTTTAATGGCTGTTTATGCGGTTTAATGATTATTTATCCTGCCAAGCACGTCACTGAAGCTAGAAGTGAGTGAATACGTTCCCTGGGGGCGCGGGTAGCGTGGGCTGGGAGCAGAGTCACTGGGCTGTGTAGGGGTAGGAATCAGGCGGGCTGCAGGGCGTTGCTGCCGCGGTAGAGTGGGCTGGGTTACGTAGGGAGCTGAGTTATGTAGGGGCAGGATAGGGCGGCACGAGTTACATAGGAGCAGGAGTAGAGGGCAGAGTTATGTCGGAGCGGGATAGGGAGGTGCAGGGCCCACGTGGTGCGGTTTGGGTTATGTTGGACTGGCAGTAGGGTCGGGTTACATGGGGCAGGGAGTAAGGTCATTGGGTTATATAGGGGAACGAGTGGGGTTAATAATTTGCTTTTGGCAGGAGACCCTAACCTTCTGATCCAATTAATCTCTTGTTTTCCTGAGACATTTCTATATTTCATCTGGTAATCATTAATCTCTTCAGACTCCAGTAATTTGTCTAATTCCTTATATAACCCACCACCCTGCCCCTATATATCCCAATGATTCCATTCTATCACAGACCTTCCCTTTTGTTCTTTCCTCTCCTTTCCTCCCTCTCTCTGCCTAAAAGTCTTTTACACCTCCAACATTTTTCCAGTTCTGATGAAGGGCCATTGACCTGAAACCTTAACTCTTGTTTCTCTCTCCACAGATGCTGCCTGACCTGCCGAGTATTTCCAGCGTTTTCTGTTTTTATTTCAGATTTCCAACATCCGCAGTATTTTGCTTCTGACGTTATTTCCTGCCCCATATAACCCGACGACCCTACTGCCAGCCCAGCATAAGCCAATCCATCATATTCCTGTCCCTACAATAACCCATCCCACCCTATCCCTTTTCCTACAATAACAACAAACCCTACTTCTATCCCTAAATAACTCAACACACCCCCGGCCTATACATAACTCAGCATATCTTATTCTTATTCATACATAACCCAACCCATCCTATCCCTGCCCCTCTATAATCCAACCCTTGCTCCTCTCCTACATATCCCAACATACCTTTCCCTGTACATAACCCAGTCCTTTCCTGATTGATCCAATGGAACCGATTGCTTGAAGGGAATTCTCAGATAGAAAACTCCCTGCTCCACTCACAGTGTCAGCTGTGGCTCAGTGGGTGGCACTCTCTCACTTTTGAGTCCGAAGGTTGTGAGTTCAAAGTTCCACTCCAGAGACTTGAGCACAAGAACTCTAGGCTGACACTCCCAGTGCAGTACTAAGGGAGAGCTGCGCTGTCGGAGGTGCCGTCTTTTGGATGAGACGTTAAACCCAAGCCCCGTCTGCTCTCTCGGGTGGACGTAAACGATCCCATGGCATTATTTCGAAGAAGAGCAGGGGTGGCCAATATCTATCCCTCAATCAACATAACTAATA
Source organism: Somniosus microcephalus (assembly GCF_052327205.1). Taxonomy (NCBI): domain Eukaryota; kingdom Metazoa; phylum Chordata; class Chondrichthyes; order Squaliformes; family Somniosidae; genus Somniosus; species Somniosus microcephalus. Next base: position 32,824,300 of record NC_141014.1, on the reverse strand, counting down.
TAGGCTGTGACGTAAGAAAACTACTAGGCACTTGGTCTGAGTATTAAACAAGGCTTTAATCAACTGTTTTACAACATGGCGGTCTAGTTGTGTCCTTCACTAGTTCCTGTTAAAGAATGTCCTGAGCAAGCTGGGCCCGTGCCCGAGTATTTATACTGTCCCTGGACAGTGCCACCAGCAGGCCGCCCAGTATTATTTCACAAGTCTTTTCCACGTGAATGACAAGATTCACGTCAGGCTGTTTGAGGGAGCTTGCCGCGCGCAAATTGGCTGCCGCGTTTCCTACATTAAAACAGTGAAACTTCAAAAGTACTTCATCGGCTGTAAAGCGCTTTGGGACGTCCTGAGGTCGTGCAAGTCTGTCTTTCTTTCTAAACAGCCGAGCTCACCTGCTCCCAACTGCATATCTGTTCACCCACTATCTTATTGATCCAATGGAACTGATTGCTCGAAAGGAATTCCCAGATGGAAATATTACCACACCCCTGTCACACTAACCTTTCCCCTACTACTTCCTCATTCCCCCATGGTACTGTCCGCTCTGTCGCCCATCACGCTGGCACTGCCTGATGTATCTCACCCTCCCACCGTGCCAGCTGGGTGGTTGGGTGTCACCCTGCCAATGCTCAGCACCACATTGCAATTGGGGTCGCCAACTCTGGTTGGGCGTATTGCTGGAGGTTTTGCCACATGACCTCTCGTCTCCAACTGCTCCGCCCAGTCAAATAGCCATTCCCCCCCCCCCCCGCCCCCCCCCCCCCATCTCCAATATTTAGATAACTAATAAAGAAAAGTATTCAATCTTTCATTCCTGGAGACTCCTGGACAAACCTAGAGTGGGGGGGTGGGGTTGGCAAACCCACATTGCAAACAGACTGTGGAACAGCAACTGCGAGAAGGGAGAAAATAAAAACGGAGCGAGGCCTCAAGACCAGCTCCGTCACATCTCACTTAACATCCAGCGACTGTGACTGCTTCAGCGCAGAAAAAGAAAATAACTTCATCTCAGCACGATCTGTCATTATTTATTCTCAAAGATTCTCACTGCTTCAGGGCTCTGACCTTAGCAATGCTGTAAAGTCAAGTATACCATCCTGATTGGGTTGTAGTCATCTTTCATTTTAGCCAGATTTTTGAAAACTACTGAACTGTCTAAATCTGCTCTCCCGGTCTGTGTGTTGACTGATATCAAATCTGATGGCAGGATTCATTCCGCCCCCCCACCCCCGAATAATGGTCCATTCCACCCCAACCCCAATAATGGTACAGTCCTCCCCTCCCCAATAATGGTCCATTTCCCCCCTCCCCAATAATGGTCCATTCCCCCCTCCCCAATAATGGTACAGTCCCCCCCAAACCCCAATAATGGTCCATTCCCCCCAAATAATGGTCCACCCCCCTCCCCAATAATGGTCCATCCCCCCTCCCCCCAATAATGATCCAATCCCCCCCAAATAATGGTCCATTCCCCCTCCCCCCAGTAATGGTCCATCCCCCCTCCCCCAATAATGGTCCATCCCCCCCCTCCCCAATAATGGTCCACCCCCCCTCCCCAATAATGGTCCACCCCCCCTCCCCAATAATGGTCCATTCCCCCTCCCCAATAATGGTCCACCCCCCCTCCCCAATAATGGTATATCCCCCGCTCCCCAATAATGATCCAGGCCCCCCACCCCAATAATGGTATATCGCCCCTCCCCAATAATGGCCCAGGCCCCCCACCCCAATAGACCGATTCCTCCTTCCCAACATCTGAGCCCCTTAGCTTTTGGTCCAACGGTTCTACCTCACTGTGGGAACCACAGCCAAAGGCATGGCCATAAGGCGTTGTTCTTTTCCACCGTCGCCTGCCCGCAAGGGTCAGTTGGCGTCATTGACAATGACTACAACAACAACAACAGCAGCAGGCAACAAGAACCAACAACAACAAGATGCATTTATGCAGCACCTTTAAAGCGGTAAAACATCCCAAGGCACTTCACAGAGGCATAATCAGACAACAGTGCATATGCCAGGACAAAGGAGAGGGGTGACCAAAAACGTGGTCTTTAGGAATGGTTCTTAAAGGAGGAGAGGGAGTTGGAGAGGCTGAAAGGGTTAGGGAGGGAATTCCAGAGCATCGGGGTCCTGACGGCTGAAGGCACAACCGGCAATGGTAAATGCGCAAATACCGAGCCCTACAGAACAGGGAGGTCGCGGGTTCGATTATCAAGCTGTGCTGAGTTGGCTTAAGTCAGCAGTAAGGGGAACGGCTATTGGCTCTAAGGCCCTGAGTTGGGGAGAAGGTGAAAAAAAAAAGTCAGCCAGGTATTTCCATTCCTCTTCACTCTCCATTAACACTTGGCGGGGAACTGCATGGTGGGCAGACGTTGGGTGAGGAGGGGAATCGCGCCCTGCTTAATGTGCCTCCCCGACAGCCAAAGACTCTGTCAGCACATGAAGAACGGTCACTCAAGTGAGGAGCAGGAGGGAGGCCAGTTGCCAAAGAACTGTACCCCAGCAATTGTACGGGGGGGGGGGGGTGGGAGGGGAAAGGAAGAGCGGAAAAACACACGGGTGCGCGTGACCTCAAATGCCCTCTGCTCTTTACCCCCTCCCACCCCAACCCAGCAACGCGGCGAAGCTCACAAACTCGCAAGGTCCGAATATCTCTGTGCGTCTCCGGCTCACACACAGCAGAAGTATCCGGATGAAAAATAACTGCGAGAGAATATTGGTAAGTTTAGTCGAGGCCTGGTGTCCATGGCCCAAGAGGGTTGTCATGCCAACCGTGGCAGGGATTGAAAACATGGTACCGCAGAGAAAGATATTCACTGACAAACTATTCAACCTCGACAGTAATGTGCTCAGAATGTAATTGGATCAACGTGATAGCACTCCGAAATAAAAGAGTCAAGGGTGCTTTTTTTTTTAATGAAACATTGGGAAAAAAACAGAAAATACATAATGAGGCTGAGAGGCAAAAAAACAACAAGATGGAGATAGACAAAAGGAGAAAGAGGGAGAGATAAATAAAAGATAAAAGGCAATAGAGGCAGAGTGATAAGAGAATACGCGGACAGTAAACACAGACACTGAGAACGGGAAAAGAGGCTCGCACCAGCCTAGCAACTCTTCCAAAGTGAAAATAAAGACGTGTATTTATACAACGCCTTTCAAAATGCTTCACAGCCAATGAAGCACTTTTTGAACCGCAGTCACTGTTGTAATGCAGGAAACGCGGCAGCCAATTTTGCGCACAGCAAGCTCCCATAAACAGCGATGTGATAACAACCACCTCGTCCGCTTTATTTTGAGTAAAGTTGATTGAGGGATAAATATTGGGCCCAGGACACCGGGGAGAACTCCCCCCACCCTGCTCTTCTTCGAAATAGTGGCCGCGGGATCTTTTATGTCCACCCGAGAGAGGGCGGACGGGGGTTTAACGTCTCACCTGCGCCTCGGACGGTGCAGCGCTTTCCCTCAGCGCTGGCACCGGGAGCGTCGGCCTGGATGATGCCCTCAAGTCTCTGGAGTGAAATTCGAACCCGCCAACTGCTGCCGAGAGTGTCACCAGCTGAGCTCCGATTGACACCTAAGATAGACAGAGATATAAACATGTTTAGAGAGAGGGGAAAAGAAGGTGGCGTTGATATGAATTTTTGTGACACCACTGTAGTGAGCAATTGGTTTGAGGTAAGTCAACAAAAGCCATACTCTGAGAGTCAGAAGTCAGTGTATTCTTTTTTTTTGAACGACCCATAAACTAAACTTAAAACATCAAATGAAACTAAATTAAAATTTGATTGGCCGGGGTGATGATGCACTCCAGGCCCTGCAGTGCCGACCGGTCGCGGAAGGCCTCGAGCGTGCCGGCGGACACCGCGGGCTCCGTCTCCAGGGCCGCCCCGGGCGCGAACGTGGCCAGGGAAGAGAGGCAGGCAATCGGGTCGAGCGACCCCCCCCCCCCTCGACCGCCCGCTGCCCGGACCCAGTTGATGGCCACTTTGGCCAGGCCCCAGGAGCAGTCCCTACGAGGAGGACCCCCCTGACCCCTGACCTGCCCGCTCCCCCTCCTCCGCACTGGGTGACCAAAGATCAGGAGCGTGGGACTGAAGTGCAGCCAAAAATCGAGGAGCAGCCCCTTCAAATAGTGGAAGAGGGGCTGCAACCTCTCACACTCCATACAGACGTGGAACACGGACTCCTCCAGGCCGCAGAAAAGGCAAGGTGGCCTGGGAGTCCGTGAACCTACTTAAAACTCTATTGCACGGGACTGCTTCATGCAACACCCTCCAGGCCAAGTCCCCAATAGATAAAGGGAGGACTCCCGCATAGAGAGCCCTCCAATGGGGACCCCCGCCTCCTCCGGCAGAAGTCAGTGTAATGTTAAAAGAATTAAAGCTAGAGGAAATCCAGGTAGTATGTAACCCCCCTCTGTCAGATAATTAGCATATCATTTCCATAAATCCTTTGTACAACTTTCGGTTAATGGATTTCTAATTGTGGATTTTGGGTTGTCAGAATGTGAAATCTCCTCTGAATGAGCACCTAGCGCGCTGTAGTTCAGCTGATCCCTCTATCCCTAATTAATAACAGAATAGTTTTTAAAATGAGACATCAGTAACGATTGCTGGGCTTCATTCTGTCTCGAGCTGGGATGACGGAGTCACTAGATGGCTGGCTCGTAGTCCAGAGGTTCGTGAGCGTGTTACATGGCTCTCAGTCCGAGTACCGGGCTGACTGCCTGAATGGATAGGATATGTGTTCAAGTTGAGAAGGCTGTTAAAGAAGCATCCAGGATCTTGGCCATTACAATCAGAGGCATTGAGTGCCAAAACAAGGGAGTTATGCTAAACCTTTATTAAACACTGGTTAGTCCAATCCTGCACACCACGCTTTAGAAAGGATGTTAAGGCTTTGGAGCGGGCGCAGAGGAGATTTACTGGAATGGTACCAGAGATGAAGGATTTCAGTTATGTGGAGAGACTGGAGAAACTGGGATTGTTCTCCTTAGAGCAGAGAAGGTTAAGGGGAGTCCCGTTCACACATCACCCCTGTGCTCGCTGACCTATATTGGCACCTGGTCCGGCAATGCCTCAATTTTAAAATTCTCATCCTTATTTTCAAATCCATCCATGACCTCGCTCTTCCCTACCTCTGTAACCTTCTACAATCCTCCAAGATCTCTGCGCTCCTCTAATTCTGGCCTCTTGCGCATCCCTTATTTTAATCGTTCCACCATTGGCGGTCGTGCTTTCAGCTGCCTAGGCCCTAATCTCTGGAATTCCCTCCCTAAACCTCTCCGCCTCTCTACCACTCTCTCCTCCTTTAAGATGCTCCTTAAAACCTACCTCTTTGGCCAAGCTTTGGGTCACCTGTCTTAATAGCTCCTTATGTGGCTCGGCGTCAAATTTTGTTTGATAATCGCTCCTGTGAAGCGCCTTGGGACGTTTTACTACGTTAAAAGCGCTGTATAAATGCAAGTTTATTGTTGTTTGAGGTTGAATTTAGAGTTCAAAGTTACGAGGGGTTTTGATAGAGTTGATCGGGAGAAACTGTTTCCACTGGCAGGAGGGTCGGTATCCAGAGGACACAGATTGAAGGAAATTGGCAAAAGAACCAGTGGGGAGATGAGGAGAATTTATTTTTACGCAGCGAGTTGTTGTGATCTGGAATGCGCTGCCTGAAATGGCGGTGGAAGCAGATTCAATAGTAACTTTCAAAAGGAATTGGATCAATACTTGAAAAGGAAAAATTTGCAGGGCTACGAGGAAAGACAAGGGGAATGGGATTAATTGGAGAGCTCTCTCAAAGAGCCGGCACAGGCACAATGGGCTGAACGGCCTCCTTCTGTGCTGTGTGATTCAAGAGTCTAAAGCTAATTCTGGTTCTGAACTAGCTTGAACATGTAAGGTTTGGGCCCAGGTGATGTAACCCGCGACCTCTACCGCCTAGAAGGACAAGGAACAGTCACCACCTCCAAGCTTCCCTTGAAGTCACACACCATCCCGACTTGGAAATATATCGGCCGTTCCTTCATCATTGCTGGTCAAAATCCTAGAGCTCCCTGTCTAACGGCACTATGGGGGTACGTTCCCCACACGGACTGCAGCGGTTCAAGAAGGAGGTCCGCCACCACCACCTTCTCAAGGGGCAATTAGGGATGGGCAATAAACGCCGGCCTTGCCAGCGACGCCCACATTCTCGAAAATTATTATTTATTTTTTTAGAACTGCACCACTTTGATGACATCACCTGAAGAGTTCAGTCATGCTATTGCCTGGCACCAGGCTCCCTGCCATCTGTTCCTGTGCATTACTCCCTTGGGGAAACCTTTCCAGTTTAATTGAATCTCACTCAGTCTGAGCCCTTCATCTGTGGCTGTGGAAGCTACAAGAACAGAACTGGAGATTTGTCAAGAAAAAAAACCTCGCTTACAAGACAGAATATAGAAGCATAAACTCTTCAATTAACTTCGTTATAAGGTGTACAAAAATCACCGTAGACATCAAACAAGGAAGGAAAACAGAAGGGAAAAGAATATATTACTTTTCAACATAGAAAGGCTTGCAGTTATATACAGTAGTGCCTTCACGACGTCCCTAAGCGCTTTACAGCCAATGAAGTATTTTTGAAGCGTTGTCGCTGTTGTAATATAGAAAATGCTGCAGCCAATTTGCACACAGCAAGCTCCCACAAACAGCACTGTGATAATGACCGGATAGTTTGTTTTAGTGATGTTGGTTGAAGGATAAATATTGGCCCCAGGACACCTGCTCTTCTTCGAAATAGTGCAGTGGGATCTTTTACGTCCACCTGAGTGGACAGACAGGGGTCTCGGCTTAACGCCTCATCCGAAAGACGGCACCCCCGACAGTGCGGCGCTCCCTCAGCACCGCACCGGGAGCGTCAGCCTGGATTTTTATACTCAAGTCTCATGGAGCGGGGGCTTGAACCCACAACCTTCTGACTCAGAGAGAGAGTGAGACTAGCTGAGCCACAGCTGACACCATGGGTGTCCTTTGCAACCCAGACTCCATGGACAAAGTCTGGGGTGAGCTCACACGGAAACAAGAAGCTGGCTGAATGCACCAACGAATATAAAGCTTTAAAAATGTTATCACGGAAGCCGCCCTGATTTCCTGCAACACTGGTAAGGCTCCAAAGGGTGACTTAATGGACATCAGCTTAGCAACAAGGGATGGACCTGATGATAAACCCATCCTAAAACTGACTGCCATGTGTACAGTAGTTGTAATGTTGGAAAGATGTTGCAGAAAACTTTACTGATTGAATTAATCAAAATGGGCAGCTAGTGTAAGGAAGAATAGGTAGAATTGATTATAGGATCATAGAATCATAGAAATTTACGGCACAGAAGGAGGCCATTCGGTCCATCTTGTCCGTACTGGCCGACAAAGAACTATCCAGCCTAATCCCACTTTCCAGCTCTTGGTCCGTGGCCCCGTAGGTTACGGCACTTCAAGTGCATATCCAAGTACTTTTTAAATGTGATGAGGGTCTCTGCCTCTCCCACCCTTTCAGGCAGTGAGTTCCAGACCCCCACCGCCCTCTGGGTGAAAGGAGTTCTCCTCAAATCCCCTCTAAACCTCCAACCAATTACTTTAAATCTATGCCCCCTGGTTATCGACCCCTCTGCTAAGGGAAATATGTTCTTCCTATCCACTCTATCCAGGCCCCTCATAATTTTATACACCTCAATTAGGTCTCCCCTCAGCCTCCTCTGTTCCAAAGAAAACAACCCCAGCCTATCCAATCTTTCCTCATAGCAAAAATTCCCCAGCCCAGGCAACATCCTCGTAAATCTCCTCTGCACTCTCTAGTGCAATCACATCCTTCCTGTAATGTGGTGACCAGAACTGCACGCAGTATTCTAGCTGCGGCCTAACTAGTGTTTTATACAGTTCAAGCATAACCTCTCTGCTCTTGTATTCTATGCCTCGGCTAATAAAGGCAAGTATCCCGTATGCCTTCTTAACCACCTTATCTACCTGTCCTGCTACCTTCAGGGATCTGTGGACATGCACTCCAAGGTCCCTCTGATCTTCTGCACTTCTCAGTGTCCTACCATTTACAGGAAACTCTTTGGTATCCAGCACTGACGGGACCAGGATGGTGCCGGTTGATTAAAAATTCCGGATGACGGAGAGGGTTATCTACCGAGGCTATTTTTAACAAACAGTAATTGGCAGATCGGAAGAGACTACCAGCAGCGCAGGAGCGTCAGACTCCTGTTATTGAGGTGTTCCGACTTCCGACAGCGCCAAGAAGCAGAGTAGTGGCAGTTTGGAGAACTACCCCCACTGACTAACTCGGCCACCGCGGGAGACTCGGACTCGGCAACATTGCCGGTTATTGAGGTGTTGTTTTCGGAGTGAGAATTTTGCCGGTTAGTAGAGAATTCCGGATATTTAGGTGCCATTTAAACTAAAGTTTCCTGTATTGTGTATTCCCTTGCCTTGTTAGCCCTCCCCAAATGCATTACCTCACACTTCGCCAGATTGAATTCCATTTGCCACCTTTCTGCCCACCTGACCAGTCCATTGATATCTTCCTGCAGTCTGCAGCTTCCTTCTTCATTATCAACTGCACGGCCGATTTTTGTATCATCTGCAAGGAGGCGAGGTGAAGCGATTTTGGAAGTCAGCAGGACAGTGGCTCAAGGATCGGCTGCCAGTCATGGAGCGAAGAGACCGGGGACGAGGAACTGACGGAGCAAAAGTGGGAGCCGCGAAATACGGCTGAAGGAGGTCACTAAAGCATCTAGAGCTGAGCGCAAGGAACTGGAATTTGATTCCTAGGGACACGGGGAGCCAATGGAACCTGGTGAGAACCAGGGCAATGGAAGTGCTGGGCTTTATAATGGGTAAGCACGCCAGCGGCGATATCCTGGATGAGTTATAGCTTGTGGTGGGAGGGATGGATGTGGGCAGGCCAGCCAGAAGAGTATTTGAAAGGTAGAACACTGCGTGCAGTTCTGGTCACCACATTACAGGAAGGATGTGATCGCACTATAGAGAGAGTGCAGAGGAGATTTACGAGGATGTTGCCTGGACTGGGGAATTTTAGCTACAGGAAACTTTTTTTTATCCAGCACGGACGGGACCGATGTGGTGCCGGTTCATCAAAAATTCCGGATAACCGAATGCTATAGTAAAAGATACGGAGCTGAGAGCGCCGTATAAAGCAACAAACCCTGTTGCTTAGCAACAGCTTCAGAACAATGGGCACAAGTTGCAAGCATCTCTGTAGCTTAGCAACAACTGCAGCCACACGCTTGCACAGCAACAAATGGAGTAATAAAAGTAATAAAAGTTACCTGAACCTACTCCTGAATTTTGCCAGTTAACCGAGATTTCCGGTTATTTAGGTGCCGGTAAATCGAAAGTTTCCTGTATGAGGAAAGATTGGATAAACTGGGGTTGTTTTCTTTGGAACAGAGGAGGCTGAGGGAGACCTAATTGAGGTGTATAAAATTATGAGGGGCCTAGGGAACAAGGAAGCAGGAGACTGGGCAGGATTAATGGAGAGGTGGCGGGGCGGTGGGGGGAGGGGGCAGAGAAAAACTAATATTACGTAGGTGAAAGAAGACAATCTTGGAACAGATACAGGAAGGAAATTCAACTCAGGATCCAGCAATACGTTGAGGTCCATAGTACCAGACACTTTAGAGTCTGTAGCAACATCATCAGCTTAGCAACATGCAACGGCTTATGTCAATATGGAATAGCCAATGGCAATATCTGCTTAGCAACAAGGAATGGTCGATGGCAACATCTGCTTAGCAACAGGAAAGTTCTTCGGCGGCATTATCGTCAGCTTAATGACGAGAATGGCCTGTGGGTAACATGAGCATGCCAACAAGGATGGCCTACAATGACGTCACCATTAGCTTAGCAACAAGGAAGTTCCCATGGCGACATCATCATGAGTTGAGCAACAAGGATAACCTACGCTGACGTGAACTTAGACACTCCCCTGCAAGGACTGACCCTAGGATCCCTAGTGGCAGTTGAGTTCCCCCCACTCGTGTTCACGCCCTTTCTCAGGGATTTCCACGACTCTTCCACCGAGGTCTCCAAGCAGCAGAACCCCGGCCGAAATTCAACCCCCCCTCTTGCGATAATATAATGGGGCTGTGATGAAATAACTCTGTGTTCTGGCATTTGTATTGTCTGTTGTTGTTGTACTTGCTAATGTCTGAAATGTTCTACAGATGTAACCACTAATGCTCCTCCGTAGCCCCACCCCTCTGGATCCTCCGGATTGGTGTGAGTCTTACTCATAAGGGCTGGGTCGGTGATGAATGATGGCTGCCTTGTGTTAACTCGATGCCATGTTCTTACTTAATAAAGGCCTTTAGTTTTAAGCTTTAACCTCTTGGATTCAGGCAGTTATTTGGCACATCAGGGGCTGACGTAAGAAAACTACTAGGCACTTGGTCTAAGCGTTAAACAAAGCTTTAATCAACTGTTTTACAACATGGAGGTCTAGTTGTGTCCTTCACTAGTTCCTGTTAAAGAATGTCCTGAGCAAGCTGGGCCCATGCCCGAGTATTTATACTCTCCCTGGACAGCGCCACCCGCAGGCCGCTCAGTATTATTTCATAAGTCTTTCTTTCATGAATGACTGATTCATGTCAGGGGCTAAACCCGTGGTGGGGGCACTTCTGGCGCTGGCTGGTCAGCCAATCACGGGCCCTCAGTGCCTGATTGCCTGTCCGATTAAATGAATGGATAGAAAGCACGGTGGCATAGTGGTTAGCACTGTTGCCTCACAGCGCCAGGGACCTGGGTTCGAATCCGGCCTCGGGTGACTGTTTGTGTGGAGTTTGCACATTCTCCCCGTGTTTGCATGGGTGTGCTCCGGTTTCCTCCCACAGTCCAAAGATGTACGGGGTTAGGATGATTGGCTATGATAAATTGACCCTTAGTGTTAGGGGGATTAAATACGTGGGGTGGGTGGGATATGTGTTGGTGTAGGGGTTACGGGGATCGGGTGGGATATGTGTCGGTGCAGGCTCGATGGGCCGAAATGGCCTCTATCTGCACTGTGGGGTTTCTGTGATTCTGTGAAAATCAACTAGTGCAGGCCTCCGATTGTCTAAACAGCGCTCCCTTTTTGCAATCAGATGTCTCTCACTCCTTCCCCTTCAGCTAATACTGTTCAACAACAGCAACTTGCATTTATATAGCACCTTTTAAAGTAGTAAAACATCCCAAGGCGCTTCACAGGAGCGTTAACAGACAGAAATATCACCAGTCTAGGGCAAGGGGACACCACCTTAAAATCAGAGCCAGGCCATTCAGGAGAGAAGTTAGGAAACACTTCTTCACTCAAAGGGTGGTAAAAGTGTGGAACTCTCTCCTGCAAAAAGAAGTAGATGCTCGCTCAATTAATAATTTTAAATCTGAGATGGATAGATTTTTGCTAGACAAGGGATATGGAGCAAAGGCAGCTACATGGAGTTAGATTTCAGATCAGCCATTCTATTGAATGGCGGAACAGGCTCGAGGGGCTCCTCTTGTTCCTAGTTACACCTCCTTTACATATCTCATTACCACTTCATTTTGCCTTGCACCATCATCCCTTTTGTCATTTAATCGCTCCTGCTAAACTCTGGAATTCCCTCCTTAAACCTCTCCGCCTCTCTACCCCTCTCTCTCCTCCTTTAAGACGCTCCTTAAAACCAATCTTTGGGTCATCTGTCCTAATATCACCTTATGTGGCTCAGTGGCAAATTGGGTTTGATAATCGCTCCTGTGAAGCGTCTTGGGACATCTTACTAGTTAAAGGCGCTATATAAATCCAGGTTGCTGTATCCCACTGGATGTCATCCCAGAATTCTAATCGGGAAAGGATGAACAGGCTGGGTCTCTTTTCTCTTGAAAAGAGGAGGCTGAGAGGTGACCTAATAGAGATCTTTAAAATTATGAAAGGTTTTGATAGACGAGACACAGAGAGAGTGTTTCCACTTGTGGGGAAGAGCAAAACTAGAGGCCATCAATATAAGATAGTCACCAAGAAATCAGAAGAAACTTCTTTACCCAGAGAGTGGTGAGAATATGGAACTCGCTACCACAGGGAGTGGTTGAAGCGAATAGTATAGATGCATTTAAGGGGAGGCTGGACAAGTATACGAGGGAGAAGGGAATAGAGGGTTATGCTGATAGATTTAGATGAGGAAAGATGGGAGGAGGCTCGAGTGGAGCATAAACGCCGGCATGGACTGGTTGGACTGTATATCCGATGTAATCCTATTTAATTCAGTCGCATCTCTGGGACTGTCTGGAGTGGGGTTCAAATGCTGCACCTATCTGACTCAAGAGGCTCTGATGCTATCACTGAGCCAGGGGCTCGCTCCTATCAAAGAGGTAGATTTGAGGAGGCATTGTTACTGTCTCGCAAGGTTGACAGGTACTAGCTGGAGAGGCACGTAATGTTCGATGATGTGATGGAACAGACAGGTGTAACATCAGGAGCTAATACAATCCACCTGAGCAGATCACAGAAACTATGAAGTGTTCCAGTCAACAACCTTCAGAACAGAGGAGGGGGGAGAGAGAGAGAGAGTCATGGATGCTGTCAATCTGAATCATCAAAGAGGGATCAGATGTCATGTGTAATCATTAAAAAAGTCTGGGCTGGATTTGAACCTTGGCAAGGTGAAAGGTCAACAAGGTGAATAATCATGGGTCTAACCAAACTATGCAGTTTTCCTGCACTGTAGGGTTGGGCAGCTTTAAATCCTTTCTGTAAATCGAGTTCTGAATGCATAACACATCCCAGACTCTCAGTTCTGAGAGACCACTTCTCAGCAATAAAAATAGCAACCACTGACTTGGGTTTAATATATTTTTTTCCTTTCCATTCACCCTTGGGCTGTCAGTGCCCACAGCTACTGACAGAAGCACCGTTCACATGTCACGTCTCCGACTGCGGTTTTGTTAATTCACTCCAGAGACCCGCAGCGTTCTCTCAGAGATGACCGAGTAACGGGGGGGGGGGTGCAAAGCAAAGGACCCAGCCCTCGGTGACAGCACGAGGCAGATTCTGCCCTCTGCCAGAGCACAACCACCCCCCACCCCCATCGAACCAGCTGAGAGCCTCCCAACGTTGCTGCTCGATCCAGCGGCAAAGCACATTCACTTCGAAACCAAAGGAAGTTAACAAAACAAAAAAAAACATCCGTAACCTTCGTTCCCCACCGCGACCTTGGCGGTGCAATAATTCACGCAGGCTTGGTGGGCTGTTGGGAATCTCTCCTAAAATCTGGGAATGCTCATGATAGCGAAAGACACAAGCAAATGGCCATGCTATAAATAAAGTGAGTGAGTCCACCCCATAGCTCGACCCCAGGTATCTGCTATTCTAGATATAAATGACCCAAGCCAGCTGATTAGGTTTCAGGCTGCACCTCACTATCTGTTGTTCTATATATAAACCATCTGAACCCCTCATGGGTACGGTAGCAGAGTTGTTATGTTACTTGGACTAGAAATCGAGAGGCCTGGACTAATGATCTGGAGACACGAGTTCATGATACCCACCCTGGCAGCTGGGGAATTTAAATACAGTTAATTGAACGAAAAGCTAGTATCAGTAATAGTGAGCCACGAAATTACTGCATTGTCGTAAAAAAAAAAACATTTGGTTCACTGATGTCCTTGAGGGAAGGAAATCTACTGTCCTTACCTGGTCTGGCCTATATGTGACTCCAGACCCACAGCAATGTGGTTGACTCTTAGCTGTCCTCTAAAATGGCCTAGCCAGCCACTCAGTTGTATAATGGCGGCTCGCCACCACCTTCTCAAGGGCAGTTAGGGATGGGCAATAAATGCTGGCCTTGCCAGCGATGCCCACATCCTGTGAATACATTTTTAAAAAATTAGAGTGCAGCCATTATTCCACACATAAACTATCAATGCCTTTTTTCTCAGATTTCAGCCTGTAACTCGCTCCTGGGTATCTGTTATACAATCATAGAGTCAAAACGGCACAGAAGGAGGCCGTTCGGCCCATCAAGTCCGTGCCGGCTCTCTGTGGAGCAATCCAGTCAGTCCCACTTACCCGCTGTAGCCCTGCAAGTTTATTTCCCTCAAGTGCCTGTCCAGTCTCCCCTTGAAAACATTGAGTGTGTCCGCTTCCACCACTTCCGTCGGCAGCGAGTTCCAGGTCCTCACCACTCGCTGCGTAAAAAAGTTTTTCCTCACATCCCCCCTGTATCTCTTGCCCAAAACCTTAAATCTGTGTCCCCTAGTCCTAGTGGGAACAGCCTTTTCCCGTCTAGCCTATCCAAACCTGTCATCATCTTGTACACCTCTATCAAATCAGCCCTCAACCTCCTTTGCTCTAATGAAAACAAATCCAGCTTCTCCAACCTGTCCTTGTAGCTAAGATCCCCCATCCCCGGAACCATTCTGGTAAATCTCCTCTACACCCTCTCGAGGGCCTTCACATCCTTCCTAAAGTGTGGTGACCAGAACTGGACGCAATACTCCACTTGTGGCCTAACCAGTTAATCTATAAACCACCCAAACCCCTCGATTAGATTCCAGCGTGTAACTCGCTCCTGGTATCTGTTATTCCATATATAAACTGCCCGAACCCCTCCATTATAGTGCAGACCCAGGCCTTTCAATCAGATTTCAGCCTGTAACCCTGGTGTCTATTACTCTATACATAAACCAACCGAGCCCCTCGATTAGATTCCTGCCTGTCGCTCACCTTTAGGCATTGAGTATAAATGTTCAAAGCCTTTGATTAGCTTAAATCTCCTGACTCGCTGTCAGGCACCTGTTGTTCTACATATAAAATATCCAAAGACCTCAGTTATACTGCAGTATCCACTATTCTATATAACAAAAAAAACTGTCTGAGACCCTTGATGAGATGGCAGGCTTTGACTTGGTCCCAGGTGTCCATTAATCTTGCACTCTCTCTCTCTCTCGGTGATTTACGTCGCTGTCTGGTCGTATCTCTCACGTAAGGTTTGACAAGGCACCTCCAGGTTAGCCGGCGAGGATGCTCAGCCACGATCAGTAAAGCACTTCAAAGTATTTGAAGCAAAAATAGCCTTTAAACTCTGGCTCATTAACATCAAGAGTGCAGGAGTATTAATTAGTGTTGATGAGCAAGGCAGGGATTAATTACAATTGTAGGATAATGATAGTCAGAAAATGCACACAAGAACACATTGCTTTTTTCTCGGAGTTTCGGAGCTTTCGGGCAATGTTGATTACACAGAGGGTGAGCTATCCTCTCGTTTTTTGCATAATTTTTTGAATACTTAATCATCTCATTTGAATAAAAGAAGCTGATTTATCTGCAGGATATCCCCAGTTGTGAAGTGGGGACAAGTACGTGCTGGTAGGGGGTGGGAGGAGGCTCGTGTGGCGCATAAACACCTGTGACGTAAGAAAACTACTAGGCACTTGGTCTAAGCGTTAAACAAAGCTTTAATCAACTGTTTTACAATATGGAGGTCTAGCTGTGTCCTTCACTAGTCCCTGTAAAAGAATGTCCTGAGCAAGCTGGGCCCGTGCCCGAGTATTTATACTCTCCCTGGACAGCGCCACCAGCAGGCCGCCCAGTATTATTTCATAAGTCATTTCCACATGAATGACTGACTCATGTCAACCGGCACGGACCAGTTGGGCCGAATGGCCTGTTTCTGTGCTGTACGTTCTACGTAATTCTATATGTAAGTTTGAGCGAGGATATCTGGACGATGGCATGGGTGGGGTGGGGGAGGGGTGATGTCATACGCAAGGGACGTCAACAGTCAGAAGCATTCTGATCTAGTGTTCTGATTGGTGCCAGTATTCTGTTCCCTTCTCGTTTGCTTCCTCCTTTTTCTGCAATTTGCTTGCTTATCAAGATAAGGATGTAATCAATAAAAACCAATTGAATAGTTGATGCGCTCGGGCGGGACATTGCTGCAGCAGTTGGGGCCGGGGCCCGGGGCGGCGCCGCGTCCCAAGATGGCGGCGGCTGCGACATCCACGAGGCGGCCGCGCGGTCCGGGGAGTAGGCCTCCATGTTCCGATGGGCTACGTCCAACGAAAGGGTGAGTGAAATCGCCTTCTTCAGGTCGAGCTCGCTACTTTCCAGCAGTCGCTGCCGTGTGTGAGTGGACCCGAGGCCCGCAACGAGGGCGTCCCGGATGAGCTCCTCCGTATGTTCCGTGGCTGATACTTGCTTGCATTCGCAGGCTCGGCCGAGTTCCTTCAGCGCCCGTATGTATGCTTCTGTGGGTTCCCCGGGCTGTTGTTTGCGAGACCCCAGGAGATGTCTTGCGTAAACATAGTTGACCGGGCGTGCATATTGCTCCTTCAAAATGTCGATAGCCCCCTGGTAGCTCGTAGCGTCCCGGATAAGGGCAAAAGCTCGGTGGTTTACTTTAAAATTCAGCACCCTGAGCTTGGCGGCGTCAGTGGCGACGGTCTCGCCGGATGCAGCCAGAAAGGACTCAAAACAGTTCAGCCAGTGCGAGAACTTAGCAGTCGAGTCCGGTTCTTGCGGGTCGAGTTCCAGGCACTTGATCTTAAGTATCTGCAGCATCGTTATTATTATTTTATTTTTTTTGTCAGGAGTTAATAAAATTGATGCGCTATCAATTCTAATAAAAGGCTGAGCAGAGTTCAGAACGACAGGCTTTTGTTAACTACTGAATTGCACTTCAAACAGATCAGGACTATGCCTCTAGTGGACGACCGAATGCCAGAGAGCTGCCGTGCGGCCGTCCTTATACCAGGTAGCCAAGGGCGGAGTAAGCTGAGGCATAGTCAGACATAACAGTGAAACAAGAGTGAACGACAACAACAACAATAGTGAACACAGTGAACGACAGTGGTTTACCACAATAGTTTCTCACTTTTTTTGCAAGATAAGGGAGTGAAGGGTTATGGGGAGCAGGCGGGGAAGTGGCCAAGATCAGCCATGATCTTATTGAATGGCGGAGCAGGCTCGAGGGGCCAAGTGGCCTATTCCTGCTCCTATTTCTTATGTTCTTATGTTCACTTCAAGCATCAAGCACTCCCAGATCGGGCACAGCATAGAATCATACAGCACAGAAGGTGCCCATTCGGCCCATCGTGCCTGTGCCGGCTCTTTGAAAGAGCTCTCCAATTAGTCCCACTCCCCTGCTCTTTCCCCGTAGCCCTGCAAATCTTTTCCTTTTCAAGTATTTATCCAATTCCCTTTTGAAAGTTACTATTGAACCTCCTTCCACCGCCCTTTCAGGCAGCGCATTCCAGATCATTTTTGGACTCTAGGGGAATCAAGGGATATGAGGTACGGGCAGGAAAGTGGAGTTGAGGTAGAAGATCAGCCATGATCTTATTGAATGGCGGAGCAGGCTCGAGGGGCCAAATGGTCGACTCCTACTCCTATTTCTTCTGTTCTTATAACAACTCGCTGTGTAAAAAAAAATTCTCCTCATCTCCCCTCTGATTCTTTTGCCAATTATCTTCAATCTGTGTCCTCTGGTTACCCACCCTCCTGCCACTGGAAACAGTTTCTCCTTATTTACTCATGGGTTAGATGCAGATTAAAGCTCCCTCTGCACTCCAGCACACCTGAACACCAACGGCAGAAGACTGACCCCCACTGTGCATTGAGCCTTTTTCATTTTATGCACGGCTTAACCTTTTGACCCCAATCATTGTCAATTTCGATGCTAATTTACAGTTTCTTACCGTGGATTTGGAGAGAGCCTTCGGAATGGTAGCATTCCCTCTGGGTCAGAAGATGCAAGGGCTCGAGCCCCACGACAGACAGCCCCTGGCAAGTGAAGACTAGAATATGGTCTCTAAATACTGGGATGACCTCCAGCCGGCTCAGGCTCAAGAAGGTTGGGTTCAAACCCCACTGGCAAGTGGAGACCAGAGTGCTGGCTCTGAAGACTGGGTTTAACTTCCAGCGAGGCTCCAATTAGGGTGGGTGGGAACCCCTCCCCATCGTAAAGGGTAGGTGGGGCTCAACTAGAAGAAGGTACTCCAAAGAGGGAAACCAGCTCAGCTACTCTTCCTTAGTAAATGGCTCAAGAATCTCACGTGTGAGGCCTGCCCTTTAGTTCCCCTTAGGAACTGGACTGACTGCATCCAAACGGCCAGGGAATCTCGATTTCTTAACTCGTTCCCGGGTACTCCTAACTGCACCACTCCGATTATCTCCCGACTTGTACAATCCAAGCTTGTCATCGCTTAATAGGTACTTTATAGGAATTATCTTGTCACTTTCTTCCTCCACTGCAATCCTCCGCCACCCCAATATTCACAAAAAAATTAAACACGGATCAGCTAAGAATCTATTTTATATTTAATGACAACAGTGACTCCACTTCAAGTAGTACTTCATTGGCTGTAAAGCGCTTTGAGACATCCGGTGGTCGTGAAAGGCGCTATAGAAATGCAAGTCTTACCTTCTTTTTACTAAAAGCAGCATACATGGACAACCAGAGCGATACCAGGGCTAAAAGGGTTCATTACGAGGCCAGGTTGCACAGACTAGGCTTGTGTTCCATTGAGTATAGAAGATTAAGGGTGATCTAATTGAGGTGTTTAAGATGATTAAAGGAGTCGATAGGGTGGATAGAGAGAAACTATTTCCTCTGGTGGGGGGAGTCCAGAACAAGGGGGCATAACCTTAAAATTAGAGCCAGGCCGTTCAGGGGTGATGTCAGGAAGCACTTCGCACTTCTTCACACAAAGGCTAGTGGAAATCTGGAACTCGCTCCCCCAAAAACCTGTTGAGGCTGGCGGGGGGGGGGGGGGGTCAATTGAAAATTTCAAAACTGAGATTGATAGATTTTTGTTGGGCAAGGGTATTAAGGGTTACGGAACCAAGGCGGGTAGATGGAGTTACGATACAGATCAGCCGTGATCTCATCGAATGGCGGAACAGGCGCGAGGGGCTGAATGGCCTCCTCCTGTCCCTAGGTTCCTAACCTCCCCAAAGCTGCAAAAGACCTTCCAACGAACTGAGAGAAGATTGAAGACGGCACGATAAACTTAAATTATAAATGTCAGCCTTTTACATCATGTTTAAAACATCAGTGTGAGATTTATCGCCATTTCACTCAAAGACAATGATGTTTATGTATCACCGGGGTGAAATACAGGTGTGTCAGCAGCCCAGCCTTACTAGCAATACAAAGTTTTAAATGCCCTGTCATTTCTTTCCATCAAAAGTCACAGTCAGTGTTAACTTTTATAATCGTTTTCCATTTCTGTTTAATGTTGATGTTTAGTGAGAGCTAACATGATTGAGGTAAGTGGTACTAAGAAGGTCCTAAGCCCATCTGTGTGAGGACCCCTTCACTCAATCCATTACTACTCTCCCAATGGGCCTGTACTCAACCCATTACCACCACTATCCTCCCAATGGGCCTCTACTCAACCCATTACCACCACTATCCACCCAATGGTATCAGTAGTGGGGGAAATGCTAGAGTCCATTATAAAAGATGTAATAGCAGAGCACTTGGAAAACAGTGATAGGATCGGACAAAGTCAACATGGATTTACAAAAGGTAAATCTTGCTTGACTAATCTACTGGACTTTTTTGAGGATGTAACTGGTAGAGTAGATAAGGGAGAACCAGTGGATGTGGTGTATTTGGACTTTCAGAAGGCTTTCGATAAGGTCCCGCATAAGAGATTAGCGTGTAAAGTTAAAGCACATGGAATTGGGGGCAAGGTACTGACTTGGATAGAGAACTGGCTGGCAGACAGGAAGCAAAGAGTTGGAATGAACGGCTCTTTTTCCGAGTGCAGGCAGTGACTAGTGGGGTACCGCAGGGATCGGTGCTAGGGCCCCAGCTATTCACAATATATATTAATGATCTAGACGAGGGAACTAAATGTAATATCTCCAAGTTTGCAGACGACACAAAGCTGGGTGGGCGTGTGTGCTGTAAGGAGGATGCTGGGAAACTCCAGTATGATTTGGACAGGATGGGTGATTGGGCAGATGTATGGCAGATGCAGTATAATGTGGATAAATGCGAGGTTATCCACTTTGGTGGCAAAAACAGGAAGGCAGGTTATTATCTGAACGGCAATAGATTGGGAGAAGGGGAAGTGCAATGAGATCTGGGTGTCCTTGTGCACCAGTCGCTGAAGGTAAGCATGCAGGTGCAGCAGGCGGTTAAGAAGGCAAATGGTATGTTGGCCTTCGTAGTGAGAGGATTCGAGTACAGGAACAAGGATGTCTTGCTGCAGTTGTACAGGGCCTTGGTGAGACCACACCTTGAGTATTGCAGTTTTGGTCACCTTATCTGAGGAAGGATGTTCTTACCATGGAGGGAGTTCAGCGAAGATTCACCAGGCTGATACCTGGGATGGCAGGAATGACGTTTGAGGAGAGATTGGGTCGATTGGGCTTATACTCGCTGGAGTTTAGAAGAATGAGAGGGGATCTCATTGAAACTTATAAAATTCTAACAGGACTAGACAGACTGGATGCAGGAAGGATGTTCCTGATGGTCGGGGAGTCCAGAACCAGGGGTCACAGTCTAAAGATAAGGGGTAAGCCATTTAGGACAGAGATGAGGAGGAATTTCTTCACCCAGAGAGTGGTGAACCTGTGGAATTCTCTACCACACAAGACAGTTGAGGCCAATTCATTAAATATATTCAAGAAGGAGTTGGATATATTTCTTAAGGCTAAAGGGATATGGGGAGAAGGCAGGAACAGGGTACTGAATTTGGATGATCAGCCATGATCTCATTGAATGGCGGAGCAGGCTCGAGGGGCCGAATGGCCTACTCCTGCTCCTATCTTCTATGTTTCTATGGGCCTCTTCCCAACCCATTACCACCACTATCCTCCCAATGGGACTCTGCTCAACCCATTACCACCACTATCCTCCCAATGGGACTCTGCTCAACCCATTACCACCACTAGTTTCCTAGTGGTCCTCTACTAACTCTGCCAATGGTCTACTATTCTCATTGCTGTTACTACTCTCTCAAGAGGGCCTCTATTTTGCCCACTATTCCAACAACAACTTGCATTTATATAGCACCATTAAGGCAGAAAAACATCCCAAAGTGCTTCACAGAGGTGTACTCAAATTACTGCACCAGCAATGGGGCACCAGCTCCACCGAGTTCCACTGTTGCCCTAACACAATCGTTACTCTGCAACGGGCTTGTCGCTGTGCCCATTGCTACTCGTCCAGTGGAGCCTCGACTCTACCCAGTCCCACCATTACTCTCTCAGTGGGGTCTCATTACCCCATCCATTACCACCACTGGTCCACCCGTCACCATCACTACCGTCTGCAAGAGCTTCTGACCGACCCAACACCAACAACACCGCAAAGGGGCCAACGTAATTAAAAAAAGCCTTTCAGGATGTCCCAAATCGCTTTACAGCCAATGAAGTCATTTTTGAAGTGCAGTCACTGTTGTAATGTAGGAAACGTGGCAGTCAATTTGTGCACAGCAAGATCCCACAAACAGCCATGAGCTAAATGACCAGATAAATCTGTTTGAGTGATAAATATTGGCCAGCGCTCCTATTCGATATAGTGCAGTGCGATCTTTTACGGCCACTCACGAGGGTAGACAGGTCCTCAGTTTAACATCTCATCTGATCTGATCCCTCAGTACTGGTACTGGGAGTGTCAGCCTAGATTTTGTGCTCAAGTCTCTGGAGCGGGACTTGAACCCACGACCTTCTGACTCGGAGACGAGAGAGTGCCGCCCACTGAGGCAGGGCTGGCACTGTAAATAGCACCAAGACCCTTTCACACAAGTATCACCAGTAAGATCATTTTATTAACACAACCAGCAGCTACAACACTGTATGTCTCTGTGGTCCCACTCACATCTTTTAAACATGCTCCTGACAACACAGCACATCCAAAGGCAATAAAAGCAGTCACGCAATTTTACCCTTGACTGGCAGGTTTATTGGCATAATATCTAGGACTGTCCAAGATGACTCCCTCCATATGTTGTTTGAGGAATTAACTACACGTAAATCTTGCACGTAGTCACTGTTATAAATCTCATCATCATGAAGAAACGACTCATGAAATAACACTGGACAGCCAGCTGTTGGCGCCATCCAAGGAGTGTAAATACTCGGGCGTGGGCCCAGCTTGCTCAGGGACATTTTGTAAGACAGGAACTAGTGAAGTACAACTAGACCTCCATGTTCTGAAACAAGTTGATTAAAGCTTTGCTTTATGCTCGAACCAAGTGCGTAGTGAGTTTTATTACATCAGTCACTATCATTTGGCCAGCTGCGTATCACCTGGGAAAACAATGTGCCAGTGCGCCCCCAGTATGGTGAAACCAGGGCCCAGAATATCGCCTACAGGCTGCTGTTAAAAGAAGGAACGGAGACCTAATCTCACACGGGCCGCTCCTCAATCATAGAAACATAGAAGATAGGAGCAGGAGTAGGCCATTCGGCCACTCGAGCCTGCTCTGCCATTCAACGAGATCATGGCTGATCATCCAAACCCTAGCACCCGGTCCCTACACCGACAGCCATCCCACCCAAGCCCTATCCCCGTAACCCCACGTATTTAATCCCCCCTAACACTAAGGGCCAATTTTTATCATGGCCAATCAACCTAACCCGCACATCTTTGGACTGTGGGAGGAAACCGGAGCACCCGGAGAAAACCCACGCAAACACGGGGAGAATGTGCAAACTCCACACAGACAGTCACCCGAGGCCGGATTTCAACCCGGGTCCCTGGCGCTGTGAGGCCTTTGGATGTGCTGTGTTGTCAGGAGCATGTTTAAAAGATGTGAGTGGGACCACAGAGACATACAGTGTTGTAGCTGCTGGTTGTGTTAATAAAATGATCTTACTGGTGATACTTGTGTGAAAGGGTCTTGGTGCTATTTACAGTGCCAGCCCTGCCTCAGTGCTAACCACTATGCCACCGTGCGCTGTTATCTCTAATTGAGACTTGTGGTCTTCCAAACAAAATTTTGAGGGAAATAGAAGGCCTTTAGGCTCAACAGGCCAACCTCACCCAAGGAGCCCATCACCAGATTTGAAGAGGAGGGAGGCCAAGGCTTTCTCTGTCTGCTTTTTTGCAGAATAATCATAGGCGTGCCCTTTCTAAATGTGTTCAGACTAAGGAGTTCTTCCCACAGTTCCATCAATCCATCCGCTCTCCAGAAGAACAACCATTTGCCTCTTTGGAAACCCACCCATGCTGATTGCTTCAGTGGCCTTCCCTGCTAACTTATTCTACAACCGTATTACTCCGAGTGAAAAAAACCTTTCGCATCCTCAGGAGGTCCCAAAGCTCTTTACAGCCAATGAAGTATTTTTTGAAGTGTTGGCGCTGTTGCAAACAGCGGCGGCAAGCAATTTGCGCACAGCAAGATCCCACAAACCACGATAAATGACCAGATAATCTGTTGGTTGAAGGATAAACTCAACGCATCTTGCTCCTACATTCCTCACTTGTGGCCTGGTCGTTCAAACCCTTTGACGTAAGAAAACTACTAGGCACTTGGTCTAAGCGTTAAACAAAGCTTTAATCAACTGTTTTACAACATGGAGGTCTAGTTGTGTCCTTCACTAGTTCCTGTTAAGAATGTCCCTGCGCAAGCTGGGCCCGTGCCCGAGTATTTATACTCTCCCTGGACAGCGCCACCCGCAGGCCGCTCAGTATTATTTCATAAGTCTTTCTTTCATGAATGACTGATTCTTGTCACCCTTCACCAACTTTCTCAGTCTCCTTACTAAAAACAGAAAACGCTGGAAAAACTCAGCAGGCCAGGGCAGCATCAGTGGAGGGAGAAACAGAGTTAACGTTTCAGGCCGATGACCTTTAGTCAGATTTTTCCCTCGATCTCTTTCGCAGTCTTCAGAACATCTCCCCAGACGAGGCTCCCCTGCTGCTCAGCCTGTTGCCGCTCTCCAATCACCTGCTTTAATATTTCATGGGACACCTACAATATTTATGCGTTCATCTATATGGATGACAAAAGCTTTGATGCTTAAAATTTCAACGCTATTATCTTCCGCATAAATATCTTTGTAGTCTTTCAGAAAGTGTGTTCACTGCAAAAGAATACAGCTGATGGTGTGTGTTTAAATATTGGCAATCAACAACTGCAGTGAGACTCTTTTGCCATCAATCTTGACCTTTTCTAAATGGTGAAAGGCTAAAAACAGTGGAGGTCCAAAGAGACTGGGGGGTCCAGGTACATAGATCATTAAAATGTCATGAACAGGTACAGAAAATAATCAAAAAGGCTAATGGAATGCTGGCCTTCATATCTAGAGGACTAGAGTACAAGGGGGTGGAAGTTATGCTGCAGCTGTACAAAGCCCTGGTTAGACCACACCTGGAGCACTGGGAGCAGTTCTGGGCACCACACCTTAGGAAGGATATATTGGCCTTGGAGGGAGTGCAGCGTAGGTTTACCAGAATGATACCCATACTTCAAGGGTTAAGTTACGAGGAGAGATTACACAAATTAGGGTTGTATTCCTGGAATTTAGAAGTTAAGGGGTGATCTGATCAAAGTTTGCAGGATATTAAGGGGAACAGATAGGGTAGAGCGAAACTATTTCCGCTGGTTGGGGAGTCGCGGACTAGGGGGCACAGTCTAAAAATTAGAGCCAGACCTTTCAGGAGTGAAGTTAGGAAACACTTCTACACACAAAGGGTGGGAGAAGTTTGGAACTCTCTTCCACAAATGGTAATTGATGCTAGATCAATTGTTAATTTTAAATCTGAGACTGATAGATTTTTGTTAACCAAAGGTATTAAAGGATATGGGCCAAAGGCGGGTATATGGAGTTAGGTCGCAGATCAGCCATGATCTCATTGAACTGAGGAACAGGCTCGAGGGGCTGAATGGCCTCCTCCTGTTCCTATGGTAACAGGCTCGAGGGGCTGAATGGCCTCCTCCTGTTCCTATGGTAACAGGCTCAAGGGGCTGAATGGCCTCCTCCTGTTCCTATGGTAACAGGCTCGAGGGGCTGAATGGCCTCCTCCTGTTCCTATATTCCTAATAATCTTCCTTACCTTCAAGAAAGCTGTCCCACCTCTCTCAGAACAAGTGCCCAGGTTTCTATCACTGAGGCACACCAAAATACAATTTTTGTCCCCCCTTTTGTGACATTCCCCTTTAGTTGGCCCCTCCGCCCCTTTAAATTCGACTTACACTCAGTTGACCCCTCCCGCCACTAGTCTGCTGTTTCGATCCATCCAAACTTGTAGCTGAAGTTCTGCTAACAAGAAAGATTTAGTGTAAACAGCACACATCCAATCAATTCTGTCTAAAAACCACCAATAGCCATACCGGTGGTAACTATGACAAAAACAACTTGCAGCTAATGTGGTCCCCAAGGCGTTACAAAGGAGCGATTATCAATCAAAATTTGCCACCGAGCCGCACATTAGCACAGGTGACCAAACGTTCGGTCAAAAGAGGTAGGTTTTTAAGGAGCATTTTAAAGGGGGCGAGAGAGAGGTGCAGAGCTTTAGGCAGGGAATTCTAGCGCGCGCTATAGCTCCATGGGCACCGCTGGTTGTCACAACCCTGATGCCTGGTGCTGCAGAGCGGTGGGACACAAGTTCAGTTCCCTCGCTCTGGTGAGTTCCCAATCTCGCCCTTATCGCTGGGCAGAAACACATCACCCAGTCTCGCTGTTCCCTCACGGAAAAGAAACAAAGATTTGCATTTATATAGCGCCTTTTTCAAGTTTAGTCACTGTTGTAATGTAGGAAATGCGGCAGTCAAATTTGTGCATAGCAAGATCCCACAGCCAGTAATGATGTAAGAAAACTACTAGGCACTTGGTCTAAGCGTCAAACAAAGCTTTAATCAACTGTTTTACAACATGGAGGTCTAGTTGTGTCCTTCACTAGTTCCTGTTAAGAATGTCCTGCGCAAGCTGGGCCCGTGCCCGAGTATTTATACTCTCCCTGGACAGGGCCACCCGCAGGCCACTCAGTATTATATCATAAGTCTTTCTTTCATGAATGACCGATTCATGTCAAGTAATGTGTTCAATGACCAGATAATCTGATTTTAGGTGTTGGTTGAGGGATAAATATTGGCCAGGACACCCAGGGAAAATTCCCCTTCCCTTCTTCGTGGCAGTGGGGTCTCTTAGGTTCACCAGCGACGGCAGACGGGGCCTCGGTCTAACATCTCAGCCGAAAGACGGCACCTCCCGACAGTGCAGCGCTCCCTCAGTACCGCACTGGGAGTGTCAGCCTAGATCTTTGTGCTCGAGTCTCTCAGAGGCGAGAGACCCACTGAGCCACGGCTGACAACGTAACGAGGGTAAATCAGAGGAAGTGGCCACCCGCAGCACCTAGTGACCGCATCAGGAGCAGCATCAGGGGAAACCCGAGGCCACTCACCCCAACTAGGCTGTGGGAGGTGCATTACCAAGAGAAACCAAAAGGTGGCAGGGTGGGGGGGGGCAAAAAAAAAATGAGTGAGGTTAATATACGTTAAAAAAAGAAAGCTTTGTATGCAGGAGAAAAGAACTAACGTAAGAGAGATGTTTTCTTCACCATTGTGAGACTGATACGAGTCATTCACATCCTCTGTTCACTGAACTTCAACCATGACAGACACGTCGGAAATGATTACCATGGGCTGACTTGGACCAGCTCTTCGATCCCATCTTTCCGTAGAGTTTTTATCCCTCACATCAGTCACAGCTTCAGTGTGTGATCCAAGACAAGCGAGTCAACTGCTAAGCAAATGGTCAGAGTTTGGTATTGATCACTCACTGGTCTGTATCAGAGTGCACAGTCTGACAGTGTGTTACACAGAGTGTGCACAGCCTGACAGTGTGTTACACACACAGAGTGTGCACAGCCTGACAGTGTGTTCCACACACAGAGTGTGCACAGTCTGACAGTGTGTTACACAGAGTGTGCACAGCCTGACAGTGTGTTACACACACATAGTGTGCAAAGTCTGACAGTGTGTTACACAGAGTGTGCACAGTCTGACAGTGTGTTACACAGAGTGCACAGTCTGACAGTGTGTTACACAGAGTGTGCACAGTCTGACAGTGTGTTACACAGAGAGTGCAGTCCGACAGTGTGTTACACAGAGAGTGCACAGTCTGACAGTGTGTTACACAGACAGAGTGCACAGTCTGACAGTGTGTTACACACAGAGTGTGCACAGTCTGACAGTGTGTTACACACACAGAGAATGCACAGTCTGACAGTGTGTTACACACAGAGAGTGCACAGCCTGACAGTGTGTTACACGCAGAGTGTGCACAGTCTGACAGTGTGTTACACACAGAGTGTGCACAGTCTGACAGTGTGTTACACAGAGAGTGCACAGTCTGACAGTGTGTTACACAGAGAGTGCACAGTCTGACAGTGTGTTACACAGACAGAGTGCACAGTCTGACAGTGTGTTACACACAGAGTGTGCACAGTCTGACAGTGTGTTACACACACAGAGAGTGCACAGTCTGACAGTGTTACACACAGACAGAGTGCACAGTCTGACAGTGTTACACAGAGTGTGCACAGCCTGACAGTGTGTTACACACACAGAGTGTGCACAGTCTGACAGTGTGTTACACAGAGTGTGCACAGTCTCACAGTGTTACACAGAGAGTGCACAGTCTGACAGTGTGTTACACAGACAGAGTGCACAGTCTGAAAGTGTGTTACACAGAGAGTGCACAGCCTGACAGTGTGTTACACACAGAGTGTGCACAGTCTGACAGTGTGTTACACACAGAGTGCACAGTCTGACAGTGTGTTACACAGAGTGTGCACAGTCTGACAGTGTGTTACACAGAGAGTGCACAGCCTGACAGTGTGTTACACAGAGTGTGCACAGTCTGACAGTGTGTTACACACAGAGTGCACAGTCTGACAGTGTGCTACACAGAGTGTGCACAGTCTGACAGTGTGTTACACAGAGAGTGCAGTCTGACAGTGTGTTACACAGAGAGTGCACAGTCTGACAGTGTGTTACACAGAGAGTGCAGTCTGACAGTGTGTTACACACAGAGTGTGCACAGCCTGACAGTGTGTTACACACAGAGTGCACAGTCTGACAGTGTGTTACACAGAGTGTGCACAGTCTGACAGTGTGTTACAGAGAGTGCACAGTCTGACAGTGTGTTACACAGAGTGTGCACAGTCTGACAGTGTGTTACACACAGAGTGCACAGTCTGACAGTGTGTTACACACAGAGTGTGCACAGTCTGACAGTGTGTTACACAGAGAGTGCAGTCTGACATTGTGTTACACAGAGAGTGCACAGTCTGACAGTGTGTTACACAGAGAGTGCACAGTCTGACAGTGTGTTACACAGACAGAGTGCACAGTCTGACAGTGTTACACACAGAGTGTGCACAGTCTGACAGTGTGTTACACACAGAGAGTGCACAGCCTGACAGAGTGTGCACAGTCTGACAGTGTGTTACACACAGAGTGTGCACAGTCTGACAGTGTGTTACACAGAGAGTGCAGTCTGACAGTGTGTTACACAGAGAGTGCACAGTCTGACAGTGTGTTACACAGAGTGCACAGTCTGACAGTGTGTTACACAGACAGAGTGCACAGTCTGACAGTGTGTTACACACAGAGAGTGCACAGCCTGACAGTGTGTTACACACAGAGTGTGCACAGTCTGACAGTGTGTTACACACAGAGTGTGCACAGTCTGACAGTGTGTTACACAGAGTGTGCACAGTCTGACAGTGTGTTACACAGAGTGTCCACAGTCTGACTGTGTTACACAGAGAGTGCACAGTCTGACAGTGTGTTACACAGAGAGTGCACAGTCTGACAGTGTGTTACACACAGAGTGTGCACAGCCTGACAGTGTGTTACACACAGAGTGCACAGTCTGACAGTGTGTTACACAGAGTGTGCACAGTCTGACAGTGTGTTACACAGAGAGTGCACAGTCTGACAGTGTGTTACACAGAGTGTGCACAGTCTGACAGTGTGTTACACACAGAGTGCACAGTCTGACAGTGTGTTACACACAGAGTGTGCACAGTCTGACAGTGTGTTACACAGAGAGTGCAGTCTGACATTGTGTTACACAGAGAGTGCACAGTCTGACAGTGTGTTACACAGACAGAGTGCACAGTCTGACAGTGTTACACACAGAGTGTGCACAGTCTGACAGTGTGTTACACACAGAGAGTGCACAGCCTGACAGTGTGTTACACACAGAGTGTGCACAGTCTGACAGTGTGTTACACACAGAGTGTGCACAGTCTGACAGTGTGTTACACAGAGAGTGCAGTCTGACAGTGTGTTACACAGAGAGTGCACAGTCTGACAGTGTGTTACACAGAGTGCACAGTCTGACAGTGTGTTACACAGACAGAGTGCACAGTCTGACAGTGTGTTACACACAGAGAGTGCACAGCCTGACAGTGTGTTACACACAGAGTGTGCACAGTCTGACAGTGTGTTACACACAGAGTGTGCACAGTCTGACAGTGTGTTACACAGAGTGTGCACAGTCTGACAGTGTGTTACACAGAGAGTGCACAGTCTGACAGTGTGTTACACAGAGTGTCCACAGTCTGACTGTGTTACACACAGAGTGCACAGTCTGACAGTGTGTTACACAGAGTGCACAGTCTGACAGTGTGTTACACAGACAGAGTGCACAGTCTGACAGTGTGTTACACACAGAGAGTGCACAGCCTGACAGTGTGTTACACACAGAGTGTGCACAGTCTGACAGTGTGTTACACAGAGAGTGCAGTCTGACAGTGTGTTACACAGAGAGTGCACAGTCTGACAGTGTGTTACACAGAGAGTGCACAGTCTGACAGTGTGTTACACACAGAGTGTGCACAGCCTGACAGTGTGTTACACACAGAGTGCACAGTCTGACAGTGTGTTACACAGAGTGTGCACAGTCTGACAGTGTGTTACACAGAGAGTGCACAGTCTGACAGTGTGTTACACAGAGTGTGCACAGTCTGACAGTGTGTTACACACAGAGTGCACAGTCTGACAGTGTGTTACACACAGAGTGTGCACAGTCTGACAGTGTGTTACACAGAGAGTGCAGTCTGACATTGTGTTACACAGAGAGTGCACAGTCTGACAGTGTGTTACACAGAGAGTGCACAGTCTGACAGTGTGTTACACAGACAGAGTGCACAGTCTGACAGTGTTACACACAGAGTGTGCACAGTCTGACAGTGTGTTACACACAGAGAGTGCACAGCCTGACAGTGTGTTACACACAGAGTGTGCACAGTCTGACAGTGTGTTACACACAGAGTGTGCACAGTCTGACAGTGTGTTACACAGAGAGTGCAGTCTGACAGTGTGTTACACAGAGAGTGCACAGTCTGACAGTGTGTTACACAGAGTGCACAGTCTGACAGTGTGTTACACAGACAGAGTGCACAGTCTGACAGTGTGTTACACACAGAGAGTGCACAGCCTGACAGTGTGTTACACACAGAGTGTGCACAGTCTGACAGTGTGTTACACACAGAGTGTGCACAGTCTGACAGTGTGTTACACAGAGTGTGCACAGTCTGACAGTGTGTTACACAGAGAGTGCACAGTCTGACAGTGTGTTACACAGAGTGTCCACAGTCTGACTGTGTTACACACAGAGTGCACAGTCTGACAGTGTGTTACACAGAGTGTGCACAGTCTGACAGTGTGTTACACAGAGAGTGCACAGTCTGACAGTGTGTTACACAGAGTGTGCACAGTCTGACAGTGTGTTACACAGAGAGTGCACAGTCTGACAGTGTGTTACACAGAGTGTGCACAGTCTGACAGTGTGTTACACAGAGAGTGCACAGTCTGACAGTGTGTTACACAGAGTGTCCACAGTCTGACTGTGTTACACACAGAGTGCACAGTCTGACAGTGTGTTACACAGAGTGCACAGTCTGACAGTGTGTTACACAGACAGAGTGCACAGTCTGACAGTGTGTTACACACAGAGAGTGCACAGCCTGACAGTGTGTTACACACAGAGTGTGCACAGTCTGACAGTGTGTTACACAGAGAGTGCAGTCTGACAGTGTGTTACACAGAGAGTGCACAGTCTGACAGTGTGTTACACAGAGAGTGCACAGTCTGACAGTGTGTTACACACAGTGTCCACAGCCTGACAGTGTGTTACACACAGAGTGCACAGTCTGACAGTGTGTTACACAGAGTGTGCACAGTCTGACAGTGTGTTACACAGAGAGTGCACAGTCTGACAGTGTGTTACACAGAGTGTGCACAGTCTGACAGTGTGTTACACACAGAGTGCACAGTCTGACAGTGTGTTACACACAGAGTGTGCACAGTCTGACAGTGTGTTACACAGAGAGTGCAGTCTGACATTGTGTTACACAGAGAGTGCACAGTCTGACAGTGTGTTACACAGAGAGTGCACAGTCTGACAGTGTGTTACACAGACAGAGTGCACAGTCTGACAGTGTGTTACACAGAGTGTCCACAGTCTGACTGTGTTACACACAGAGTGCACAGTCTGACAGTGTGTTACACAGAGTGTGCACAGTCTGACAGTGTGTTACACAGAGAGTGCACAGTCTGACAGTGTGTTACACAGAGTGTGCACAGTCTGACAGTGTGTTACACAGAGAGTGCACAGTCTGACAGTGTGTTACACAGAGAGTGCACAGTCTGACAGTGTGTTACACAGACAGAGTGCACAGTCTGACAGTGTGTTACACACAGTGTGCACAGTCTGACAGTGTGTTACACACACAGAGTGCACAGTCTGACAGTGTGTTACACACAGAGAGTGCACAGCCTGACAGTGTGTTACACAGAGTGCACAGTCTGACAGTGTGTTACACACAGAGTGTGCACAGTCTGACAGTGTGTTACACAGAGAGTGCACAGTCTGACAGTATGTTACACAGAGAGTGCACAGTCTGACAGTGTGTTACACAGAGTGCACAGTCTGACAGTGTGTTACACACAGAGTGTGCACAGTCTGACCGTGTGTTACACACAGAGTGCACAGTCTGACAGTGTGTTACACAGAGTGTGCACAGCCTGACAGTGTGTTACACACAGAGTGCACAGTCTGACAGTGTGTTACACAGAGTGTGCACAGTCTGACAGTGTGTTACACAGAGAGTGCACAGTCTGACAGTGTGTTACACAGAGTGTGCACAGTCTGACAGTGTGTTACACACAGAGTGCACAGTCTGACAGTGTGTTACACACAGAGTGTGCACAGTCTGACAGTGTGTTACACAGAGAGTGCAGTCTGACATTGTGTTACACAGAGAGTGCACAGTCTGACAGTGTGTTACACAGAGAGTGCACAGTCTGACAGTGTGTTACACACAGAGTGTGCACAGTCTGACAGTGTGTTACACAGAGAGTGCACAGTCTGACAGTGTGTTACACAGAGAGTGCACAGTCTGACAGTGTGTTACACAGACAGAGTGCACAGTCTGACAGTGTGTTACACACAGAGTGTGCACAGTCTGACAGTGTGTTACACACACAGAGAGTGCACAGTCTGACAGTGTGTTACACACAGACAGAGTGCACAGTCTGACAGTGTTACACAGAGTGTGCACAGCCTGACAGTGTGTTACACACACAGAGTGTGCACAGTCTGACAGTGTGTTACACAGAGTGTGCACAGTCTCACAGTGTTACACAGAGAGTGCACAGTCTGACAGTGTGTTACACAGACAGAGTGCACAGTCTGAAAGTGTGTTACACAGAGAGTGCACAGCCTGACAGTGTGTTACACACAGAGTGTGCACAGTCTGACAGTGTGTTACACACAGAGTGCACAGTCTGACAGTGTGTTACACAGAGTGTGCACAGTCTGACAGTGTGTTACACAGAGAGTGCACAGCCTGACAGTGTGTTACACAGAGTGTGCACAGTCTGACAGTGTGTTACACACAGAGTGCACAGTCTGACAGTGTGCTACACAGAGTGTGCACAGTCTGACAGTGTGTTACACAGAGAGTGCAGTCTGACAGTGTGTTACACAGAGAGTGCACAGTCTGACAGTGTGTTACACAGAGAGTGCAGTCTGACAGTGTGTTACACACAGAGTGTGCACAGCCTGACAGTGTGTTACACACAGAGTGCACAGTCTGACAGTGTGTTACACAGAGTGTGCACAGTCTGACAGTGTGTTACACAGAGAGTGCACAGTCTGACAGTGTGTTACACAGAGTGTGCACAGTCTGACAGTGTGTTACACACAGAGTGCACAGTCTGACAGTGTGTTACACACAGAGTGTGCACAGTCTGACAGTGTGTGCACAGTCTGACAGTGTGTTACACACAGAGTGTGCACAGTCTGACAGTGTGTTACACAGAGAGTGCAGTCTGACAGTGTGTTACACAGAGAGTGCACAGTCTGACAGTGTGTTACACAGAGTGCACAGTCTGACAGTGTGTTACACAGACAGAGTGCACAGTCTGACAGTGTGTTACACACAGAGAGTGCACAGCCTGACAGTGTGTTACACACAGAGTGTGCACAGTCTGACAGTGTGTTACACACAGAGTGTGCACAGTCTGACAGTGTGTTACACAGAGTGTGCACAGTCTGACAGTGTGTTACACAGAGTGTCCACAGTCTGACTGTGTTACACAGAGAGTGCACAGTCTGACAGTGTGTTACACAGAGAGTGCACAGTCTGACAGTGTGTTACACAGAGAGTGCACAGTCTGACAGTGTGTTACACAGAGTGTGCACAGTCTGACAGTGTGTTACACAGAGAGTGCACAGTCTGACAGTGTGTTACACAGAGTGTGCACAGTCTGACAGTGTGTTACACACAGAGTGCACAGTCTGACAGTGTGTTACACACAGAGTGTGCACAGTCTGACAGTGTGTTACACAGAGAGTGCAGTCTGACATTGTGTTACACAGAGAGTGCACAGTCTGACAGTGTGTTACACAGACAGAGTGCACAGTCTGACAGTGTTACACACAGAGTGTGCACAGTCTGACAGTGTGTTACACACAGAGAGTGCACAGCCTGACAGTGTGTTACACACAGAGTGTGCACAGTCTGACAGTGTGTTACACACAGAGTGTGCACAGTCTGACAGTGTGTTACACAGAGAGTGCAGTCTGACAGTGTGTTACACAGAGAGTGCACAGTCTGACAGTGTGTTACACAGAGTGCACAGTCTGACAGTGTGTTACACAGACAGAGTGCACAGTCTGACAGTGTGTTACACACAGAGAGTGCACAGCCTGACAGTGTGTTACACACAGAGTGTGCACAGTCTGACAGTGTGTTACACACAGAGTGTGCACAGTCTGACAGTGTGTTACACAGAGTGTGCACAGTCTGACAGTGTGTTACACAGAGAGTGCACAGTCTGACAGTGTGTTACACAGAGTGTCCACAGTCTGACTGTGTTACACACAGAGTGCACAGTCTGACAGTGTGTTACACAGAGTGCACAGTCTGACAGTGTGTTACACAGACAGAGTGCACAGTCTGACAGTGTGTTACACACAGAGAGTGCACAGCCTGACAGTGTGTTACACACAGAGTGTGCACAGTCTGACAGTGTGTTACACAGAGAGTGCAGTCTGACAGTGTGTTACACAGAGAGTGCACAGTCTGACAGTGTGTTACACAGAGAGTGCACAGTCTGACAGTGTGTTACACACAGTGTGCACAGCCTGACAGTGTGTTACACACAGAGTGCACAGTCTGACAGTGTGTTACACAGAGTGTGCACAGTCTGACAGTGTGTTACACAGAGAGTGCACAGTCTGACAGTGTGTTACACAGAGTGTGCACAGTCTGACAGTGTGTTACACACAGAGTGCACAGTCTGACAGTGTGTTACACACAGAGTGTGCACAGTCTGACAGTGTGTTACACAGAGAGTGCAGTCTGACATTGTGTTACACAGAGAGTGCACAGTCTGACAGTGTGTTACACAGAGAGTGCACAGTCTGACAGTGTGTTACACAGACAGAGTGCACAGTCTGACAGTGTTACACACAGAGTGTGCACAGTCTGACAGTGTGTTACACACAGAGAGTGCACAGCCTGACAGTGTGTTACACACAGAGTGTGCACAGTCTGACAGTGTGTTACACACAGAGTGTGCACAGTCTGACAGTGTGTTACACAGAGAGTGCAGTCTGACAGTGTGTTACACAGAGAGTGCACAGTCTGACAGTGTGTTACACAGAGTGCACAGTCTGACAGTGTGTTACACAGACAGAGTGCACAGTCTGACAGTGTGTTACACACAGAGAGTGCACAGCCTGACAGTGTGTTACACACAGAGTGTGCACAGTCTGACAGTGTGTTACACACAGAGTGTGCACAGTCTGACAGTGTGTTACACAGAGTGTGCACAGTCTGACAGTGTGTTACACAGAGAGTGCACAGTCTGACAGTGTGTTACACAGAGTGTCCACAGTCTGACTGTGTTACACACAGAGTGCACAGTCTGACAGTGTGTTACACAGAGTGTGCACAGTCTGACAGTGTGTTACACAGAGAGTGCACAGTCTGACAGTGTGTTACACAGAGTGTGCACAGTCTGACAGTGTGTTACACAGAGAGTGCACAGTCTGACAGTGTGTTACACAGAGTGTGCACAGTCTGACAGTGTGTTACACAGAGAGTGCACAGTCTGACAGTGTGTTACACAGAGTGTCCACAGTCTGACTGTGTTACACACAGAGTGCACAGTCTGACAGTGTGTTACACAGAGTGCACAGTCTGACAGTGTGTTACACAGACAGAGTGCACAGTCTGACAGTGTGTTACACACAGAGAGTGCACAGCCTGACAGTGTGTTACACACAGAGTGTGCACAGTCTGACAGTGTGTTACACAGAGAGTGCAGTCTGACAGTGTGTTACACAGAGAGTGCACAGTCTGACAGTGTGTTACACAGAGAGTGCACAGTCTGACAGTGTGTTACACACAGAGTGTCCACAGCCTGACAGTGTGTTACACACAGAGTGCACAGTCTGACAGTGTGTTACACAGAGTGTGCACAGTCTGACAGTGTGTTACACAGAGAGTGCACAGTCTGACAGTGTGTTACACAGAGTGTGCACAGTCTGACAGTGTGTTACACACAGAGTGCACAGTCTGACAGTGTGTTACACACAGAGTGTGCACAGTCTGACAGTGTGTTACACAGAGAGTGCAGTCTGACATTGTGTTACACAGAGAGTGCACAGTCTGACAGTGTGTTACACAGAGAGTGCACAGTCTGACAGTGTGTTACACAGACAGAGTGCACAGTCTGACAGTGTGTTACACAGAGTGTCCACAGTCTGACTGTGTTACACACAGAGTGCACAGTCTGACAGTGTGTTACACAGAGTGTGCACAGTCTGACAGTGTGTTACACAGAGAGTGCACAGTCTGACAGTGTGTTACAGAGTGTGCACAGTCTGACAGTGTGTTACACAGAGAGTGCACAGTCTGACAGTGTGTTACACAGAGAGTGCACAGTCTGACAGTGTGTTACACAGACAGAGTGCACAGTCTGACAGTGTGTTACACACAGTGTGCACAGTCTGACAGTGTGTTACACACACAGAGTGCACAGTCTGACAGTGTGTTACACACAGAGAGTGCACAGCCTGACAGTGTGTTACACAGAGTGCACAGTCTGACAGTGTGTTACACACAGAGTGTGCACAGTCTGACAGTGTGTTACACAGAGTGCACAGTCTGACAGTGTGTTACACACACAGAGTGTGCACAGTCTGACAGTGTGTTACACAGAGTGTGCACAGTCTGACAGTGTGTTACACAGAGAGTGCACAGTCTGACAATATGTTACACAGACAGAGTGCAGAGTCTGAAAGTGTGTTACACAGAGAGTGCACAGCCTGAGTGTGTTACACACAGAGTGTGCACAGTCTGACAGTGTGTTACACACAGAGTGCACAGTCTGACAGTGTGTTACACAGAGTGTGCACAGTCTGACAGTGTGTTACACAGAGAGTGCACAGCCTGACAGTGTGTTACAGAGTGTGCACAGTCTGACAGTGTGTTACACACAGAGTGCACAGTCTGACAGTGTGTTACACAGAGTGTGCACAGTCTGACAGTGTGTTACACAGAGAGTGCAGTCTGACAGTGTGTTACACAGAGAGTGCACAGTCTGACAGTGTGTTACACAGAGAGTGCACAGTCTGACAGTGTGTTACACAGACAGAGTGCACAGTCTGACAGTGTGTTACACAGAGAGTGCACAGTCTGACAGTGTGTTACACAGACAGAGTGCACAGTCTGACAATGTGTTACACACAGAGTGTGCACAGTCTGACAGTGTGTTACACACACAGAGAGTGCACAGTCTGACAGTGTGTTACACACAGAGTGCACAGCCTGACAGTGTGTTACACACAGAGTGTGCACAGTCTGACAGTGTGTTACACACAGAGTGTGCACAGTCTGACAGTGTGTTACAGAGTGTGCACAGTCTGACAGTGTGTTACACAGAGAGTGCACAGTCTGACAGTGTGTTACACAGAGTGTGCACAGTCTGACAGTGTGTTACACACAGAGTGCACAGTCTGACAGTGTGTTACACAGAGTGTGCACAGTCTGAGTGTGTTACACAGAGAGTGCACAGTCTGACAGTGTGTTACACAGAGAGTGCACAGTCTGACAGTGTGTTACACAGAGTGTGCACAGTCTGACAGTGTGTTACACAGAGAGTGCACAGTCTGACAGTGTGTTACACAGAGAGTGCACAGTCTGACAGTGTGTTACACAGAGAGTGCACAGTCTGACAGTGTGTTACACAGACAGAGTACACAGTCTGAGTGTGTTACACACAGAGTGTGTACAGTCTGACAGTGTGTTACACACACAGAGTGCACAGTCTGACAGTGTGTTACACACAGAGAGTGCACAGCCTGACAGTGTGTTACACACAGAGTGTGGACAGTCTGACAGTGTGTTACACACAGAGTGTGCACAGTCTGACAGTGTGTTACACAGAGGGTGCACAGTCTGACAGTGTGTTACACAGACAGAGTGCACAGTCTGACAGTGTGTTACACAGTGTGCACAGTCTGACAGTGTGTTACACACAGAGTGTGCACAGTCTGACAGTGTGTTACATACACAGAGTGTGCACAGTCTGACAGTGTGTTACACACACAGAGAGTGCACAGTCTGACAGTGTGTTACACACACAGAGTGCACAGTCAGACAGTGTGTTACACACAGAGTGCACAGTCTGACAGTGTGTTACACACACAGAGTGCACAGTCTGACAGTGTGTTACACAGAGTGTGCACAGTCTGACAGTGTGTTACACACAGAGAGTGCACAGTCTGACAGTGTGTTACACAGAGTGTGCACAGTCTGACAGTGTGTTACACACAGAGAGTGCACAGTCTGACAGTGTGTTACACAGAGTGCACAGTCTGACAGTGTGTTACACACAGAGAGTGCACAGTCTGACAGTGTGTTACACACAGAGAGTGCACAGTCTGACAGTGTGTTACACACACAGAGTGCACAGTCAGACAGTGTGTTACACACACAGAGTGCACAGTCTGAAAGGTGAGGACA
Source organism: Somniosus microcephalus (assembly GCF_052327205.1). Taxonomy (NCBI): domain Eukaryota; kingdom Metazoa; phylum Chordata; class Chondrichthyes; order Squaliformes; family Somniosidae; genus Somniosus; species Somniosus microcephalus. The sequence continues at coordinate 32,785,776 of NC_141014.1, read as the reverse complement.
AGAGGAACCCTATCGTGGTGCTGGGAGGGAGGGGAAGGGGTGAGAGCAGAAGTGCCGAAAATAGAACAGACACGGTCGAGGGCCATGTGAACCACGGTAGCAGGGTATCCTCGGTTGAGGGAAAAGGAAGACATATCGGAAGCACTAGTATGGAAGGTGGCATCGTCGGAGCATATACGACGGAGACGGAGAAACTGGGAGGATGGAAGAGTCCTTACAGGAGGCGGGGTTGGAGGAAGTGTAGTCCAGGTAGCTGTGGGAGTCTGTGGGCTTATAGTGAATGTTTGTCAATAGCCTATCCCCAGAGATGGAGGCAGAGAGGTTGAGGAAGGGAAGGGAAGAGTCGGAGATGAACCATGTGAAGGTGAGGGAAGGGTGGAAATTGGAAGCAAAGTGAATGAAATTTCTAGTTCAGGGCGAGAGCAGGAAACGACACCGTCTCTAACTTTTTCTAGTTCTGATGAAAGGTCATAGACCTGAAACGTTGACCCTGTTTCTCTCTCCACAGACGCTGCCTGACCTGCTGAGTATTTCCAGCATTTTCTGTTTATATTTCAGATCTCCAGCATCCACAGTATGTTGCCTGCTGAGTACAGTCTAACTTGGCTCCCTTCAAGCACTCGTTACTCTTGGTGCTTTTTGCTTTCTTTTAAACATTTTTTCGGGGGGGATTTTTATTCCCAAGTTTTTCTCTTATGCGTCAGTGCAGCAGCTGCTGACATCAACTAACTCGGCAAAGGAGTGTAGCTAACGTCGAATTCACCGTATAAATTTCCAAAACTCTCTCGGGAGCGCAGGCTTGGAATCCGTAAACAGCACCCTCTGTTGGTAGACTGCTGAAAATCACCTCGGTGCTTCACAAAACAACTGCAGACACCAGTTATAACAACAGAAAATGCTGGAAAAACTCAGCAGGCCAGGCAACATCCGTGGAGAGAAAATAGAGTCAACGTTTCAGGTCAAAACCCTTCGTCAGGACTGAGAAAAAACACAGGAAATGAAACAGATAAAAAGGCCAGTTTGGGGGCTAGGAAATGGGGATGAAAGCAAACACGAGAAGGAAAACTGAAAGCAATGAAGATGAACAAGGTTGAAGTGCCAAACGGAGATCCCGTCGAAGAGAGGAGCAGAACTTCTTCAAGGTAGGCATGCCTAGAAGAGGTGTGGCATGCCTACCTTGAAGAAGTTCTGCTCTTCTCTTCGACAGGATCTCCGTTTGGCTCTTCAACCTTGTTCATCTTCATTGCTTTCAGTTTCCCTTCTCGTGTTTGCTCTCATCCCCATTTCCCGGCCCCCAAACTGGCCTTTTAATCTGTTTCATTTCCTGTGTTTTCTCTCAGTCCTGACGAAGGGTTTCGACCTGAAACGTTGACTCTATTTCTCTCTCCACGGATGTTGCCTGGCCTGCTGAGTTTTTCCAGCATTTTCAGTTGTTATTTCGGATTTCCAGCATCCGCAGTATTTTGCTATCATGCAGACACCAGTCAATTAGAGCATATTGGGCCGTATTTTGCGACCCCCATGGGCGCGTACAAGGTGCACACATGCGCGCCCGTAGGGGCCGCGCAAGTTCCGGGTTCAGGCATGCGAAGCGCACGCACTGAAACCCGGCACTTGCGACCTGTCAAGACAGATCCTCCGCATCCCCGGGATTTGCCCAACTTGCGCCCACTGAATGCTCGTGAGATTCTTATTTAAGGCCAGCTTTTACCAGCATAAGAGTTTTAAAAAATAGAAAAATAAAATGTTATCACTCACTTATACATTAAAAACCCTGTCCAATAAGGTAAGCTTATTTTTAGCCCCATTAAAACATTGTTTTTCCCCAAAATTAAATTTTTGTTTAAAATATTTAATTAAATGGCATTTTAATAAATTTTAAATATGTAATTAAAAAAAAAATTATTGCATGTGCCTGTATATTTTTTAACTGCTCCCCATTCATACAGTTCCATATGTACAGAACTTTTTTTTAAATTCATTTTATGGGAGTTGCTGGCAAGACCAGCATTTATTGCCCATCCCCAATTGCCCTATGAGAAGGTGGTGGTGAGCCGCCTTCTTGAACTGCTGCAGTTTGTTACAACTGAATAGGCCACTTCCGAGGGCAGTTAAGAGTTAACCACATTGCTGTGGGTCTAGAGTCACATATAGATGGGTTTTTATAACGATCCGATAGTTTCATGGTTACCAATACTGATACTAACTTTTCATTCCAGATTTACTTAATTAACTGAATTTAAACCCCACAGCTGCTGTGAGTGGAATTGTGAACTCATGTTTCCTGATCATTAGTCCAGGCCTCTGGATTACTAGCCCAGTGACATTACCACTACACTATCACTCCCCCTTAAGTTCTCCCATAAGTTTGAATGGGGATTCCCTTCTTTTATTGGTTGGGCCAGCCCACGTGATCGCAGGGGCGCTTGCGAACCGCCTGCGCCCCAGGGATACGTGGGGCATCTGCCCGCGCGAACCCGGAGAGGCCCAGGAGCGCAAGTCTCCCTACCTTCTGGGCCACCAGGTACTTACGTAGATTTTTTACAGGTCGGCGGGTTCCGCCCGTGGGAAGCCTCCCATCGCAAATTTTGGGCCATTGAATCATAGAATAGTGCAGCACAGAAGGAGGCCATTCGGCCCATCGAGTCTACGCCGACTCTTTCGAAGAGCAATCCAGTTAGTCCAACTCCCCCCACCCCGCTCTTTCCCCATATCTCTGCAATTTTTTCTCCTTCAAGTATTTATCCAATTCCCTTTTGAAGGCTACTATTGAATCTGTATCCACCGCCCTATCAGGCAGCGCATTCCAAATCCTAACCTCTGGTTCTTTTGCCAATCACCTTAAATCCGTGCCCTCTGGTTATCGACCCTTCAGCCACTGGAAACAGTTTCTCTTTATTTACTCGATCTAAACCCTTCACGATTTTAAACACCGCTATCAAATCTCCTCTTAGCCTTCTCTGCTTCAAGGAGAACAACCCCAGCTTCTCCAGTCTATCCACGTAACTGTAATCCCTCATTCCAGGAACCATTCTAGTAAATCTCTCTGTACTCTCTCCAAAGCCTTCACGTCCTTCCCAAAGTGAGGTGCCCAGAATTGGACCCAATACTCCAGCTGGGGCCGAACCAGTGTTTTATATTTCGATGAACCGTAGACTTTGGGACTGTCTGCTCGATCAGAGTTGCGTTGAGACAGATCTGCCACCTACTTGCTGATCGGCCAGTTTTTACAGTCGCGGCCTCTGTTCCAGGGATGGCGGACACCTCCTTGTTCTAAGATGCTTTTCCCTCTCGTATCCCCTGTTCTGATTCATTCCAATATCGCTAACGGTGATTCCTAGGCACACGTGGTGCTCACGTGGGCCGACTGGGTTGATGGAACCCAGACTGCTTCAGTCGGGATCTTTGTTCGACAAGAGAAAGCTTCCTGGTCATTGCCTTGGCTCCTCACTCAGGAGGAAGCTTCCTGGTCATTGCCCTGGCTCCTCACTCAGGAGGAAGCTTCCTCGTCATTGCCCTGGCTCCTCCCTCAGGAGGAAGCTTCCTCGTCATTGCCCTGGCTTCTCACTCAGGAGGAAGCTTCCTCGTCATCGCCCCGGCTCCTCACTCAGGAGGAAGCTTCCTCGTCATCGCCCCGGCTCCTCACTCAGGAGGAAGCTTCCTGGTCATCGCCCCGGCTCCTCCCTCAGGTTGCCAACTCTGATTGGACATAGTCCTGGAGGATTCATCACGTGACCTCCCGCCTCTAACCGCCCCGCCCGGTCGAACAGCCTTTTGGCTCCCCCATCTCCAATACGAAAGTGTTCAATAAAACACACAATTAAATTTAATGCACCTATGGTTTTTATCCCAGGTTTTGCTTGCAGCAGTAGCCCAGCGATTAATTTTTAGTTCCTGGAGGCTCCAGGACAACCCTGGTGGGTTGGCAACCCTAAGGTCAATTGAAAGAATTGGAATAACTCGCCATCACAAGGAGGAATGGAAGTGGTGCCAAGGTTGTGAACCTTTTTAGGGCCTAGTGGGAAAACACACCACCCTTAGACTAAAAGAACCCAGGTTCGACTCCTGTGTTGAAGGCTGTGGGTTCACAGTGAATTTTATGAAGAGGTAACAGAGTGGACAATGGTAATGCAGTTGATGCAATTTATCTGGATTTTCAAAAGGCCTTCGATAAGGTTTTTGTTTACTCGTTTATGGGATATGGGCGTCGCTGGCAAGGCCAGCATTTATTGCCCATCCCTAATTGCCTTTGAGAAGGTGGTGGTGAGCTGCCTTCTTGAACCGCTGCAGTCCGTGTGGTGAAGGTGCTCCCACAGTGCTGTTAGGGAGGGAGTTCCAGGATTTTGACCGAGTGACGATGAAGGATCGGCGATATACTTCTAAGTCAGGATGGTGTATGACTTGGAGGGGAACTTGGAGGTGGTGGTGTTCCCATGCACCTACTGCCCTTGTTCTTCTAGGTGGTAGAGCTCGCGGGTTTGGGAGGTGCTGCCGAAGAAGCCTTGGCGAGTTGCTGCAGTGCATCTTGGAGATGGTACACACTGCAGCCACGGTGCGCCGGTGGTGGAGGGAGTGGGTGTTTAAGGTGGTGGATGGGGTGCCAATTAAGCAGGCTGCTTTGTCCTTAAGGTACCCCATAATAGACTGATGAACAAGGTCAGAGAATGCGGAGTCAGGGGACAAGTAGCAGAATGGATTGCTGACTGGACAGAAAGCAGAGAGTAGGGGTAAAGGGTAGCTATTCAGTGGCAGAAGGTGGGTAGTGGTGTTCCACAAGGATCAGTGCTGGGACCACTGCTGTTCACAATTTATATTAACGATTTAGACTGAGGAATCAAAAACACAATTTCTAAATTTGCAGATGATAACAAATTAGTGGGGATAGTCAATACTGAGGAGGACTGCAACAAATTACAGGAGGACATTAATAAACTTGCAGAATGGGCAAATGAAGTTCAACACAGATAAATGTGAGGTATTACATTTTGGTAGGAAGAATAGGGAGGTCGTTTATCACTTGGAGGGTGCGAGTCTAGGTGGGGTGGAGGAACAAAGGGATCTCGGAGTACAAATACACAAATCACTAAAAGTAGCGACACAGGTTAACAAGGCCATAAAAAAAGCAAACCAAGCACTAGGGTTTATTTCCAGAGGGATAGAATTGAAAATAGGGAAGTTATGCTAAACCTGTATCGAGCCTTGGTTAGATCACACTTGGAGTACTGCGTAGTTCTGGTCGCCATATTATAAAAAGGATATAGAGGCACTGGAGAGGGTGCAGAGAAGATTTACAAGGATGATACCAGAAATGCGAGGGTTTACATATCAGGAAAGGATGAACAGGCTGGGTCTCTTTTCTCTTGAAAAAAGAAGGCTGAGGGGTGACCTAATAGAGGTCTTTAAAATTATGAAAGGTTTTGATAGAGTGGATACAGAGAGAGTGTTTCCACTTGTGGGGAAGAGCAGAACTAGAGGCCATCAATATAAGGTAGTCACCAAGAAATCCAATAGGGAATTCAGGAGAAACTTCTTTACCCAGAGAGTGGTGAGAATGTGGAACTCGCTACCACAGGGAGTGGTTGAGGCGAATAGTATAGATGGATTTAAGGGGAAGCTGGATAAACACATGAGGGAGAAGGGAATAGAGGGTTACGCTGATAGATTTAGATGAGGAAAGATGGGAGGAGGCTCGAGTGGAGCATATACGCCGGCATGGACTGGTTGGGCCGAATGGCCTGTTTCTGTGTCGTATATCCGATGTAATGTAATCCTATGTAATGTAGTCCCACTCCAGAGACTTGAGCACAAAAATCTAGGCTGACACTCCAGTGCGGTGCTGAGGGAGTGCTGCACTGTCGGAGGTGCCGTCTTTCGGATGAAACGTTAAACTGAGGCCCCCGTCTGCTCTCTCGGGTGGACGTAAAAAATCCCATGGCCACTATTTCTAAGAAGAGGAGCGGAGTTACCCCTGGTGTCCTGGGGCCAATATTTGTCCCTCAATCAACATAACAAAAGCAGATTTTCTGGTCATCATCACATTGCTGTTTGTGGGAGCTTGCTGTGCGCAATTGGCTGCCGCATTTCCCACATTACAACAGCGATTACACTTCAAAAAAATACTTCATTGGCTGTAAAGCGCTTTGAGATGTCCTGAGGTCATGAAAGACGCTGGAGAAATGCAAGTTCTTCCTTATTTAGAACTGGCTTCTCTCAATCAGGGAACACTAGCCTGGGCCAAGATCCCTCTCCTGACCCCATCCTCAATCCCCGCTGATAAGTGCGTGTCTGTGGGCGTCAGCTGAGGGCGTGTTCGGGCCAGGGTCAAATAGCCCTGTCCAGGCCCACATATGAAGAGTGGCCACGAGGACGAGGTACTGTTTGGTAGCCTGTGCCTACGGGATTGTTCCCCGGCAGGGATCAGCACCTTAAGGACAGGAGGAGCGGGGAGGAAACTGGGAGGGTAGATATCTTTGTGGGGTGGGGAGGGGTGAGGGGGTGGAAAAGGAGAAGGTTATAGGGCCCAACCAACTCAGGCCCTTCTGAAAGAGGACCTCCAGTTGTCCAGCTTCACACCATAAGCCTCCTCTCCGCAAACACGTCGAATCGCTGTGCCAAGCAAAATATCAATAAAAAGTAGGTTATTCACAAAAGGATAAAAAAATGGGATTTTTTTAAAATCAGAGCAAGTTCCACGGAGACAGTGAGCATGAATAATTTATCAACAGAGCAACGTTGCTGATTGCAAAGATATTTTTATTTCTGTCGGTCAGTCTCTACGTACAAACAGCGCCTTGGGTCAGCGGGCAGACAGGAGAACGACTCTTGCACTTTTAGGACACTTTCCACGTTCTCAGGGGGGGTCTCGAAGCGCTTGACGGCCAACGAAGGGCCTCTTTTTTTAATCTCCACCCCCCCCCCTCCAATTTGGGGCTGAGTTGCGCCCCATTCCGAGCTCAATCCTGCGTCCAATTGGCTGCACGATAGTAATCCGTGGTCCGGGACACTTTGGGGGCGAATCAGAAGGATGAGTTCAGGTAGTGGGTGGTTCTCCTGGGATTCCCCGCTAAACAAAGAGAACCTTCACACGGAGAACATATTTGCTCCTTTTAAAAAAAAAAGCTCTGTCCGCAAATACGTTGCACTGAGTGTCGACTGACCCGCAGCCTCCAATAAACCACTGAATTCCTCTCCCCCCTCACTAACATCAGGGAACATCTCCAAATTACACTCCAACAGTGAAGCGAAGGGGGAGGATCGAGAGGCAGAAAATACATGGGAGTGGGCCCATGCAACTTGCTCTGCCATCTTGTGAGCCATCGCAGCTCTCTCTTTGATTCCAATTTCATCCCCCCTCTCTCCATACCCTTAAACACCGTTCCTTCCCGTCAAATCTGCGAACTCCTTTTAAATCCTTGCTCCGTGGCTTTCTGCAGCAGTGCGTTCAACTTCTCACCACCAGCATCGACTAGTTGGGCCGAGTGGCCAGCTTCTGTGCTGTATGTTCTGTGCAATCAGCAGCAAGTCACAGGGGAGACATTATAAAATATCACCGCAGAGAATCGAGGCAGAGGAAGCTGTCAGAACGATGACAAAGTCAACATGGATTCACAAAAGGTAAATCGTGCTTGCCTAATCTACTGGAATTTTTTGAGGATGTAACTGGTAAAATAGATAAGGGAGAACCAGTGTATCTGGACTTTCAGAAGGCCTTCGATAAGGTCCCGCATAAGAGATTAGCGTGTAAAGTTAAGGCACCTGGGATTGGGGGCAAAGTATTGACTTGGATAGAGAACTGGTTGGCAGACAGAAAGCAAAGAGTTGGAATAAACGGGTCTTTTTCCGAATGGCAGGCCGTGACTAGTAGGGTACCGCAGGGATCGGTCCTTGGACCCCAGCTATTCACAATATATATAAATGATGATCTGGACAAGGGAACTAGATGTAATATCTCCAAATTTGCAGACGACACAAAGCTGGGTGGGCATGTGTGCTGTGAGAAGGATGTCGAGAAACTCCAGGATGATTTGGATATGTTGGGTGATTGGGCAGAAACATGGCAGATGCAATATAACATGGATAAATGCGAGGTTATCCACTTTGGTGGCAAAAACAGGAAGGCAGATTATTATCTAAATGGCAATAGATTGGGAGAAGGGGAAGTGCAACGAGACCTGGGTGTCCTTGTGCATCAGTTGCTGAAGGTAAGCGTGCAGGTGCAGCAGGCGGTTAAGAAGGCAAATGGTATGTTGGCCTTCGTAGCGAGAGGGTTTGAGTACAGGAACAAGGATGTCTTGCTGCAGTTGTACAGGGCCTTGGTGAGACCACACCTTGAGTATTGTGTGCAGTTTTGGTCGCCTTATCTGAGGAAGGATGTTCTTGCCATGGAAGGAGTTCAGCGAAGATTCACCAGGCTGATACCTGGGATGGCAAGAATGACGTACGAGGAGAGATTGGGTCAATTGGGCTTGTACTCGCTGGAGTTTAGAAGAATGAGAGGTGATCTCATTGAAACTTATAAAATTCTGACAGGACTGGACAGACTAGATGCAGGAAGGATGTTCCCAATGGTCGGGGAGTCCAGAACCAGGGGACACAGTCTAAGGATAAAAGGTAGGCCATTTAGGACAGAAATAAGGAGGAATTTCTTCACCCAGAGAGTGGTGAACCTGTGGAACTCTCTACCACAGAAGGCGGTGGAGGCCAGTTCATTAAATATATTCAAGAAGGAGTTGTATATATTTCTTAAGGCTAAAGGGATCAAGGGATATGGGGAGAAAGCAGGGACCGGGTACTGAATTTGGATGATCAGCCATGATCGCATTGAATGGCGGAGCAGGCTCGAGGGGCCGAATGGCCTGCTCCTGCTCCTATCTTCTATGTTTCTATGTTTTTTTGGGGTGGTGAATCACATAGAACCTACAGCACAGAAACAGGCCATTCAGCCCAACTGGTCTATGACGGTGTTTATACACCAGCCTCCTTTCACTCTAATTGTCACTTCCCACCCGTATGCTTCAAGCCTCCCCTTAAATGCTCTCTGGCTTCAGCCACTCCAAGTGCCAGTAAGTTCCACATTCTCACCACAAAGAAATCTCTGCTAAATTGTGACAGAATACAACAGAAGATTAATAAACTTGCAGAATGGGCGTGCAATTGGCAAATGAATATCAGCACAGATAAATATGAGGTGGTGCATTTTGGTAGGACGAACACTGCTTGAAAAATAAGCGAGAGAAATTGGGTTGCTTTGCGCCTCCTGTTAGCGGCCCGGGGGCGCAAAGCCACTAGCGCCCGGGCGTGGCGCCGCTAACGCCTCCCGCGAAATTCAGCAGGAGGTTAGAGGCGGTAGCCGGTAGCACCCGGCAGCGCTGTACCTCCAGTGATGTCATCATCGCCGTGCACAGCGCCCTGCTCGCAATATGTCCGACAGGGTCAGGGTGGCGTTTTTGCGACCCCGGCGGCGCTAATTAAGGGGCAGGTGCCGGGCGGCCATTTTTTCGGGGGTGGGGGGGGCACCTGCCAGCACCTGCCCCCTCTCGCCTCCTCCTGCCGGGGGTGCCGGCTGCGATCGGTCAGTTCGGCGCTCCTCGAGTGGCGGGCTGTTTTCCTGGCACCCCGCTCCCCGGTGGTCCAGCAGGGCCCCGGTGCGCGCTGAGATAGGCCCCTCCTCTTTAATCAGGGGGAGGGAGGCGCTGTAATATCGCGGCGTTACGTGCCGACGCACGTGGCGCTGTTGCACGTAGCGGCGCGGTATTGTGTGGTAGGGCCCCGGGAAAGAGAGGGAGCGCTTCCACTAGCGCCCCGCCTCCTGCTTGGGGCGCTATCACTCAATTTACGGCGCGGGGCGCTAACATTTTCGTGGCGCTAAGGGGGCACGACCGAAGTTTTCCCCCTAAGAGTCGAAACGGGATAGAGGAGCAAAGGGATCTGGGGGTACAGGTTCACAAATCACTAAAAGTAGCGAGAATTAAAGAGCAGAGAAGTTGGGTCCAACCCGAAACGTCAACTCAAATTTCTCTCCACGGATGTTGCCTGACCTGCTGAGTTTTTCCAGCATTTTCTGTTGTTATAGCAGAGAAGTTCTGTTAAACTTGTATCGAACCTTGGTTAGAGAACGCTCGGAGCACTGTGCACAGGTCTGGTCTCCGTGTTGTAAAAACTATAGAGGCACTGGAGAAGGTGCAAACAAGATTTACAAGGATGATACCCAAACTGAGAGGTTACTCATCAGGAAAGGCTGAAATCTCTCTCCGCCAAAAAATCCTGTCAAGGGTCGAGGTCAATTGTAAATTTCAAAAACTGAAATTAATAGAATTTTGTGAGGCCAGGGTATTAAGGGTTATGGAATAAGACAGATAAGTGGAGTTAAGATACAGATCAGCCATGATCTAATTGAATGGCGGAAGAGGCTCGCGGGGCTGAATGGCCGCCTCCTGATCCGATGCACCTAAAAGAGATTGCCAATTTAACGCCAATCAGTGTGGAATTAGGGTCAGTTCTGTGCTGTGAGCCACACTTGCCGGTTACTGGATTGAAAGCGCCCTAACTCATTGCAGGTAGGACCCCTGCAGCTGGGCAGAGAGGGAGAGGAGACTTTCGTCGGAACTGGATATAGCCGAAAGCTAGAATTTGTAGAATAAATTATGCAACGGGATGATGTGTTTGCCTATTAAAGTACAGTTACAAGACATGGATTATGTTAATTGCTGGGAAAGATGGGGTTGCATTATAATCCTTCTTAATGGATTGCATAAAATATGCATGATGTGTATTATAATGAATTGTAAAAAAACAATTAAAATTCTTAATTATGAAAAGGAATGATCTCACCTGAGGGGAACAGTCTCAATTTTATTCCAGCCTCCTAATTTTTTATTACTCATTCTCGGGATGGAGGCCGGCATTTATCGCCCATCCCTAGTTGCCCATAGAAGGTGGTGGTGGGCCGTCTTCTTGGATTGCTCGTGGTTTGGCAAAACGGAGTGCCTTACTCGGCCATTTCAGAGGGCAGTTAAGAGTCAAGGTTAACGGCCTCAAATTGGGGTCGGTCGCACTGGCGATGCGGCAGGCGCCATTTTGAAAGGGGCCTAGCGCCGGGGTGTGCAGTGCGCCCGCCTGTTTCAGGCGCTGGACCCCTTTTTAATCAGTGTCAGCTGTGGCCCAGTGGGTAGCACACTCGCCTCTTTTGAGTCAGAAGGTCGTGGGTTCAAGTCCCACTCCAGGGACTTGAGCACATAAAGCTAGGCTGATACTCCCAGTGCAGAGCTGAGGGAGTGCCGCACTGTCGGAGGTGCCGTCTTTCAGATGAGACGTTAAAACTGAGGCCCCGTTTGCCCTCTCAGGTGGACGTAAAAAATCCCATGGCACTATTTCGAAGAAGAGCAAGGGAGTTATCCCCGGTGTCCTGGGGCCAATATTTATCCCTCAATCAACATAACAAAAACAGATGATCTGGTCATCATCACATTGCTGTTTGTGGGAGCTTGCTGTGCACAATTGGCTGCCACATTTCCTACATTACAACAGTGACTACACTTCAAAAAATACTTCATTGGCTGTAAAGCGCTTTGGGACGAACGGTAGTCGTGAAAGGCGCTATATAAATGCAAGTCTTATTATAGATGCAGACCCGCTGAGTATTTCCAGCATTTTCTGTTTTTTTATTTCAGATTTCCAGCATCCACAGTATTTTGTTTTTATCTGATAAAGGTTTTTTTTTAATGTTTGTTCTGCAGCCTCTACACTGGGAGCTAAATGAGAATCTGTTCCCAGAATCTGAAAATGGTAAGCAAGGTAGAAAAAGGTACAAAGTGATTGCCCACTGGGCTTCCCTGCGGTGCGTGGGAGGCAATCAGAAGAGCAAATTAAAACGAGAGAAAAGAAACTAGAAAATAAGCTATTTCCAGAAAAAATATATAATGTGCGAAATATAAATAGCTGGAGCTCGCCTTGAAAATGTACCAAAGGTCTTCCTATTTGTCTCCGATTGTAAACACACCAGCCCCGTGTGTACCTCGGCCATATTTACCAGAAGGTACTAGGTTATTATCTTAATGGCAAGAAACTGGAAAGTACTGTAATACAAAGGGATCTGGGGATCCTGGTGCACGAAACTCAAAAAGTTAGTATGCAGGTGCAGCAAATGATCAAGAAGGCCAATGGAATGTTGGCTTTTATTGCTAGGGGGATGGAATATAAAAACAGGGAGGTATTGCTGCAGTTGTACAAGGTATTGGTGAGACCGCACCTAGAATACTGCATACAGTTTTGGTGTCCATACTTAAGAAAAGACATACTTGCTCTCGAGTCAGTACAAAGAAGGTTCACTCGGTTAATCCCGGGGATGAGGGGGTGGTCATATGAGGAGAGGTTGAGTAGATTGGGACTCTACTCATTGGAGTTCAGAAGAATGAGAGGCGATCTTATTGAAACATATAAGATTGTGAAGGGGCTTGATCGGGTGGATGCGGTGAGGATGTTCCCAATGATGGGTGAAACTAGAACTAGGGGGCATAATCTTAAAATAAGGGGCTGCTCTTTCAAAACTGAGATGAGGAGAAACTTCTTCACTCAGAGGGTGGTAGGTTTGTGGAATTTGCTGCCCCAGAAAGCTGTGGAAGCTACATCATTAAATAAATTTAAAACAGAAATAGTTTCCTAGAAGTAAAGGGAATTAAGGGTTACGGGGAGCGGGCAGGAAATTGGACATGAGTCTAGGTTCGGAATGGTCATGGCCCTGTGGGTAGTGGAGTGGGCCCAGGGGCCGTGTAGCCTGGTTCTGCTCCTACTGTGTTCTAATTCTGTGTTAGATTTCAGGAGATGGTTTTATTCCTGTTCCTGGCTGGGGTGGAGATCACCTTTACAGAAGGTAAGTACTGTAGAAAATATAGGGACAGAGTGATCTCCTGGAAGAATTTCGATCGCCTAGGTCGGAGAGGAATTTCCCAGATTTTTTTCTCCCAAATTGGCCATTGGGTCTTTATCTGGTTTTTCGCCTCTCCCGGGAGATCACATGGGTTCGGGTGGATGCACAGTGATAGAAGATTTGAGGTTAGGATCAGATCAGCCATGATCTTATTGAATGGTGGAGCAGGCTCGAGGGGCCGATTGGCCTACTCCTGCTCCTATTTCTTATGTTCTTATGTTTGATCAGCAGTCAGTGCTGAGTTCGGTGATCTCTCGGTTGATGAGCTGCAATTGGTTTCAGAACTCTTGGAATAACGTGGGACAGAAATAAGAACAAGCCAACGACCCCACTCTTTATCACCATCGGCTGGGGAAGTGCATTTTGTGGACATATGGGTGGGACAGAAAGGAAGACTTGCATTCATATCGCACCTTTCACAACCACCGGATGTCCTAAAGTGCTTTACAGCCAATGAAGTACTCTTTTGGAGTGTAGTCGCTGTTGTAAAGTAGGAAATGCGGCAGCCAATTTGCGCACAACAAGCTCCCACAAACAGCAATGCGATGATGACCAGATAATCTGCTTTTCAGTGATGTTGATTGAGGGATAAATATTGACCCAGGACGCCAGGGAGAACTCCTCTTTGAAATAGTGCCATGGGATCTTTTATGTCCTCCTGTGAGGGCAGACGGGGCCTCGGTTTAACGTCTCATCCGAAAGACGGCACCTCCCTCAATACTGCACCTGCCATCCATATATGTGTATTTTCCACCAGCGGTCACTGGATAGTGATCAGGCGCAGGAACCCAGGATGATTTTCCCCCCAACCTTCCCAGCCCAAGGACAAGGCAACCGATTGATTTCAGCCGGGGCAACAACTAACCCAGCACAAGCCGGGTATCGGACTTGGGACCTTCCTCGTCCCTATGGTTCAGTATTTTGTTTAGGCCACCTGTTTCCAGGATCATAGGAACGGGATTAGGCCATTCAGGCCGTCGAGCCTGCTCTCACAAACAGCAATGTGATAATGACCAGAGAATCAGTTTTAGTGATGTTGATTGAAGGATAAATATTGGCCCAGGACACCGGGGAGAACTCCCCCCTTCGCAATAGCACCATGGGATTTGTCCACCTGAGAGAGCAGATGTGGCTTCGGTTTAACTTCTCATCCGAAAGACGGCACCTTCGACAGTGCAGCACTCCCTCAGTTCTGCACTGGAGTGTCAGCCTAGATTTCGGTGCTCAAGTCTCTGGGAAGGCCAGTATTTATCACCCATCCCTAGTTACCCTGAGACGGTGGTGCTGGGCCTTTCTCCTTGAACGTCTAGTGGTTTTGATACAATGGGGTACCTTACTAGGCCACTTCCGTGGGCAATTAAGAGTCAACGGGGTCGATTATCACTCCCTCCACCTGCCGTTAACGGCCTCGAAATGGGGGTGGGTCATCTTGCCGCCTCGTTAGCAATGGCGATGCGGCCGCAGCCATTTTGAGAGGGGCCTACCGCCGGGTGTCCAAAGCTCCCGCCTGTTTCAGGCAACAAACCCTTTTAATATGGAAATCGGGGTCCTATGATGCAAATGATCAGGTGATCAGGAAGGCGAATGGAATCTTGGCTTTTATTGCAAGGGGGATGGAGTATAAAAACAGGGAAGTCTTGCTGCAGTTATACAGGGTACTGGTGAGGCCACACCTGGAATACTGCGTACAGTTTTGGTTTCCATATTTAGAAAAGATATACTTGCACTCGAGGCAGTTCAAAGAAGGTTCACTCGGTTGATTCCAGAGATGAGGGGGTTGACTTATGAGGAAAGGTTGAGTAGGTTGGGCCTCTACTCATTGTAATTCAGAAGAATGAGAGGCGATCTTATCGAAACATATGATTGTGAGGGGGCTTGATCGGGTGGATGCGGGGAGGATGTTTTCACTGATGGGTGAGACTAGAACTAGGGGGCATAATCTTAGAATAAGGGGCTGCCCTTTCAAAACTGAGATGAGGAGAAACTTCTTCACTCAGAGGGTAGTAAATCTATGGAATTTGCTACCTCAGAGAGCTGTGGAAGCTGCGACATTAAATAAATTAAAAACGGAGATAGACAGTTTCCTAGCTGATAAGGGAATTAAGGGTTATGGGGAGCGGGCAGGGGAGTGGACATGAGTCTAGGTTCGGATCAGCCATGATCCTATTGAATGGCGGAGCAGGCCCGAGAGGCCGTATGGCCTACTCCTGCTCCTACTTCTTATGTTCTTATGTAAATAGTACCCCGATTGCCATTTTGGAATGGAATTGGTTGGAGTGTTAGGACTACGACAAAGGTCAAGGTTGGTTGACTCCCAGAGAAGAACAAACTCAGTCAGCGCTCAATGTCTAGCCAGGGCCCACTTGATTGAGGACAGCTAGCAACCACATGCTAGCAGGAGTCAGTGCCTTCAGAAGATGGAAGGAACTTAGGACCGAAAAAAATAATTGGAGGTTCAGAACCCAACTTGGTTCCAGCGCAGTATATCTCAACATCTCCCGGGGATCTAACCAACATCATTAAAATAGATCGTCAGATCACTTATCACATTGCTGTTTGTGGGAGCTTGCTGTGCGCAAATTGGCTGTCGTGTTTCCTACATGACAACAGTGACTCCACTTCAAAAGTACTTCACTAGCTGTGAAGCACTTTGGGACATCCTGAGGTTTAGCTTTAGGTTATTTTGGTGAAAGGGTGAAAACAGGCACTAAATGGGTGCTGTGCTAATAAGGCACGCCTGTTTGATGAAGGGTCCCGGACCTGAAACGTTAACTCTGTTTCTCTCTCCACGGATGCTGCCTGGCCTGAGTATTTCCAGCATTTTCTGTTGTTATTTTACGCCTGTTTGAACATCTGGTTTCAGTGCGCAATTTTGGTCCTAATTGCCGATTACCAGAATTTGAACTTGCCCGGAGGCACTAATTCAGACACTTGCGGGCTTAGCACTCAAATGGTGATTGGACGCAATTTTCGTGGAGCAGTCTATGCGGGTTCCACGCGCCCACTTCCACTGAAGGTGTGGAGTGCGCCAGCTGACACACAGCGGCAGCTTTCAGGATGGCGCGGAGGGCGAGGGCGCACAGGTTCTCGGATGTGGCACTGGAGGTCCTGATGGAGGAGGTCCAGAGGAGAGCGGGAGGGGGGGGGATGTCCTGTACCCGCAGGGTGGGAAGGAGTCCACCTCGCCCCTCCTGTCTTTCTGTCCTGCAGCAGCTGGTGCTGCTCTGCCTAGCCTCATCTCCTCTTGCAGACCAAGGGGGACCCCTAGCAAGATGCCAGTAACCAAGCACTCCCTTTCTCCTGGTGACTCCTATAAGGCGTCCAATAAGGTGGAGCAGCACACTCGTTTTAGGTGAAGTCATCAGAGAATTTCCAGAATAAATGTTGATAGAGAGTTGGTGAAGTCTTGACAAAGTGTCCCAGAAAGTCTCCCGATGTGTTTCAAAAGCCCTCTTCAAACCTCCAGCAGCAAGTGAACAGTAAAAGGCGAGATACCTTTAAGTAGCGTTCGAAACTCTCAGCAATTACTTATTTACTCCCGTTCAGCTGGTCGCTGTTAGAAGGCATTAAATGAAGTGCTAGCCACCACAATGGCGTGCACCCTGCGCGCTCGCAGGCAACTTAATTATCAATCAGCCCTTAATGATCCTCAGGGCGGCCGTTACTAGCGCTGGCTTCAACTCCTTTAATAAGATGGCGTCTTGCACTAAATGCAGGCTAAACTGGCGTTGCAGCTTAAGATCCCATCTTGGTCACTTCTTTAGCACCTAAAGTATTTGGCAAAAATCGGCCCCTTACGCTCTTATTTAACCCGTACTGAACCTACTCTGGAAGTGCTTGATGGGAGAGTTTAGAGGGAGCTTTATTGTGTATCTAACCAGTGCCGAGTGCAGACAATGGATGTGAATATTGATTCAAGATGGTGACCGAGGCAGTCCGGAGCTAAGCGCTCTCCTGCTTCGGACGGCCCACACCCCCCGCCGCCCGCTCCCGGAGCGATGTGTTCGGCAGCGCAGCAGTGGGAAGCGGCAGTCACGAAGACCCGCTTCGGCACGTCGCCCGGCAGCTCCTTGTCGTGAATTTCTGTTTCGGACTAGGAGGAGGGGAGCCGAGCATGGCGGTTGGAGACCAGACGTGAGCGTGAGAGGCAGGCCCCGGGCCGTTGCAAATTTGAACTGGTGACAGTGCGGGAAGCTCGCAGTTCGAGGGGAAGGAGGGAGAGCCGGGCATGGAGACCTGAGGCCAGACAGTGAGCGTGAGAAGAAGGACACCATATTGTGGAGCCGGCAATAGGGAGGAGGAGTCCGCGGAGACGGAGTGGCTGATGGACATCGCGTTCCCACTGCCATTGGATGCAATTGAATTGACTTTTACTGAACATGGCGCTGTAGAATAGCGACGTGTCTCTGTGAGCTCCCACAGCCTATTGTGGAAGTGATCGGGGAGTAAAAACATTCCATTGTAGTAATACATATGGCAAATAAAATTAATTTGATTTGATTTGAATAATACAAGGCTCGTCTGTTGAGCCCTTCAGAACTTGGAAGTGCTTGACGGGACAGTGTGTGGGAGCTTTACTCTGCAGCTAACGCAGGATGTACCTGAACGAGGACTGCTTGATGGGACGGAGTAAGGAGGATTTAGTCTGCACCGAACGGGTGCTGTGACTGACTGGAGTGCTCACACAAAATTATGAGTAAGCATAGAATGAGATAATTGGCTCAGATACTGCCACTCCAGGTTAAATGTAACCAACGCTAATGCAGCAAGTGCAGGCAGCTGGAAAACCAGGACACCATGGTTTCCTCCAATAAGTGGCGCTTTAATGCTGGAATTGGCAACTCTCCTGCAGTCCCCACAGCTCCAGACCTGTCAAGCCTCATTGATCGACAGTCCCATTCCCCAATTTTATGGAGAACGCAACTGCATTTCCACAAAGCAAACCGTGCTGCAAGAAGCAAATGCTTAATTTCTGTAGAATCTGTTTCAGCTGTGGTGTGAGAGATACTAGTGCGGAGAGTGTAACATTTCTCCGCATTCAGTACCCATCTTCAGCATCAGGCACTTGTTAATTGCAGAGTAAAGCCACCTCTATAGTATCCTTTTGACAAAGTTGACCACACTGTCTTCCTCTACTGTCTCAATGGGACTGCCCTTGCTTGGTTCTACTTTCCTAGCTGATTGTAGCCAGAGCATCTCAGCATGGCTTCTCTTCCCACCCCTGCACCGTTACCTTTGGAGTCTCCTAAGGATCTATCCATGACCCCCCACCCCCCTCTCCTCTTCCAAATGCTACCCCTTGGCAACATCATCTATTTGAACAGCTCCCACGTCTATGCTGGCAGTACCCAGCTTTACCTCTCCACCACTTCTCTCGCACCCTCCATTGCCTCTGTGTTGTTTGACATCCAGTCTTTGATAAACCGCAACTTCCTCCAGCTAAACATTGGGAAGAGCAAAACCATCGCCTTTGGCTCCTGCCGCAAACTCTGTACCCTCGCCACTGATTCAATCCCCCTCCCCAGCCACTGTCTCAGGCTGAACTGGAGCATCTGTAACCTCGGCATCCTATCTGATACGGAGCGGAGTTGCCAACTCCATATCCTCTCTGGCTCAAAGACTGCCTACTTCCACCTTTCTAATATCACATGCCTCCACCCCTGCCTCAGCCTATTTCCTGACTGAAACCATCATCCACGATTTTATCACCTCCAGACTTGACTATTCCAATGCTTTCCTGGCCGGCCTCCCATCTTATACCCACCATAAAGTGCAGCTCATTCAAAATTCTGTTGCCCGTATCTTAACCTGTGTCTATCAGGCCTGTCCTTGCTGACCTATGTTGGCTCCCAGTCCAACACCTCAAATTTTTAATTTTCACCCTTGCATTTAAATCCTTCCATGACCACGCCCCTATCTTTGTAATCTCTGACACTACAATCTCCCCCCACCTCTCCATTCCTCTGAATCTAGCCTCTTGTTCACCCGCCCAGTGCCCTCCCCCCTCCATTTATCCCACCATTTGAGGGCCATGCCTTCAGCCACCTGGGTCCCACGCTCTGGAATTCTCTCCCTAAACCCTTCCGCCTCTTCACTTCCAGCTCCTCCTTTTAAGACCCTCCTTAAAACCCACTTCTTTGACCAAGCTTTCGGTCCCTCTTTCCTAATATCCTCTTCTTTGGTTCAGTGTCCATTTTTTCTTTACACTGAACAGTGTTTTTTTTTCCTTAACCGAGGATTCCCCTCTAGAGTGGTTGACACAGCCCTCGACCGTGTCCGTTCTATCTCCCACACTTCTGCCCTCACCCCCGCCCCTCCCTCCCCAAACCACGATAGTGTTCCCCTTGTCCTCACCTTTCACCCCACCAGCCTCCACATTCAACAGATCATCCTCCGCCATCTCCAGCATGATCCCACCACCAAACGCATCTTCCCCTCACCTCCCCTTTCAGCATTCCGTAGGGACCGCTCCCTCCATGACACCCTAGTCCACTCCTCTATCACCCCCAGCACCTTTCCGTGCAAGCGCAGGAGATGCAACACATACCCTTACACCTCTCCCCTTCCCCCTGTCCAGGGCCCCAAACACCCCTTCCAGGTGAAACAGCGATTTACTTGTACTTCTTGCAATTTAGGATACTGTATTCGTTGCTCACGATGCGGTCTCCTCTACATTGGGGAGACCAAACGCAGATTGGGTGACCGCTTTGCAGAACACCTCCGTTCAGTCCGTAAGGGGGACCCGGAGCTTCCGGTCGCCTGTCACTTTAATTCACCGCTCCACTCAGACCTCACTGTCCTCGGCCTCTTGCATTGTTCCACAGAAGCTCAGCTCGAGGAACAGCACCTCGTCTTTCGATTAGGCACTTTACAGCCTTCTGGACTCAACATAGAGTTCAACAATTTCAGATCATAACCTCGGTCCCTATCATATATATATTTTTTAATCCACTTTTTGTTTGTGCCTTTTGTTCTTCTCCCCCACATGGCAGCTGTCTTTCATTCTGCCAGCGCAATTCACACTTCATCTAGAGCCGTCCTGTTTCTTAACCTGTCCCATTACCATCTCCTTTTGCCTTGAATATCTCTTAATGCCTCTTTAATTCTCCTGCCTTTTATCCTATCACAGACCTTCCCTTTTGTTCTTTCATCCCCTCCCCCTTTTCCCAGCCCCTAAACCTGCTTTAAAATCTGTTCCATTACCTGCTTTTTTCCAGTTCTGACGAAAGGTCATCAACCTGAAACATTGACTCTGTTTCTCTCTTCACAGATGTTGCCTGACCCGCTGAGTTTCTCCAGCATTTTCTGTTTTTATTTCAGATTTCCAGCATCTGCAGTATTTTCTTTTTGTATTAGTGTTTTTTTTTGCTATGTTAAAGGTGCAAAATAAATACAAGTTGTTGATTGGTGTCAACAAGCACTCCCAGGTCAGGTTAGAGTCGGGGGGGGGTGGGGGGGGTTCAATGTAAAACAAAGCTGCATTATGTGTCATACAAGATTTCCCAAGACATTCCGCACGACAACAGTGACTACACTTCAAAAGTACTTCATTGGCTGTGAAGCACTTTGGGACGTCCGGAGGTTGCGAAAGGCGCTACTGAAATGCAAGTCTTTCTTTTTTCCTCCAACTGCCGTCACACCCTTGTAAATCCATTCCTTTCCACAACTCACTTAGCCCTCTGATGTAGGAGGAGCCGACACTGAGTCGTACACACAAGTCAAACAGGGACAAACCCCGAGTGAATTTTACCCAAGCACGGATCGTAGAGTTACAGCCACAGCCCAGCAAGAAAATACTGACGCTTGGGTTTCTAGTGTTTGGTTTATTAACTGGAAAAAAAGGAGCCACTTTATGAACTGGTGCCCTGTGGTGCGGGTTCCCTGCTGTTCAACCAGACCTGAGACGGCAGTCCCGTCAGCCCATTCGATTTAACAACTTTAAAATGCAATCGTTTTAAAATCACCACGGTTACAATGCATAAATAGCCATGCGTGATCAGGCAGCGAAATGCACACAGGTAATCAGCAAGGCGGTTAAGAAGGTGCAATAGGCTGGGGCAGTGGTACAGAGGCTCCAATTGGGACAAAGCAGCCCATTTGATTGGCACCCCATCCGCCACCTTAAACATTCACTCCCTCCACCACCGGCACACCGTGGCTGCAGTGTGCACCATCTACAAGATGCACTGCAGCAACTCGCCAAGACTTCTTCAGCAGCACCTCCCAAACCCGCGACCTCTTCCACCTAGGACAAGGGTCAGCAGGCACTTGGGAACACCACCACCTCCAAGTCACACACACCATCCTGACTTGGAAGTATATCGGCCGTTCCTTCATCGTCGCTGGGTCAAAATCCTGGAACTCCCTCCCTAACAGCACTGCGGGAGCACCTTCACCACACGGACTGCAGCAGTTCAAGGCGGCGGCTCACCACCACCTTCTCAAGGGGCAATTAGGGATGGGCGATAAATGCCGGCCTTGCCAGCGACGCCCACATCCCAGGAACGAATTTTAAAAATTTTTTTACCTCAACACTCCCGGGCTGGGATGGAGGAGGCGGCATTGGTGGGGGGGCGGGGATGAAGAGGGTGTGAAGGATATCGACCAAGGTTCCAGCTCCTGATCGCTAACTCTTGCTTGGTGAAGGCAGGATTTGTGCGCGGGGGGGGGCGGTTGCTGGCAACCGTAACCAAAAAGCCTGCCAACGCTCACACATGAAGAATGGGCACTTCAGCAAGGTGGCTTGGCTTGTATTCGCTCCAGGTTAGAAGGTTGAGGGGGTGATCTAATCGAGGTCTTTAAAAATAATAAAAGGGATTCGATAGTGTAGAAATAGAGAAGCTATCTCCTCTGATTGGGGTGTGGGGGGGGTGGAATCCAGAACAAGTGGGGCACAATCTTCAAATCAGAGCTAGGCCTTTTTGGCATGAGATCAGGAAGCAATTTCTCACAAAATGGGTGGTGGGAATCTGGAACTCCCTCTGGAAACAGGCTCTGGATGCTGGGGGGGTCAACTGTGGTTTGTCAAGACTGAGAGTGATAAGATTTTGGTGATATGGAGGGATATGGAGCTAAGGCAGGTAGATGGAGTTGAGGTACAGGTCAGCCATGATCTAACAGAATCTAACAGGCTCGAGGGGCTGAATGGCCTCCTCCTCCTGTTGCTATGTAATGGAGTGCAGTGAGCGCCTGTGGAACAGCAACCCTGCACCTTCAGGAGAGGGAAGAAGCATTTTTGTTTAAGCACTTGCTGTGCTTTTGGGTTCAGTCTGAGCCACAGAGGAGAGACTGTGATCATGCTGGCTTGACCCAACAGGGGACGAGCCCAGGCACGATGGGCCAAACGGCCTCCTCCTGTGCTGCATCATTCCAAGAAGCGATGTCAATAAACAACCCACCCCTCCACAGAGAATACAAGTTACCCGCAAGCCCCTGCTGTGAATGCGGCCTCTCCCAACACCCCTTGTGAGCAGCATCTTGGCAATTAGCTCCCCGTTTACCTGCAGTCCGTATCCAACCTTAAAGGGACAGGCACAGCGGAACGCCAAACCGGTACAACCAATCAAAAATCTTAAAAGTGGGCCCCCTTACCAGAATCAGTCCACACCCAAAACGCAAACGCTCTCCCCCTACTCCAGATGCTGACCATAGGAACACAGGAACAGGAGGCGGCCATTCATCCCCTCAAGCCCGTTCCGCCATTCAATGAGATCATGGCTGATCTGTATCTTAACTCCATCCACCAATCTTGGCTCCATATCCTTTTATACCCTTGGCTAGCAAAAATCTATCGATCTCAGATTTAAAACGATTAATCGAGTTAGCTACTGCTTTTTGTGGGAGAGGTCCACACTTCTACCACCCTTTGCGTGAAGGGTTTCCTAACTTCCCTCCTGAACGGCCTGGCTCTGATTTTAAGGTGATGTCCCCTTGTCCTAGAATCCCCCCACCAGCGGACAAAGTTTCTCTCTATCTATCCTTTCAAAATCCTAAAAACCTCAATCAAATCGCCCCATAACCTTCTACAATCCAGGGAACACAAGCCTAGTTTATGTAATCTCTGCTCATAATCTAACCCTTGGAGCCCCGGTAACATTCTGGTAAATCTGCGCTGCACTCCGAGGCCAATAGATCCTTCCTAAGGTGCGGTGCCCAGAACTGTACACAGCGCTCCCGATGTGGTCTAACCAGGGCTTTGTACAGCTGTAGCACAACCTCCTCCCCCTTTATATTCTAGCCCTCTGGTTATAAAGGCTAACATTCCATTAGCCGTTTTGATTATTGCTCCGATTTCCACTAGCCCTAGATTTTCATTCTTGTATACCTCAAATTGTTAAACGCTGTGTGTCGCATTTGCACTGGCCCCTTGTGCTGGGTCCTCTTATCGACATGTTTCTGAGCTCAATCTCCTGTGCGTAAATATATGTAATAAATAATATAAATAAATAAATAGAATAAATGAGATGCTATGTTCAGTAAATGAGCCAAGTGACTAACGTCATGACTGGCAGCCCCCGGGGCGTGATCTTTGGAGGCAGGCAGGCCGGTCCATTGTTATATCATTTCATTCTAAATAAAATCTGATCCATTTTTAAATCAACACACTAGGGGAGAACGCAGACAGCCCCATCATAGCTAGGACGGATCAGGAAACACAGGGCGGCCTGCATTACTGGAATGGATCAGGAAACGCAGGACGGCCTGTGTTATGAATCATATGAACCATGAAGAAAGACTCATGAAATAACACCGGACGGCGCCGTCCAAGGAGTATAAATACTCGGGCGTGGACCCAGCTTGCCCAGGACATTTTGTAAACAGGAACTAGTGAAAGATAACACAGGACAGCCTGCATTACTGGAACGGATCAGGAAACACAGGACAGCCTGCATTACTGGGGCAAACTAATGAACGCAGGCAGACTCACTGCCCCTGGAAGGGACCAGGCACCGGAAGCAGACCCGGCCTGGTTGAAATGAATCGTGGAAGCAGTCAGACCCACTGCGGCAGAAATAGACCAAGCAGCACAATATATACGGAGCTCCCTCCCTCTCGAGCAGTGGGATCTGCCTAGTCTGGGGGTCACATTCTCAACAGCTGCAATTGGCAAGTATGGGTGGATGCCCCCTTCGCTCCCTCCGAAACACCTGCACTGGGGACCAGACCAGCCAACACAGGTAGATTTCTCCTCCCCACCCTTCACAGCCAGAAGAGGAAGCAGGGTCACTAATATATTATATTTCTCTTATATACAGGGATTACGGATTAAGCAGTTTTATGATTTCCGTGCATAAACACTAGCATGTCCACGTGTTCAGGAGCAAGAGCTGATCGTTTACTATAGATGCCATGCCCGGCCTCCGTGAATATCCAGCTGGCTGGCACCACAGTGGCTGGCACAGCCAGCAGCTTCCTTGCTGCGTTGGCGAGGAGCGGGTACTGGGTGTGGTGCGCCTTCCACCACTGGAGCGGGTCCTGACAGAGGGAGGTCGCCTCGCTGGTCTGGAAGCTGCTGATCTCCTGCTCCGCCTGCTGGTGGACCGAGTTGGCCGAGGCACTCCTCACGTTGCACAGGTCCCCCAGGAGGAACTCGATGCCGGAGTCGTGCTTGGGCTTCTTGGCCGCCTCGGGGCTGGCGCTGGACGGCTCGGGGCCGAAGCGGCCGCCCGGCGCCGGCTGCAGTCGCGCCAGCTCGGCCGCTTCGCGCTTGAGGGCGTGGAGGGTCTCCACCCGCTCCGCCTGGCTGAGGAAGTCCAAGCCTCGGAAACGCGGGTCCAGCGCGCAGGCCAAGTTGAGGATCTGGTTGACCTCCCGGTCGGAGTACCACTGGTTGAGGTCCATGCAGATGGTCTGCTTGACGTCGTGGGCTAGCTCGGAGTCACTCTCGTTGGCAGCCAAGTGCTTGTACACCAGGCTGGTGATCACGGGCTTCACCAGCGATAAGCTGGAGAAACGTTCCTTGGTGAAGGTGGAGGTGGCAATGGCCAGGGGCTTCAAGATGTCCACGATCTCGTGGACCACTTGCCAGTCATCCGGCCTCAAGGTCAAGCCCTTCTCCTGAAGGTTCTCGCTCAGGCCGTCGATGAACTGACGGTGCTCTTGCAGGTTCTGCAGGACGTTGTACGTGCTGTACCATTTCATGCTGCCACCGAGAAACATCTTGGACTGGACCTTCAGCAACGGCTCGCTGGAGCCCAGCTTGTCGCTTAACGCAGGGGAGGAGAAAATGCACTCCATCAGCCTCTTGCAGCGAGTCAGCACCCGGAGTATCAAGGGCTGCTGCAGGGCGGAGTCAACGCAGTTCTGCAACACGTGGCCAATGCAGGGCAGGGTCTTCCATCCCACCTTGGAGGCGGCCAGCTGGACGTCAACGTTGCTGACCATGACGGAATGCGAGGTCCGCTCTCTGATCCCCCACTCGTTGGCGATTTCCAAGAGGGCCGCCTTGATGTTCTCCGCCGTGGTCTCCTCGGTGACGGGGCGGGTGGACAGCACCCGGTTCTTGAAGTCGAAGGCGCCGTCGATGTGGTGGACAATGACCGTGACGTAGGACCAGGCGTACTCGTGCTTCCAGAGGTCAATGCTGACCGCGCAGTGCTGCAGCGACTTCATGGAGTCCATCACCCTCAGCTTCGCTTGGGCGTGCATATCCTGCAGGATGGCCTGAGCAAAGAAGGTTACGGTGGGAATCTTGTAGGTGGGCTCCAGCACACTCATCATCTGGACAAAACCCTCCCCCTCGATGGTCTTCAGGGGCAGGAGATCGGTCACGATGAACTCGGAGATCGCCCTGGTCGTTCTCCCAACGGGAGGCGTTACTCCCGTCGCGGTTCTGGATGGAAAGTCTTGCGGGTACGGCTCTACCCCTTTCTGCGGTGCTGAGGTGGCGCCAACCAGCTCGTTGTACTCATGCCTGTGCTTGTAAATCAGGTGCTGCCTCAGGTTGGTCGTGTTGCCACTGTAGGATAACCGGACCCCGCACAGCTTGCAAATAATTTTAGTCTTGTCCAGGATGCGTCCCAGGGCATCGCCCTGGAAACCAAAGAAGGTCCAGTAGCGGCTTTGCGCTCGCCCCAGGCTCACCAGGTTCTGGGTGCCTTCCAGCATGCCGCTCGGAGCCTCCCTGTTCATGTGGCAG
This sequence comes from Somniosus microcephalus, assembly GCF_052327205.1. Classification (NCBI taxonomy): domain Eukaryota; kingdom Metazoa; phylum Chordata; class Chondrichthyes; order Squaliformes; family Somniosidae; genus Somniosus; species Somniosus microcephalus. The sequence goes on along the minus strand of NC_141014.1, from coordinate 32,759,713 downwards.
AGGCCACCGCTCTGCAAGTTGGCCTTGTGGGCGTGGATGATGGAGGCCACCAGGTCGCTGCAGTTGTACTGGTCGCGGTGGTTAATGTGGTTCGAGATCCCTTCGGGAACTTTGCTTTGGAGATCCTGAAATAACTTCATCAGCAGCTCTTTCTCGCCAAACTCATACTTGAAATGCTCACCTAATGGAAGAAAAACAGGATCAGCTTTTGCTTGATGTCCTGTGGTGCTATGCACTATAATTTGGAGGAGGCGCTGTTACAGATCAGGAACGTTATACTCTGTAAAGTGTGGGTGTGTGTTTAAGGCTACAAAGTCTAACTGATGTAGTGCAAGCACTTGAGTTCATGCAGAGGTCAATTTTGAGACTGCAGAGATCTTCGACCTCAACTCCACTTTCCCGCCTTGTTCCCCTATATCCTTTGATTCCTTTAGTGGCCAAAATATCTATCGATCTCCGTCTTGAATATACTCAACGACTCAGCACCTGCAGCCCTCTGGGGTAGAGAATTCCAAAGATTCACAACCCACTGAGTGAAGAAATCTCACCTCATCTCAGTCCTGAATGGCCGACCTCTTCTCCCGAGACTATGCCCCCTAGTTCTAGACTCTCGAGCCTGAATGTGGAACCTTCTTGATACCTATGGCTGGGTACCATCCCGGACAGTGAAACAGAACGTGATGGGTCTTTGTCATCATGCACACTCAGACTCCGACTATCAATGAGCCTCTGTCAGCACATTAAAAGGCTGTAGGTGCAGGGGACTGTCATGAAGACAGATGTCCTAGCAACCACGTTATTCCCAAAGTATAGGAAAACCTGGAGGAATTTGACTTGGCAGCTCAAGAGGCCAATCACAGCCTCCCAACCAAGTAGCGGTCAGTCACCGTTACCAACAGGGTTAAGAAGTTCCCATCTCCAGTAACGCCCGTCAGTCAAGGTCTCAGAGGCTCCTACCTGAAGCAACTCTTACCAACGTGTGGTTAGTACCCCTTATCGACAGGGCTATGAGACCTCCGTCTCCAGAAACCTTACTACAGGAAACTCTCTTTTTAACCGGCAAAATTCAGGAGTAGGTTCAGGTAAGTTTTACTTCATATTTAGTGGCAGTTCCTGGATCTGTGGCTGGGGTTCGTGCACTTGTTGCTAAGCAACAGGGACGCTTGGTTTGTGGCCGGAGTTCCTGCACATGTTGCTAAGCAACAGGGAAGCCTGGATTTGTTGCTGTGTACGGAGCTCTCGTACCTTTTAAAACTATACCTCTCTGTAATCCGGACTTTTTGATAAACCGGCACCACGCCGGTCCTGTTGGTGCCGGATAATAAAAGAGTTTCCTGTAGCTTGTAATCATTTTCCCTTACCAAAGACCAAGAGGCTCTTGTCTCCAAGCTCCCTGGGCAGCCAACAATCTCCTGTGATTAGCTGGGCTAGTGGCATGTGCTGAAATTTCATCATAACATCAACAGCAACAAAGCGCAATCAATCGCCCTCATACTTCCTATCTTGGATGTTTCACCGCCAGATATTCCTTTCAGTCCCTACCCAATTTTAGCCCAAGAGTCCTGGCGTATTCTTCTCCGATCCACACCAGCAGCTCTGCTCCAGTAGCGATGGTCTGGCACGCCCGGTAGTAGATTTTACTGCGGTACTGAAAGACGGTCAGATTATGTTCCTCTTCGCTTGAAGCACACGCCACGTACCTGTAGGGAAAAGGCAGGGTGTTGATAGAGAGCCAGTTCATGCTGCACGGAGTTCTTCAGCCAGTTCAAACATCAGCTAAGAATTGAAGATACACACACACACGCGCGCCAAAATGGGCGATACCAAATTGGCTGCTCGGATTTTCCCTTCCATTAACCTCAAATCGGGTGTGTACAACAGGCGGCCGATTCAATATCGCTTATTTTATGCCATCATCCAAAGTTGACCCTCGAGGAGTCAAGACCAAATGTAATCAGGAGGGCAAGAATAACTGGATCAGGGCATGCAGACGTAACTCAGTCCCCATTTTAAAGTCATATATTCAGCCTTTACTTTGATTTAGCACCGCGCTTTGGTGTTATATATAGTTAATTAGCAAAACTTCTGGGCTGTCAAGGCCTAGAGTTGTTTGGAGCACGGGAGTTTCTCTGCAATACAGGCGGAGGAGCTTGGAGATGAAAAAATGCAGCGCCAGCACTGGTGGGAGTGTGTCATTACAGCGTGATACGTTTACATAGCCATTTACTGTTAGTAATGTGGACATAGGAATTTGTAGTGGAAAAATTGACACAAAAGTGTGACAAAAAAAAAGTGGTAATAGGGAGCAAGGAGTTACAGACAGGCAGTGCTTGTAGATGTACGGGGAGTGTAAATTACACCCATGTGAAGCGCCATGGGATATTTTTCTACATTAAAGGTGCTGTATAAATGCAAGCCAACCCTACAAGTCCAGTTAGAAACATAAAAAAATAGGAGCAGGAGTAGGCCATTCGGCCCTTCGAGCCTGCTCCGCCATTCAATATGATCATGGCTGATCCTCTATCTCAATACCATATTCCAGCTCTCTCCCCATACCCCTTGATGCCTTGTGTCTAGAAATCTATCTATCTCCTTTCTTAAATATATTCAGTGACTTGGCCGCCACAGCCTTCTGTGATAGAGAATTCCACAGGTTCACCACCCACTGAGTGAAGAAATTTCTTCTCCTCTCAGTCCTAAATGTCCTACCCTGTATCCTGAGACTGTGACCCCTCGTTCTAGATCCCCCCAGCCAGGGGAAACATCCTCCCTGCATCCAGTCTGTCAAGCCCTGTCAGGATGTTACACGTTTCCCTCTCATTCTTCTAAACTCTAGTGAATACAGGCCTAGTCGACCCAATCTCTCCTCATACGACAGTCCTGCCATTCCAGGCATCAGTCTGGTGAACCTTCGCTGCACTCCCTCTATGGCAAGTATATCCTTTCTTAGGTAAGGAGACCAAAACTGCACACAGTACTCCAGGTGTGGTCTCACCAAGGCCCTGTATAACTGTAGTAACACATCCTTGTTGCTGCACTGCTAACTCTATGGCAAAAAGCAAAGCATTCTGCGACACTGAAATATCAGGTCAGTCATCTTTCACTCTAGAATAATCTGCTTGTCAAAAAATATTACTGGATTAAATTATTAGAAATATAATTCAGTGAACCAGAACACACAATGACACATCACTGCAGTCAGGCTCCATTTATGAATAAATCGTTTTGTCACGAAACTTGATTCACAGATCCTGAGCATTCACTGAGCAATTCTTTACAATAGCTAGCAGATTCTCCTGGATCTCCTGCAGGACCAGTGCCATCTCCAGGTGCATCAGTGTCCTGGGGTGGTTGACAAGTCCCTTTTTTTTTAAACTCTCTTCCCTGTGCCGCCAATCTACCTCCCTTTCTCGTTCTTGTCTTCACTCCCTTTGGCCTTTACGTTCCTTTCTCCCACCCTCCTGTTTCCCCTGGCTGGAGAGTCTAGAACTAGGGGGGTCACAGTCTCAAGATAAGGGGGTCGGCCATTTAGGACTGAGATGAGGAGGAATTTCTTCACTCAGAGGGTTGTGAATCATTGGAATTCTCTACCACAGAGGGCTGTGGATGCTGAGTCGTTGAGTATATTCAAGGCTGAGATCGATAGGTTTTTGGATTCTAAGGGAATCAAGGGATATGGGGATCGGGCAGGAAAGTGGAGTTGAGGTCGAAGATCAGCCATGATCTTATTGAATGGCGGAGCAGGTTTGAGGGGCCGCATGGCCGACTCCTGCTCCTATTTCTTATGTTCTTATCCCAATCTAGGGTAATTTTTTTTTTTTTTTTAAAAAAGCTTTCATTCGTAATGCGGCTTTAACCAAGAAAACAGTCTACGGCGCTTCAGAGGTGGGAGGATATTGGGCATCAAGCTGAAGGAGACATTTGGACTGGTGATGAAAAACTTGGTCAAACAGGTGGGTTTTAAGGAGGGTCTTAAAGGAGGAGTGGGAGGCGGAGAGACGGAGGAGTGGGAGGCTGGGAGGCGGGGGAGTGGGAGAGGCGGGGGAGTGGGAGGCGGAGGAATTTGTGGAAGGCATCCCAGAACATAGAATCATAGAATGGTTACAGCACGGAAGAAGGCCATTCGGCCCGTGCCGGCTCTCTGCAAGAGCACTTCAGCTAGTCCCACTCCCCCGCCCTTTCCCCGTAGCCCATCAAATTTCTTTCTTTCAGATACTTATCCAACTCCCTTTTGAAAGCCGTGATTAACTCTGCCTCCACCACCCTCTCAGGCAGTGCATTCCAGATCTTAACCACTTGCTGCGTAAATAAGTTTTTTCTTACGTCGCTTTTGGTTCTTTTGCCAATCACCTTAAATCTGTGTCCTCTGGTTCTCTATCCTTCCGCCAATGGGAACAGTTTCTCTCTATCGACTCTGTCCAGACCCCTCATGATTTTGAACACCTCTATCGAATCTCCTCTCAATCTTCTCTGCTCCAAGGAGAACAACCCCAGGTTCTCCAGTCTATCCACGTAACTGAAGTCCCTCATTCCTAGAATCATTCTTGTAAATCTTTTCTGCACCCTCTCTAAGGCCTTCACATCCTGTCTAAAGTGTGGTGCCCAGAATTGGACACAGTACTCCAGTTGGGGCTGCACCAGTGTTTTATAAAGGTTCATCATAATTTCCACACTTTTGTACTCTATACCTCTGTTCATGAAGCCCAGGATCCCGTATGCTTTTTAAACTGCTTTCCCAACCTGCCCTGCCACCTTCAACGATTTGTGCACACATACCCCCAGGTCTCTCTGTTCGTGCACCCCCTTCAGGATTGTACCCTTTAGTTTATATGTCCTCTCCTCATTCTTTCTACCAAAATGTATCACTTCATACTTTTCTGCATTAAATTTCATCTGCCACATGTCCGCCCATTTCACCAGCCTATGTCCTCTCGAAGTCGATCACTATCCTCCTCACTGTTCACTATACTTCCAAGTTTTGTGTCATCTGCAATTTTGAAATTGTGCCCTGCACACCCACGTCCAAAAAATTAATATAGATATCAGGAAAAGCGGTGGTCCTAGAACCGACCCCTGGGGAACACCACTGGGGAATATGTAACTGAAGACACAGCCGCCATTCGTGGGGCAAAGGGGGGTCAGAGTCAGAGGAACAAACCGTTCGGGAGGAAGGGATGTTGGGCTGGGGGAGGTCACAGAGATAGGGAGGGACGAGGCCAAAGAGGGATTTAAATACAAAGATGAGAATTTTAAAATGCAAGGCGCTGGCGAGCAGAGAGCCAATGTACATTGGCGAGGGTGAGGGACAAGTGGTACTTGGTGTTGGGTAGGACACAGGCAGCAGAGTTTTGGATGAGCTGAAATAAAAGGGGATTGGAGGATGGGAAGCTGACTAGGACATTTTTAAGTGCATTTCTTAAATTATTCTCTTCAAAAACTAAACAGTGGCTCAATATAGAGAGAATTCAAAAGCATAAGCTACGTTTTGAAAAGACATAATATAATTATTGACATAATAAAACTCACTACGCACTTGGTTTGAGTATAAAGCAAGGCTTTAATCAACTTGTTTCAGAACATGAAGGTCTAGTTGTACTTCACTAGTTCCTGTCTTACAAAATGTCCCTGGAGAGCTGGGCCCACGCCCGAGTATTTATACTCCTTGGACGGCGCCACCAGCTGGTCGTCCAGTGTTATTTCATGAGTAGTTTCTTTATGATAATGAGATTTATAACAATTATTAACTAGCAGATCTCCCGTGGCATTGCTTATGGCAAGTTAAAGGATGCCTTGTTTAATAAGGACAGCAACATTATACCATGAAATGCACAATGTATTATTCTGCTGCGAAGGGCGCGCAGTGCGTACGCTGCACTATTCCTTTGGGATAGGCACATCCTGAGGTCAATTTGTGGAGGAATTGCTTTTAGACACATCCTGAGGTCAATTAGAAGGTATTTTTCTGTTGCTGGAGATGATTCTCTATAGATTGGCAGCTACTTGTAAATTCCCAGCTCTTCCCCAGCATCAGAAGGGGATGACTAGCTTTCTTTCTCTGTTTTTATTACTTTGCTTTTTTGAGTGTGATGCAGAAATTTGCCAGCAATGGGCTCAAAATTTACACCAGCAAACCTCTCACGCCTATGCTCACAATAAGGCGGAGAGCACAGCGTTAAAAGGACAGGAACATTTATACCATATAAATACTCAGTGGTGTCCTCGGCCCAACCATCGTCAGCTGCTTCGTAAAGGATCTTCTCTCCGTCGTATGGTCTGGAGTGGGGCTGCTCGCAGTCACAATCTCTTCACCAATGAGGCAGCCCAAGGTCAGCCTACATCAGGACCCCGGACAATATCCAAGCTTGGGCTCGCCTGTCACTTTAATTCTCTGCTTCACTCCCACTCTGATCTCTCTGTCCTCGGCCTATTGCATTGTTCCAATGAAGCTCAACGTAAGCTCGAGGAACAGCACCTCATCTTTCGATGAGGCACTTTACAGTCTGCCGGTCTCAACATTGAGTTTAACAATTTCAGATAATAATCCCTGCCCCCATTTTTCATGCAGTATGATTTTGCCATTCCCATTTGCAACATTTTCACAGGATGTTCTTTCAATTCCTTCCTCCCCTCCTAAACCCCCCCGACCCCGCCCTGTCTCTGCACCTGCTATATATGTTACATCTCCAGCTTTTTCCAGTTCTGATGAAGGGTCCCAGACCTGAAACGTTGACTCTGTTTCTCTCGCCACGGATGCTGCCTGGCCTGCTGAGTATTTCAAGCATTTTCCGTTGTTATTTCAGATTTACAGCATCCGCAGTATTTCATAGATACATAGATACATAGAGATAGGAACAGGAGTAGGCCATTCGGCCCTTCGAGCCTGCTCCGCCATTCAATGAGATCATGGCTGATCTTCGTCTGAGATCATAGCTGATCTTACCAGTTCAGTACCCCGTCCCCGCCTTTTCTCCGTAACCCTTAATCCCCTTAGCCTTCAGAAATATATCCAATTCTCTCTTGAAAATATTTATTGAATTAGCCTTCACAGCCCTCTGTGGCAGGGAATTCCACAGGCTCACCACTCTTTGAGTGAAGAAATTCTTCCTCATCTCTGTTTTAAATGATTTGCCCGCTATTTTTAGACTGTGGCCCCTGGTTCTGTGCTCCCCGGCCATTGGAAACATTCTCTCTGAATTCAGCCTGTCCAGGCCTGCCATAATTTTATATGTTTCGATGAGATCCCCTCTCAATCTTCTAAACTCCAGTGAGTACAAGCCCAAACTATTTAATCTCTCTTCGTAGGTCATTCCCGCCATTCCAGGTATCAGCCTGGTGAATCGCCGCTGCACTCTTTCCATGGCAAGAACATCCTTCCGCAGATGGGGCGACCAAAACTGTACACAATACTCCAGATGCGGTCTCACCAGCACCTTGTACAGCTGTAGTAAGGTATCCCTATTCCTATACTCGAACCCCCTTGATATGAAGGCCAACATACCATTTGCCTTCTTAATCGCCTGTTGCACCTGCATGCTCTCCTTCAGTGACTGGTGCACAAGAACACCCAGGTCCCTCTGCACTTCCCCATCTCCCAATCTATTGCCATTTAGATAATAATCTACCCTCCTGTTTTTACCCCCAAAGTGGATAACCTCGCATTTATCCACATTATAGTGCATCTGCCACGTATCCGCCCATTCCCCCAACCTGTCCAAATCGCACTGTAGCCTCCTGACATCCTCATCAGAGCCCACCCCTCCTCCTAGTTTAGTGTCGTCAGCGAATTTGGAAATATTGCATCCAATTCCCTGATCCAGATCATTTATATATATTGTGAACAGCTGGGGTCCCAGGACAGATCCTTGCGGCACCCCGCTGGTCACTGCCTGCCACTCCGAAAACGAGCCGTTTATTCCAACTCTCTGTTTTCTATCTGCCAGCCAGTTCTCTATCCACGTTAATACTTTGCCCCCAATCCCATGAGCCTTAATTTTGCATGATAATCTTTTGTGTGGAACCTTATCGAAGGCTTTCTGGAAGTCAAGGTACACCACATCCACTGGCTCTCCCCCATCTATTCTACCAGTTACCTCCTCAAAAAATTCCAGCAGATTAGTCAAACACGATTTACCCTTTGTAAATCCATGTTGACTCTGTCCGATCCTTTCCCCATTTGTCAAGTGCTCCGCTATTTTATCCTTAATAATGGACTCTAGCATTTTGCCCACAACCGATGTAAGGCTTACTGGTCTATAATTCCCTGCTTTCTCTCTACCCCCCTTTTTAAATATTGGGGTAACATTAGCTACCCTCCAATCCACGGGTACTGTTCCCGAGTCAATGGAGTTCCGGAAGATGATCCTTAGAGCATCTGCTATCTCCAGGGCCACCTCCTTAAGTACCCTAGGATGTAGTTTATCAGGCCCCGGGGATTTGTCGGCCTTCAGTCCCCTCAACTTACCCAACACCATATCCCTAGAGATACTAATTTCTGTCAGCTCCTCCCTCTCATTAGTCCCTATGTTTGCCGATATTCCTGGGAGGTTATTTGTGTCCTCCTTTGTGAATACAGAACCAAAGTATGAGTTTAATTGGTCTGCCATTTCCTTATTCTCCATTATATATTCTCCCGAATCGGACTGCAAGGGACCGACTTGGGATTTTACCAGTCTTTTCCTCCTGATATACCGATAAAAGCTTTTGCAGTCTGTCTTTATGTTTGCTGCAAGTTTACTTTCGTATTCTATTTTCCCCTTCCTGATTAATCCCTTTGTCCTCTTTTGCTGTATCCTGTACTGCCCCCAATCTTCCGGTCTGGTGCTTTTTTTTGCCAGTTGATATGCCCTTTTTTTTGATTTTATGCTGTCCCTAATTTCCCTCGTTATCCACGGTTGAGTCACCTTTTTAGGTTTATTTTTATGCCAAACCGGTATAAACATGTTCTGGAATTCTTCCATTCTATCTTTGAATGCTTGCCATTGTCTATCCACTGTCAATCCCCCCAGAAACACCACCCAATCAATCTTACCCAATTCCCGTCTCATACCCTCGTAATTCCCTTTATTTAAGTTCTGGACCTTAGTCTCTGATTCAATTTCCTCACTCTCCATCTCGACTGAGAGCTCGATCATATTATGATCGCTCTGACCCAAGGGGCCTCGTACAAGAAGATTGCTGATAAGTCCCTTCTCATTGCACAATACCCAGTCTAAAATGGCCTGATCTCGAGTCGGCTCCTCGACATATTGGTCCAGATAACCGTCCCGAAAACATTCCAGGAATTCCTCCTCCTCAGAATTTTTACTAATTTGGGTAGTCCAATCAATATGTAAATTAAAGTCACCCATGATGACAGCTGTGCTCTTATCGCACGCTTCTCTAATTTCCCTTTTTATGCCTTCCCTCACCTCCATATTACTATTTGGAGGCCTATATATCACACCCACTAACGTTTTCCTCCCCTTGCTATTTCTCATTTCTACCCATACAGATTCCGTTTCATCCGAGTTAATATCCTTCCTTTCCATTGCATTAATCCCCTCCTTTACCAGCAATGCTACCCCACCTCCCCTACCTTTTTGCCGATCCTTCCTAAATATTGTATATCCCTGGATGTTAAGTTCCCAGCCTTGCCCACCCTGCAGCCACGTTTCTGTAATCCCAATCAAATCAAATTTCGCTATTATATAAAGTGGCAGGTAACATTTGCACCATCACCAACGAGAAGAGGCCCAACCATCTCCCCGGGCCTTCAGCAACGCCACCATTAACATGTCCCTCTACCATCAACACCTTGAGGGTTCACCATCAACCAAAAGCTTAACTGGACCAGCCATGCTAGCACCGTGGCTACAGAAAAGGGGCAAAAAGTGGGTACTCTGCAACGAGTGACTCACCTACTGACCCTCACAGCCTCTCCACCAATTACAAGGCTCAAAAAACAGAGTGTGATGGAATACTCACTGACGTAATAAAACTCACTACGCACTTGTTTTGAGTATAAAGCAAGGCTTTAATCAACTTGTTTCAGAACATGGCGGTCTAGTTGTACTTCACTAGTTCCTTGTCTTACAAAATGTCCCTGACAAGCTGGGCCCACGCCCGAGTATTTATACTTCTTGACGGCGCCACCAGCTGGCCGCCCAGTGTTATTTCACGAGTAGCTTCTTGATGAATGATGAGATTTATAACACTCACCATTTACCTGGCAGGGTGCAGCTGCAATAACACTCAACAAGTTCGACGCCATCCAGAAGAGTAGCAGTCTGCTTGATCGGTGCCCCTGCTGCTGAACTCAATACCCTTTCCCTCCGCCACCGGTGCACTGCGGCTGCTGTGTGTACTATTTGCAGGATGCACTGCGAGCAACTCGCCAACTTACTTCTGACAGAATCTCCCAGGCCCGTGAGCTTCGCCACCGAGAAGGACAAAAGCGGCGAGATCACAGGAACGCCGTCAGCTCCAAGGTCCCGTCGAAGTCAGCCACCCAGTCCTAGCTGCCTAGAGAAGGTGATGCTGGGCCTTGTCCTTGAACCACTGCAGTCCTTGTGGTGGTGCTGCTCATACTGTTCTGTCCTTTCACAACTGGGTGACTTGCTCGGCCGCTTCAGAGGGAATGAAGAGTCAACTTCGCTGACATGAATCTTGTCATTGACTTATGAAATAATACTGGGCGGCCTGCTGGTGGCGCTGTCCAGGGAGAGTATAAATACTCGGGCATGGGCCCAGCTTGCTCAGGACATTCTTTAACAGGAACTGGTGAAGGACACAACTAGATCTCCATGTTGAAAAACAGTTGATTAAAGCTTTGTTTAACGCTTAGACCAAGTGCCTAGTAGTTTTCTTACGTCATACGCGGTGTGGACAAGAGTCACTTGCAGGGGTGACAGGGACCCTTCCCTGAAGGACATTAGTGAACCAGCTGGGTTTTTAAAGCAAACCAGCAGCTCTCGTGGTAATTTTTCTGATGCTGGACCACCAACAATATTGGGACGATTGGCCTGTTTCTGTGCTGTATATATTCTATATAACAACTTGCATTTATATAGCACCTTTAACACAGTAAATCGCCCCAAGGCTCTTCACAGGAGCGATTATCAAACAAAATTTGACACCGAGCCACATAAAGAGATATTGTGACAGGTGACTTAACTTCTAAGGAGCATCTTAACGGAGGCGAGATAGAGAGGCGGAGAGGCTTAGGGAGGGGATTCCAGAGCTTAGGGCCTAGCCAGCTGAAGGCACGGCCACCAATGGTGGAGCGATTAAAATCGGGGATGCTCAAGGAATGGAGGAGTGCAGAGATCTCAAGAGGGTTGGAGGAGGTTACAGAGATAGGGAGGGGGGGCGAGGCCATGGAGGGGTTTGAACACAAGATGATCATTTTTAATTGAGGCGTTGCTGGAATGGGAGCTAATGTAGGTCAGCGAGCACAGGGGGTGATGGGCGAACGGGACTTGGTGCGAGTTAGAACACGGGGCAGCCGAGTTTAGGATGAATTTATGGAGGGTGCAAGATGGGAGGTCAGCCAGCAGAGCACTGGAATAGTCATGTCTAGAGGCAACAAAGGCATGGAAGCAAGATATATTGGATTGAATTGCACACCGTACCTTGGTGGGATTTGAACAAATGGTCTCCCACGGATATTGGTCAGGGATAGTCTGGGGTCTGCAGCATGCTAACCTGGCTTGTCTCATTAAGGGAAACTGTTCAACGAGTCTCCGAGGGAATCCAGGTAATTATAGTGGTTTGCAAATTCTTCGGGGGAAGTAAACGATCAGTAAATTACTTGCAAGTTTCAGGTTTCAGCTCAGAACCCAAGCCGAAATGCCGGACTTAAGATCGTTTCCGATACCCCCCCCCACACAGAGATATCCGCACTCCTCTAATTCTGCCCTCGAGTATCCCTGATTATAATCGCTCCACCATTGGCGGCCGTGCCTTCAGCTGCCTGGGCCCTAAGTTCTGGAATTCCCTCCCTAAACCTCTCTTTCCTCCTTTAAGACGCTCCTTAAAACCTACCTCTTCGACCAAGCTTTTGGTCACCTGTCCCAATATCTCCTTATGTGGCTCGGTGTCATATTTTTTGTCTTGTGACGCTCCTGTGAAGGGCCTTTGGGACGTTTCACTATGTTAAAGGCGCTATATAACTGCAAGTTGATGTTGTTTATAACAAAGGGAGATGCCAGGCACGCGGCGCCTGCTAGCTAATGTCGGCAACATGGCAGATGCGCGATCGAACCTAAACTGTTATAATACCGAACAGAGACGGCTAGATTTAAACCGTGAATTGATCACGTGTCGCTCATTCCCGTGCCCCCCGCCATACCTCATCCAGTTGGCCTTGGACTCATCCGAAGCGTCCACGTAATAATAGGATCCATTTTCTCGTAGCTGCAACAGAAGGAGACGTCAACTGAAAATATTTCTGCTCGGCTTTTTTGAAAGGAAGGATCGATGTCAAGCTACGTTCCCCCTAATTTGTTTTTTTTGGGTGCGCGGGCCCGTTCACAGTTTCCGCACGCGCTAAAGTAGAAAAGCTGGTCGCGGGCCGCGCGGGACTGGCTGGGGGCTGTGCAGTCCTGCAGCTTAGAAGGAACGTTGATGTTGATAAGAGCAAGGATGTCTTGCTGCAGTTGTACCGGGCCTTGGTGAGACCGCACCTTGAGTATTGGGTGCAGTTTTGATCGCCTTATCTGAGGAAGGATGTTCTTGCCATGGAGGGAGTGCAGCGAAGATTCACCAGACTGATACCTGGGATGGCAGGAATGACGTATGAGGAGAGATTGGGTCGATTGGGCTTATACTCGCTGGAGTTTAGAAGAATGAGAGGGGATCTCATTGAACTTATAAAATTCTAACAGGACTAGACAGACTAGATGCAGGAAGGATGTTCCCGATGGTTGGGGAGTCCAGAACCAGGTGTCACAGTCTAAGGATAAGGGGTAAGCCATTTAGGACTGAGATGAGGAGGAATTTCTTCACCCAGAGAGTGGTGAACCTGTGGAATTCTCTACCACAGAAGGCAGTGGAGGCCAATTCATTAAATATATTCAAGAAGGAGTTCGATATAGTTCTTAAGGCTAAAGGGATCAAGGGATATGGGGAGAAGGCAGGGACAGGGTACTGAATTTGGACGATCAGCCATGATCTCATTGAATGGCGGAGCAGGCTCGAGGGGCCGAATGGCCTACTCCTGCTCCTATCTTCTATGTTTCTATGTCAAGGCCTTGGCGAGGGTGCAGAAGAGAATTACCAGAACGATACCAGGGATGAGGGACTTGAGTTATGAGGAGAGGACTGGAGAAGCTGGGGTTGTTCTCCTTCGAGCAGAGACGGTTAACGGAAGGTTTAATGGAGGGGCTCAAAATAATGAAGGGTTTTGATAAGAGTAAATACAGAGAAACGGTTTCCACTGGCAAGAGGGTCGATAACCAAAGGACACAGGTTTAAGGTAATTGGCAACAGAACCAGAGGCGCGATGTGGAGATTTTTATTTTACGCAGCGAGTTGTTGTGACCTGGAATGCGCTGCCTGAAAGAGCGGTGGAAGCAGATTCAACACAGTAAACTCTTTCGTATCCGGCACCTACGGGACCGGGCTGGTGCCGGTTGATAAAAAATTCCTGATAACAGAGAGGTAGGCAATTTTTAACACAAAAAAAATAAAAACCGCTGACTAACTCAGCCACCGCGGAAAATTCGGACTCGGAAAAAGGAAAAATGGATGGATTCGGCAAGATTAACGGTTATCTATTTTGCCGGTTAGTAAAGAATTCCAGATGATTAAGTGCCGTTTAAACAAGAGTTTACTGTAATAACTTTCAAAAGGGAATTGGATAAATACTTGGAAAAGGAAAAATTTGCAGGGCTGTGGGGGAAGAGCGGGGGAGTGGGACTGATTGGAGAGCTCTTTCAAAGGCACAATGGGCGGTATCAATCTATTCTATTCCCCAGCATTCGGGTTAATGGCCAAGAATTCACGGGGAAAGCTGAACTGGCATGTTCTTACCGCCCAGGAGCACACGGTGCAATCGTTCTTGTCGGTCAGGATATCCCCGTCGAACGGCCCAAAGATGCAGCCCCGCGGGATGGCAGGCAGCGTGCACCAGACGCCGAGCCCGCCCTGCGGCCGCTCTTTGATGGTCAGGCCTTCGGGGAGGCTCAGCAGGGCCCGGGATGGCATGCGCTCGGGTACCGGCCTGTCCGACACGAACGTCGGCGCGCCGTGGTGCGGGCAGGAATCTCGGAAGTAGAGCCGGCAGTCCTCGCAGACTGAAAGAGGAGCAAAGAGCAGACGTTAGTCACAAAGCTTGGGCTTTCAATTTAAGAAAACTTGCATTTCTATAGCGCCTTTCAGGACCTCAGGATGTCCCAAAGCGCTTTACAGCCAATGAAGTACTTTTGAAGTGTAGTCACTGTTGTAATGTGGGAAACACGGCAGCCAATTTCTGCACAGCAAGCTCCCACAAACAGCAATGTGCTAATGACCGGATAATCTGTTTAACTGATGTTGATTGAGGGATAAATATTGGCCCCAGGACACCGGGAAGAACTCCCCTGCTCTTCTTCGAAATAGTGCCACAGGAGGGTGGTGAACCTGTGGAATTCTCTACTACAGAAGGCTGTGGAGGCCAAGTCGCTGAATATATTTAAGAAGTAGATAGATTTCTAGACACAAAAGTCGCTGAATATATTTAAGAAGGAGATAGATAGATTTCTAGATACAAAATGCGTCAAGGGGTATGGGGAGAGAGCGGGAATATGGTACAGGAAACTTTGTGCTATCCGGCACCGACGGGACCGAGCTGTTGCCGTCCCATCAAAACTGCCGGACAAACCAGCACTAATGTTGAAACATAAGGATATTTTGAGCTCCGTATCTGGCAACAAACCCTGTTGCTTAGCTTCTAAACAGACAGTCGGCCGTACCTTGCAAGCGTCTCTGTAGCTTAGCAACAGCTTCAGCGAGACCTTGCAGAGCCTGACTGATGAAAAAAAAGCAACGAAAAGAAAAAAAAACTAACGAAACGGCTCCTGATTTTTGCCGGTGGCTCGAGCATTCTGGACAGGTAACCTCCGGATAAACCAAAGTTTCCTGCACTGAGATAGAGGATCAGCCATGATCATATTGAATGGCGGAGCAGGCTCGAAGGGCCGGATGGCCGACTCCTGCTCCTATTTTTCTATGATATTATGCGTCCACCAGAGGGCAGACGGGGCCTCGGTTTAACGTCTCATCTGAAAGACTGCACCTCCCACAGTGCAGCACCGGAGTGTTACCTTAGATTTTTGTGCTCAAGTCTCTGGAGTGGGACTTGAACCCACGACCTTCTGACTCAAGAGGCGACAGTGCGATCAACTGAGCCACAGCTGACAAGGCTTGGTCTTTCAAGTCAAAACATCATTGGTACCGGGCTGGACGTCGAGGGTCTGGGAATGAGAGGATCCCTCCCGTGCAGTATTCAGGAATGCAAGGGAACTGCATGCACGGGGTCTGAGAAACAACAACAACTTGTATTTATATAGCGTGGTAGTGAAACGTCCCAAGGTGCTTCACAGGAGCGTAGTCAGACAAAAACTGACAACAAGCCAAAGGAGACATGAGGACTGGTGACTAAATGCTTGGTCAAAAGAGGTAGGTTTTAAGGAGGGTCTTGAAGGCAATGGAGAGGTTTAGGGAGAGAACTTCAGAGCTAAGGGCCAATGGTGGGACAAAGGAAGTGGGGGATGGACAAGAGGCCAGAGCTGGAGAAATGCAGGAGCCAATGCAGCAGCTGAGATCAGCACAGATTGAACCTTCCTGGTCTTGCTTTTATTAATAAAACTTTGGAAAAAATATTGGGGTCGCCCATTTGTTTCACGACTGACAACACCCGGCCGCATTCATTAATTATCCCCTCGTCTACTCTTTCCAACTTTGCTGGTGTTTGTGGGACTTGACTGTTCACTCAGTGCAGTTTTAACTGCAGTCTCTCTGTTATCAGCCAGAAGGAACCCCCTCCCCCAACCCAGCCTTTCGCAGAACGGATTTTGGAAATTAACGAGAGGACAAAAGAAACTGGGATGGAAACGTAGAGAATTATTCGACCACATAAAGACTGACATGAATCAGTCATTCATGAAAGAAAGACTTATGAAATAATACTGAGCGGCCTGCGGGTGGCGCTGTCCAGGGAGAGTATAAATACTTGGGCACGGGCCCAGCTTGCGCAGGACATTCTTAACAGGAACTAGTGAAGGACACAACTAGACCTCCATGTTGTAAAACAGTTGATTAAAGCTTTGTTTCAGGTTGTAAAACAGTTGATTAAATTGATGTAAGAAAACTACTAGGCACTTGGTCTAAGCGTTAAACAAAGCTTTAATCAACTGTTTTACAACAAAGACAAAGGTCCGTCTAGTTCGCCTTCTACCGTCCTGGTGGTCGCACGATACAGCGGGTACCCAGATCTCGGCCTACAGCTACTATCGTTCGCTCATACCTCCACACAGCACAAAGACACGCGCGATGCAGGTTAGTCCTTCTTTGGCTGTGAGGCGGAGTTAAATCCAACAGGAGGAGCTTGGTGTTAGCTGGCGTGCACAAGGCTCTGTCTGGTGGCCAATTGGGTGAGATAATAGAGGCTCCACCGTAATTTTTTAAAAATTAACGTGGTCAGTTTGTTCTTGCAGGGGACAACTTGGCCAACGCACAAATGACTCACAGAATTAAGCAGGTGTTGCACTGACTTACAGAGCAGCTCATCCTCGAGCTGGGCGCACGCCTCCTCAGCGACCTGCATCTCCCCCCAGCGCTCGATCCACCAGCTGAAACACATCATGCCAAATCAACAATGTGAAAGGACTCTTCGCAGCCCCAGCAATTAACTCAAAGTTGCAGAGAGTGAGGACGGAGCACGGGTTCACGCGAGAGCACAACGAGGAGTGGGTGATTTAGGGTGTGAGTACAATGAGGGGTGACATGAATAAATTGAGCGGCCTACGGGTGGCGCTGTCCAGGGAGAGTATAAATACTCGGGCACGGGCCCAGCTTGCGCAGGACATTCTTAACAGGAACTAGTGAAGGACACAACTAGACCTCCATGTTGTAAAACAGTTGATTAAAGCTTTGTTTAATGCTTAGACCAAGTGCCTAGTAGTTTTCTTACGTCAAGGGGTAGATTAACAGGGACAGTACTATGAGGAGTGGGGTTAGTGTGAGTGCAGTGAGGGGTCGGGTTAATGTGAGAGCACAGTCTCAGGATAAGAGGTCGGCCATTTAAGACCGAGATGAGGAGAAATTTCTTCACTCAGAGGGTTGTGAATCTTTGGAATTCTCTACCCCAGAGGGTTGTGGATGCTGAGTCGTTGAGTATATTCAAGGCTGAGATCGATAGATTTTTGGACTCTAGGGGAATCGAGGGATATGGAGATCGGGCGGGAAAGTGGAATTGAGGTAGAAGATCAGCCATGGTCTTATTGAATGGCGGAGCAGGCTCGAGGAGTCGTGTGGCCGACTCCTGCATAATTCTTATTTTTATGTTCTTACAGTACAATGAGCAGGGGGGGGGGCGGGGGTGGGGGGGGGAGTGTGAGTGAAGTGAGGGGGGGGCAGTTATGGGGCAGTGAGGGGGGCAGTGAGGGTGGCAATTAGGGGGGAGTCAGGGGGGCAATTAGGGGGGCAGTGAGGGGGGGCAGTGTGTGAGCAGGGGGGGCGGTACAGCGGGCTAGTGTGAGCGAGCAGGGGGGACGGTACAGCGGGCTAGTGTGAGCGAGCAGGGGGGGCGGTACAGCGGGGTAGTTTGAGCTGGCAGGGAGGGCGGTACAGCGGGCTAGTGTGAGCGAGCAGGGGGGACGGTACAGCGGGCTAGTGTGAGCGAGCAGGGGGGGCGGTACAGCGGGGTAGTTTGAGCGGGCGGGGGGGCGGCACAGCGGGGTAGTGTGAGTGAGCAGGGGGGGCGGTACAGCGGGGTAGTTTGAGCGGGCGGGGGGGCGGTACAGTGGGGTAGTTTGAGCGGTCGGGGGGGGGCGGTACAGCGGGCTAGTGTGAGCGAGCAGGGGGGACGGTACAGCGGGCTAGTGTGAGCGAGCAGGGGGGGCGGTACAGCGGGGTAGTTTGAGCTGGCAGGGAGGGCGGTACAGCGGGGTAGTTTGAGCGAGCAGGG
Source organism: Somniosus microcephalus (assembly GCF_052327205.1). Taxonomy (NCBI): domain Eukaryota; kingdom Metazoa; phylum Chordata; class Chondrichthyes; order Squaliformes; family Somniosidae; genus Somniosus; species Somniosus microcephalus. The sequence goes on along the minus strand of NC_141014.1, from coordinate 32,741,568 downwards.
GGGACGGTACAGCGGGCTAGTGTGAGCGAGCAGGGGGGCGGTACAGCGGGGTAGTTTGAGTGAGCGGGGGGGGGGCGGTACAGCAGGCTAGTTTGAGCGAGCAGGGGGGGCGGTACAGCGGGGTAGTTTGAGCGAGCAGGGGGGACGGTACAGCGGGCTAGTGTGAGCGAGCAGGGGGGCGGTACAGCGGGGTAGTTTGAGTGAGCAGGGGGGGCGGTACAGCGGGGTAGTTTGAGTGAGCAGGGGGGGCGGTACAGTGGGCTAGTTTGAGCGGGCAGGGAGGGCGGTACAGCGGGGTAGTTTGAGTGAGCAGGGGGGCAGTACAGTGGGCTAGTTTGAGTGAGCAGGGGGGCGGTACAGTGGGCTAGTTTGAGCGGTCGGGGGGGGCGGTACAGCGGGGTAGTGCGAGAGTACCGTGGTTCTATATTAGCTTGGCTGTTAATTGAATTTGTGATTAGCCTCTCTGTGATTTAAGTACCAGGGGTTGCAGGTAATGGAAAGACTGATCTGTTTCCTCACGAAGATAGTGTCCGTATTTCGAGAAATAACTATCCTACCTGATGCGTCGATGCCCCTCGTCTAATCTGTAGTGAGCTGGTGTGATGTGCAAGATCTGCTTACTGACTGACGGGAAATTACGCTACTTTGAATTCCTGTTCAATTATTAGAATGACCTTGTGTTAATCGGGAGGCTGCACAAGACAGCGTGAAAGTGGCTTTGAGCTGCAGACTGAGCATCAACTGACTGCGGTCACTCCCGAAGGCTCCTCACTGTGTTACAATCCTTTGCCTCCTCTCTAACCCATCCTTTCCTCCCTTCGTCTCCTACAATCACCTTACAGTTTTAAAACCCCCCCCCCGGCCCAGATATATTTCATCTTCGCTCCTGCTCTCTGCAGCCTTGGCCACATCCCGCACTGTGACCCTTGAACTTTTACCCAGCAGGGATCAAGGTCGTCGCCTGTGGAGCTGCAACAAAAAAAAGACTTGCATTTCTATAGCGCCTTTCACCTCAGGACGTCCCATAAGAACATAAGAAATAGGAGGAGTAGGCCAATCGGCCCCTCGAGCCTGTTCCGCCATTTAATAAGATCATGGCGGATCTGATCCTAACCTCAAATCTACTTTCACTCTCCATCCCACCCGAACCCATGTGATCTCGCGGGAGAGGCGAAAAACCAGATAAAAAATCCAATGGCCAATTTGGGAGAAAAAAAACTGAGAAATTCCTCTCCGACCCATCTAGGCGATCGAAACTCATCCAGGAGGTCACTCTGTCCCTGTATTTCCTGCAGTACTTACCTTCTGTAAGAGGTGATCTCCACCCCAGCCAGGAACAGGCCCAGTTTACTCTTGACGGACTCCAAAGCGCTTTACAGCCAATGAAGTACTTTTTCAAGTGCTGTCACTGTTGTAGGAAACGCGGCAGCCAATCTGCGCACAGCAAGCTCCCACAGACAGCAATGAGATAACGACCAGTTGGTGATGTTGTTTTGCATGATAAAAGCTGGCCGGGACTCCAGGGTGGACCCTCCTGCTTTTCTTCGAAGTGCCGTGGGATCTCTTTAACATCTCATCCGAAAGACGGCCTCTCCGACGGTGCAGCACTCCCTCAGTACTGCACTGAGGTGTCATGCCTAGATTCTGCGCTCGAGGTCTCTGACCCAGGTGAGCGTGCGGCCCCACTAAAGCCACGGCTGAACACACAAGCTGATGCATCCTAGCAGACTCCAGAATGCCAAAACAAAAGGGCCTCGGAGAGAGAGCTTGGAATGGAAGCAGAGTGAGAGGTGATCTAATTGAGGTGTTTAACATGATCGAAGGAGTTGATTGGGTAGATAGAGAAAAACTATTTCCTCTGGTGGGGGGAGTCCAGAACAAGGCGGGGTGTAACTTTAAAATTACAGCCAGGCCGTTCAGGGGTGATGTCAGGAAGCACTTCTTCACACAAAGGGTTGTGAAAATCTGGAACTCTCTCCTGCAAAAAGCTGTTAAGATTGGGGATCAATTGAAAATTTAAAGTCTGATTGTTTTTTGTTAGGCAAGAGTATTAAGAGTTATGGAACCAAGGTGGGTAGGTGGGGTTAAGATACAGATCAGCCATGATCTAACTGAATGGCGGAACAGGCTCGAGGGCCTGAATGACCTACTACTGTTCTGATGTTGAGATACAAGGACATGGTCAAGCTACAGGATATCAGTGTCAATAGTGGGAATATCTCACAGCGGATCACTCAAGATGTTGAGCAGTGGGGGTGTCATCTGGTACAAACACCAGCCTTAGATCGCCTGAATAGGCCCAACTATCTTCAGCTGCTTCATCAATGACCTTCCCTCCATCACAAGGTCAGAAGTGGGGATGTTCGCTGATGACTGCACAGTGTTCAGTTCCATTCGCAACTCCTCAGATAATGAAGCAGTCCATGCCCGCATGCAGCAAGACCTGGACGACATTCAGGCTTGGGCTGATAAGTGGCAAGTAACATTCGTGCCACACAAGTGCCAGGCAATTACTATCGCCATCAAACAAGCGTCTAACCACCTCCCCTGGACATTCAATGGTATTACCATCGCCGAATCCCCCACCATCAACATCCTGGGGGTCACCATTGACCAGAAACTTAACTGGACCAGCCACAAAAATACTGTGGCTACAAGAGCAGGTCAGAGGCTGGGTATTCTGCGGTGAGTGTCTCACCTCCTGACTCCCCAAAGCCTTTCCACCATCTACAAGGCACAAGTAAGGAGTGTGATGGAATACTCTCCACTTGCCTGGATGAGTGCAGCTCCAACAACACTCAAGAAGCTCGACACCATCCAGGACAAAGCAGCCCGCTTGATTGGCACCTCATCCACCACCTTAAACATTCACTCCCTCCACCACCGGCGCACCGTGGCTGCAGTGTGTACCATCTACAAGATGTACTGCAGCAACTCGCCAAGGCTTCTTCGGCAGTACCTCCCAAACCCGCGACCTCTTCCACCTAGAAGGACAAGGGCAGCAGGCGCATGGGAACACCACCACCTCCAAGTTCCCTTCTAAGTCACACACCAGCCTGACGTGGAAAGATATCGCTGTTCCTTCATCGTTGGTGGGTCAAAATCCTGGAACTCCCTCCCTAACAGCACTGTGGGAGCACCTTCACCACACAGACTGCAGCGGTTCAAGAAGGTAGCTCACCACCACCTTCTCGAGGGGCAATTAGAGATGGGCAATAAATGCTGGCCTTGCCAGCGACGCCCACATCCCAGAACGAGTTAAAAAAAATATGAAACTGAAAGTCATGAACAGCAGCAGCCTGCTGATCCCATGTGGGCTATTTTGAACCTGCGAATTGAGGGCTCACCACCCCTTCTCTGGCCTGAACAGTCAACAGGACAGGTCGCCATCTTTCCAACAAAAGTCATCAGTCTCCGTATGAGGATTACCTCCACCAATGTGACTGAGCATCGCACCAGGCGATAAAAATTCTGCTAAAGAGGAGCAGAATTAGGCCATTCAACCCCTCGAGCCTGTTCCGCCATTCAATTAGATCATGGCTGATCTGTATCTCAACTCACTGTGTAAAATAAAATTCTCCTCCTCTCGATTCTGGTTCTTTTGCCAATTTCCTTAAATCTGTGACCTCTGGATACCAAGCCTCCATAAGAGTTTTATGTACTCTTCATACAGGGTGCAAACCATGGTACCACAGAATATGATCTGATACATTACCACACACAGTCCTACCTGCCCAATTTGACTATGGCTGCAGAGGAGGTAAAACAAACATCAGCGTGCATTTGAAGTTGGGATTCTGGGCCTTGGAGTCACCACATTACCAAAGGCAGCTACGAGGGTCTTCCCCATTGATAAGCTGAACGGGGTCCCCAAGACTTCCTCACTGATGGGCCAGAATACAGGAAACTTTGGTTTATCCGGAGGTTGTATGTCCGGAATACTCGATCGAACGGCAAAAATCAGGAGCCGTTTTCTGTAAGTTTTTTTTAGATCTCGTTCTTTTTTTTCCCCCCCAGTCAGCCACTGCAAGGTCTGTAGCTATAGCAACAGCTTCAGCTAGAGATGCTTGCAGCTGCAGCTGACTCTTTAGAAGCTGTTGCTAAGCAACAGTGTTTGTTGTCAGATACGGAGATGAAAACCTCCGTATGCTTCAACATTAACTTTGTATGTCCGGCAGTTTTGATAGATCGGCAACACGCCGGTCCCGTCGGTGCCGGATATCACAAAGTTTCCTGTATCTGCTTCTTAAACAGGCTTGCTCCCTCCACTAGATGGCCATGTTCAACTGCATAATGCTGCCCTGCGGAGCTGGGGGAACTGTGTATCATTGGATCTTCATCCTTACAGAAAGGATCTTCCCTACCAACCACCCCAATGTTACTCCCCCTTCGGGAAAAGGCCCAAACACCCCTCACTGGTGTGCAGGTTTCTGTTCTTTCCATCCAGTGTGTTACTGCTCGAACAAAAGAAATTAAAGCTAGTATTAAGTCAAAGGAGGAAGCTCAGAAAGTTGCCAGAAAAAGTGGTCAGCCTGAGGATTGGGATCTTTTTAGAAATCAGCAAAGGGGGACCAAGAAATTGATAAAGAAAGGGAAAATGGAATATGAGCACAAGCTAGCGAAAAATATAAAAACGGATTGCAACAGCTTCTATCCGTATGTGAAAAGGAAAAGACTGGCGAAGGTAAATGTAGGTCCTTTACAGTCAGAGATGGGAGAATTTATAATGGGGAATGAGGAAATGGCTGGAAAATTAAATAAATACTTTGTTGCTGTCTTCACGGAGGAAGACACAAAAAACCTCCCAGAAATACAAGAAAACCAAGGGTGTGGCGAGAATGAGGAACTTAAAGAAATTATTATTAGTAAAAAAACAGTACTAGCAAAATTAATGGGACTAAAAGTCGATAAATCTCAAGGACCGGATGACCTACATCCTAGGGTTTTGAAAGAGGTGGCCATTGGGATAGTGGACGCTTTGGTTGTCATCTTCCAAAATTCTATAACGGTTCCTGCAGATTGGAGGATAGCAAATGTAACCCCGCTATTTAAGAAAGGAGGGAGAGAGAAAACGGGAAACTACAGACCTGTTAGCCTCACATCAGTAGTTGGGAAAATGCTGGAATCTATTATAAAGGATGCAATAACTGGGCACTTAGAAACTAATAGTAAGATTGGGCAGAGTCAACATGGATTTATGAAAGGGAAATCCTGTTTGACAAACCTATTGGAGTTCTTTGAGAATGTAACTAGTGGAGTAGACAAAGGGGAACCAGTAGATGTGGTATATTTGGATTTTCAGGAGGCCTTCGATAAAATCCCACACAAGAGGTTGGTGAACAAAATTAGGGCACATGGAACTGGGGGTAATATACTAGCATGGATTGAGAATTGATTAACAGACAGAAAACAAAGAGTAGGGATAAACGGGTCTTTTTCAAGATGGCAGGCTGTGACTAGTGGGGTACCGCAAGGATCGGTGCTTGGGCCCCAGCTATTCACAATCTCTATCAAGGATTTGGATGAGGGGACTAAATGTAACATTTCCAAATTTGCTGATGATACAAAGCTAGGTGGCAGTGTCAGTTGTGAAGAGGATCTGAAGAGGCTTCAAGGGGATCTCGACAGGCTCAGTGAGTGGGCGAGAACATGGCAGATGGATTATAATGTGGATAAATGTGAAGTTATCCACTTTGGTAGAAAAACAGAAAGGCAGAGTATTTCCTAAATGGTGAAAGATTGGGGAATGCAGATGTTCAAAGGGATCTGGGTGTCCTTGTACATGAGTCACTGAAAGTGAATGTGCAGGTGCAGCAAGCCATTAGGAAGGCAGATGGTATGCTGGCCTTCATTACAAGAGGATTTGAATACAGGAGTAAAGAAGTCTTACTCCAATTATATAGGCCCTTGGTGAGACCACACCTGGAGTACTGTATACAATTTTGATCTCCTTACCTAAGGAAGGATATACTTGCCATAGAGGGAGTGCAACGAAGGTTCACGAGATTGATTCCTGGGATGGCAGGACTGTCGTATGAGAAGAGATTGAGTAAACTAGGCCTGTAATCTCTTGAATTCAGAAGAATGAGGGGGGATCTCATTGAAGCATACAAAATTATTACAGGGTTTGATAGGGTGGATGCTGGGAGAATGTTTCCCTTGGCTGGGGAATCTAGAACCAGGGGACACAGCCTCAGGATAAAGGGTAGGCCATTCAGGACTGAGATGAGAAGAAATTTCTTCACACAGAGGGTGGTGAATCTTTGTAATTCTCTACCCCAGAGGGCTGTGGAGGCTCAGTCATTGGGTATATTCAAAACAGAAGTCGATAGATTTCTGACTAGTAAGGGCATCAAGGGATATGGCGATAGGGCCGGTGAATGGAGTTGAGGCAGAAGATCAGCCATGATCTCATTGAATGGCGGCGCAGGCTCGAAGGGCCAAATGGCCTACTCCTGCTCCTATTTCTTATGTTCTTATGAACACACTCCCTCGACATACCACACTGCTACCTCTGCACCGTTGTAGATGTAGTGCTCCCCTAGCTCGCCATTATCCATACATAATGCATCCCCATCTCTTTGTTATCTTATACATAATGCACTCCTACCTCCATTATCCGGTTGGCAATGCACCTTCAGTTCTGCATATTTGATCTGTAATCACCATGAGCTCTACATTATACGCATAGCTCTGTTGCATTGTTAATTGTGCACTATGTTGTCTTGTTATCTTGTACATAATGCACCATTCGTTATTTATTATCTCATAATGCCCTTCCAACTCTGCGATATCTTGTTGGCAATGCACCTTTAGCTCTCTGTTAACAGATTGGTGATGTACCTCCAGTTCTACATTATTCTTCTACATAATGCAGCCCTATATGTAAATGCACAAGTCTGGTCTAAGTATATATGTAAAAGCTTTGCAGCTAGCACTTGCCTGTGTTGACACGCAAGGTTTGTCACACTTGCACCTCAATGGATCAAATTCAATATTCGGAAAACAGCATCAAATTACAACTAAATGGCTACAGAAGATATGAATAAGCAAGAAGGAAAAAGAAGGAAAGACAGAAGGAGGAAACCAATCAGGAATCGGCAATCAGAAAATGGCTACCAACAGCAAGGGAACCAATGCAATCTCTCCAAATACTTATCGATAGCCATCTTTATTCCTTAGCTTTCGGACTACATATTATTTATAACATAATAAACATGTACATACTTAAAATAATTTACAAAAATATATTTTAATGACCAAAATTTTATTGGGACTGCTTGTATTAAGTTTTGTCCTGAAGCCTAACCTCCATCAAGGGCCAGAAGATTGTGGGTTCAAGTCCCACTCCTGAGACTTGAGCACAAAAATCTAGGCTGACACTCCAGTGCGGTACTGAGGGAGCGCCGCACTGTCGGAGGTGCCGTCTTTCGGATGAGACGCTAAACCGAGGCCCCGTCTGCCCTCTCAGGTGGACGTAAAAGATCCCACAGCCACTATTTCAAAGAAAAGCAGGGGGAGTTCGCCCCGGTGTCCTGGGGCCAATATTTATCCCTCAATCAATATCACTAAAACAGATGATCTGGTCATTATCACATTGCTGTTTGTGGGAGCTTGCTGTGCGCAAATTGGCTGCCGCGTTTCCCTACATTACAACAGTGACTCCACTTCAGAAAGTGCTTCATTGGCTGTAAAGTGCTTTGGGGCGTCCGGTGGTCATGAATGGCGCTATAGAAATGCAAGGCTTTCTTTCAGACACTTGACTTTGACTCCAAAATGGTCACCTATGTCTGGATGTGGGGGTGCCGGTGACTGCTGATGTCGAGTGCTACCTGGCCCACCCGTTCCCTCACCTGTACAGCCCGAATGCTTCCCAACCCGCTTGACAGTTACCACCAAGCAAGGTAACGACTGTGGGGGGGGGGGGGGCAGGCAAGAGGACAAGGGCAACTAACAGAAAGTGGCCCAGAAATAAAAAGTCTTCCTGTAACACTCCCTTCCTGTCACACTTTTGTGCAATGTTTTATTCAATGCTTGTGTCGTCTTAATCATTGCTGACTTTATTCTAACCTAGGCGAATTTATTCTACAACATCTCTTTGGAGCAGAGGAGGAGGGGAGACTTGATGGAGGTGTATAAAATTATGAGGGGCCTAGATCGAGTGGATAGGAAAGACCTATTTCCCTTAGCAGAGAGGTCAATAACCAGGGGGCATAGATTTAAACTACTTGGTACAACAACAACAACTTGTATTTATATAGCGCCTTTAACGTAGTAAAACGTCCCACGGCGCTGCACAGGAGTATTTTAAGTCAAAAAATTTGACACCGATCCACATAAGGAGAAATTAGGGCAGGTGACCAAAAGCTTGGTCGAAGAGGTAGGTTTTAAGGAGCGTCTTAAAGTGGAGAGAAGAGGTAGCGAGGCGGAGAGGTTTAGGCAGGGAAATTCAGAGCTTAGGGCCCAGGCAACAGAAGGCACGGCCACCAAAGGTTGGTCGATTATAATCAGGGATGCTCAAGAGGGCAGAATTAGAGGAGCGCAGAGATCTCGGGGGGGTTGTGGGGCTGAAGGAGATTACAGAGATAGGGAGGGGCGAGGCCATGGATGGATTTGAAAACAAGGGTGAGAATTTTGAAAATCGAGGCGCTGCTTAACCGGGAGCCAATGTAGGTCAGCGAGCACAGGGGTGATGGGGGGACGGGACTTGGTGCGAGTTAGGACACGGGCAGCCGAGTTTTGGATGACCTCAAGTTTACGTAGGGTGGAATGTGGGAGACCAGCCAGAAGTGCGTTGGAATAGTCAAGTCTAGAAGGAGTAGAAAGACTTACATTTCTATAGCGCCTTTCACGACCTCCAGATGTCGCAAAGTGCTTTACAGCCAATGAAGTACTTTTACATAAGAACATAAGAAATAGGAGGAGTCGGCCATTCGGCCCTTCGAGCCTGCTCCGCCATTCAATGAGATCGTGGCTGATCTTCTGCCTCAACTCCATTCACTGGCCCTATCGCCATATCCCTTGATGCCCTTACTAGTCAGAAATCTATCGACTTCTGTTTTGAATATACCCAATGACTGAGCCTCCACAGCCCTCTGGGGTAGAGAATTACAAAGATTCACCAGCCTCTGTGTGAAGAAATTTCTTCTCATCTCAGTCCTGAATGGCCTACCCTTTATCCTGAGGCTGTGGCCCCTGGTTCTAGATTCCCCAGCCAAGGGAAACATTCTCCCAGCATCCACCCTATCAAACCCTGTAATAATTTTGTATGCTTCAATGAGATCCCCTCTCATTCTTCTGAATTCAAGAGAATACAGGCCTGGTTTACTCAATCTCTTCTCATACGACAGTCCCGCCATCCCAGGAATCAATCTTGTGAACCTTCGTTGCACTCCCTCTATGGCAAGTATATCCTTCCTTAGGTAAGGAGACCAAAATTGTATACAGTACTCCAGGTGTGGTCTCACCAAGGCCCTATATAATTGGAGTAAGACTTCTTTACTCCTGCACTCAAATCCTCTTGTAATGAAGGCCAGCATACCATTTGCCTTCCGAATGTCTTGCTGCACCTGCACATTCACTTTCAGTGACTCATGTACAAGGACACCCAGATCCCTTTGAGCATCTGCATGCCCCAATCTTTCACCATTTAGGAAATACTCTGCCTTTCTGTTTTTTCTACCAAACTGGATAACGTCACATTTATCCACTTCACATTTATCCACATTACATTCCATCTGCCATGTTCTGCTCACTCATTGAGCCTGTCGAGATCCTCTTGAAGCCTCTTCACATCCTCTTCACAACTGACACTGCCACCTAGCTTTGTATCATCAGTAAATTTGGAAATGTTACATTTAGTCCCCTCATCCAAATCACTGATATAGATTGTGAATAGCTGGGGCCCAAGCACCGATACTTGCGGTACCCCACTAGTCACAGCCTGCCATCCTGAAAAAGACCAGTTTATCTCTACTCTTTGTTTTATGTCTGTTAACAAATTCTCAATCCATGCTAGTATATTACCCCCAATTCCATGCACCCTAATTTTGTTCACCAACCTGTTGTGTGGGTCCTTATCGAAGGCCTTCTGAAAATCCAAATGCACATCTACCGGTTCCCCTTTGTCTACTCCACTAGTCACATCCTCAAAGAACTCCAATAGGTTTGTCAAACAGGATTTCCCTTTCATAAATCCATGTTGACTCTGCCCAATCTTACTATTAGTTTCTAAGTGCCCAGTTATTGCATCCTTTATAATATATTCCAGCATTTTCCCAACTACTGATGTGAGGCTAACAGGTCTGTAGTTCCCCGTTTTCTCTCTCCCTCCTTTCTTAAATAGCGAGGTTACATTTGCTATCCTCCAATCTGCAGGAACCGTTCTAGAATCTATAGAATTTTGGAAGATGACAACCAATGCGTCCACTATCCCAATGGCCACCTCTTTCAAAACCCTAGGATGTAGGTCATCCGGTCCTTGGGATTTATCGACTTTTAGTCCCATTAATTTTGCTAGTACTCTTTTTTTACTAATAATAATTTCCTTAAGTTCCTCATTCTCGCCTGTTAGAATTTTATAAGTTTCAATGAGATCCCCTCTCATTCTTCTAAACTCCAGCGAGTATAAGCCCAATCGACCCAATCTCTCCTCATACGTCATTCCTGCCATCCCAGGTATCAGTCAGGTGAATCTTCGCTGTACTCCTGCCTCCGTGAAGACAGCAACGAAGTATTTATTTAATTTCCCTGCTATTTCCTCATTCCCCATTATAAATTCTCCTGTCTCTGACTGTAAAGGACCTACATTTACCTTCGCCAGTCTTTTCCTTTTCACATACCTATAGAAGCTTTTACAATCTGTTTTTATATTTTTCGCTAGTTTGTGCTCATATTGCATTTTCCCTTTCTTTATCAATTTCTTGGTCCCCCTTTGCTGATTTCTAAAAAGATCCCAATCCTCAGGCTGACTGCTTTTTCTGGCAACTTTATAGGCTCCCTCCTTTGACTTAATACTAGCTTTAATTTATTTTGATAGCCATGGCTGGCTCACTTTTCCTTTTGGGTTTTTATGCCCTAGAGGAATATATGTTTGTTGCAAATTATGCATTATTTCCCTGAATGTTAGGCATTGTATGTCCACCTTCATACCTTTTAGTGTAGTCTCCCAATCTACCATGGCCAACTTGTCCCTCATACCCTTGTAGTTTCCTCTGTTTAGATTGAAGACCTTCGTTTCAGATTGGTCTACATCAATCTCAAACTTAATGTAAAATTCAATCATATTATGGAGTGTAGTCACCGTTGTAAAGGGGATTTGAGGAGAATTTTTTTCACCCAGGGGGCGGTGGGGGTCTGGAACTCACTGCCTGAAAGGGTGGTAGAGGCAGAAACCCTCATCGCATTTAAAAAGTACTTGGATGTGCACTTGAAGTGCGGTAACCTGCAGGGCTACGGACCAAGAGCGGGAAAGTGGGATTAGGCTGGACAGCTTTGTCGGCTGGCGCGGACACGATGGGCCGAATGGCCTCCTCCTGTGCCGTGAATTTCTACGATCCTATCTCAAGGGGTCGTTCTTCCCGTGTCGTACGCGAACGAGAAAAGCGTACAAATAATGGACGGGGCGGGGAGGATCTCAGGTTCGGGTCTCAACACGAACCCCTCAGATTGTTTCCGACCGACCGACCGACCCATCGCCGAGTGGTCAAATCGCGCCCTTCATAAACCAATGATGCCGGGACACAACTGCAGCAACCCCAGAAATAATTTTCCCAACACATCTCCAATCGAAGCAAATTTGAACATTTTATTGTGGTTTTTAATTATTAATTCTTGCATCCCTTCCTCACACATCAGATATCATTGTGCCCCCCCAATCCCCCCCATCTTGACTGCAATCTGCAAATCGTTGTTTCTGTTCCTTTCCCTCCCCCACCCTAATCGATTATATCGATTATTCTCAAACTGAGGCTTTTTTTAGCAGGTAAAAACATCGCGGATCCCAATTTGACGTCGAATGTTATCTTTTCGATTTGTTTTAAAACGCTCTAATCGTTTTCGGCGTCGGCACATTAATCGCGATAAATCGATTTTAAACCCCCGACCTCGGGTTTTCGCACCGACCAGTTTGGTTTAAAAATTCGCCCCGATTCCGGACCCGGCAACCGCCCCCGTATCGGCCGGGTATCGGCGCCGTATCGATTAGTTCCCGATTAATCGAGCTGATTTTTTTTTCCCTCTCAAGACGGGGGAGGGGGGAACGAAAAATCGCTCCGATTATTCTAATAATCCCGACTCTAATCGGATCGGTATCGGCAGCTATTTTACCTGATTAATCGATGGGAGGGTCGGTGCGAGAATTCCTGGCTTCTCGGGTTTAAACTGACCCGAATTTAATTAATTTTTTTTATTTAATCGGAGTTTTTTTCTCCTCAAACTCGGGGAGTCGATACCCCGGCCCCCCGCCCGCTCGCCGCTGGTATTGGTCGATCTGGAATGATCGACGGGGCTGCCAACCAATCGGAACCCGAATCGGAGACGCCCCGCCCCCTCCCCCCATGGCGGGATGATTGACGTCAGTAACGCCCAATCAGGGCGCGCGGCTGCCCGGCGGGCCGCCGCTGATTGGTCGGGTCTGGCACCAGTCGGTGGGAGGAGGGAAAGAGTCGACTGGAGGCCGGAAATCACATTTGGGGGAAAAGAGACAAAAAAACATGCACTGCCCAAAAAAAAACACGCATTTTAGAAACATAGAAACATAGAGGATAGGAGCAGGAGTAGGCCATTCGGCCCCTTGAGCCTGCTCCGCCATTTAATGAGATCATGGCTGATCATCCAAACTCAGTACCCTGTCCCTGCCTTCTCCCCATATCCCTTGATCCCTTTAGCCTTAAGAAATATATCTAACTCCTTCTTGAATATATTTAATGAATTGGCCTCAACTGCCTTCTTTGGTAGAGAATTCCACAGGTTCACCACTCTCTGGGTGAAGAAATTCCTCCTCATCTCTGTCCTAAATGGCTTACCCCTTATCCTTAGACTGTGACCCCTGGTTCTGGACTCCCCCGCCATCGGGAACATCCTTCCTGCATCTAGTCTGTCTAGTCCTGTTAGAATTTTATAAGTTTCAATGAGATCCCCTCTCATTCTTCTAAACTCCAGCGAGTATAAGCCCAATCGACCCAATCTCTCCTCATACGTCATTCCTGCCATCCCAGGTATCAGTCAGGTGAATCTTCGCTGTACTCCTTCCATGGCAAGAACAGCCTTCCTCAGATAAGGCAACCAAAACTGCACACAATACTCAAGGTGTGGTCTCACCAAGGCCCTGTACAACTGCAGCAAGACATCCTTGTTCCTGTACTCGAACCCTCTCGCTATAAAGGCCAACATACCATTTGCCTTCTTAACCGCCTGCTGCACCTGCATGCTTACCTTCAGCGACTGGTGCACAAGGACACCCAGGTCTCGTTGCACTTCCCCTTCTCCCAATCTATTGCCGTTCAGATAATAATTTCCCCCCTGTTTTTGCCACCAAAGTGGATAACCTCGCATTTATCCACATTATACTGCATCTGCCATGCTTCTGCCCAATTACCCAACCTGTCCAAATCATACTGGAGTTTCTCGGCATCCTCCTCACAGCACCCACGCCCACCCAGCTTTGTGTCGTCAGCCAATAAAGTACATTTCGAAGCGTAGTCGCTGTTGTAATGTAGGAAACGCGGCAGCCAATTTCCGCACAGCAAGCTCCCACAAACAGCAACGTGACAATGACCGGATAATCTGATGTTGGTTGAGGGATAAATATTGGAACTTTTACGGGGTGGGGGGGGACTTTAATCTTCCAGGGCAAATCAAATTGGCAAAGATCGTCTGAAGGACGAGTTCATGGAATGCATTCTGGACAGTTTCCTACAGTCAATCTCTCCTGCCTTCCAGCCTATCACAGACCTTCCCTTTGTCCTTTCCATCCCTCCTCCCTGTCCCTGCTTAAAAATCTCTCTTTAGGCTGATACCTGGGATGGCAGGAATGACATATGAGGAGAGATTGGGTCGATTGGGCTTGTACTCGCTGGAGTTTAGAAGAATGAGAGGTGATCTCATTGAAACTTATAAAATTCTAACAGGACTGGACAGACTAGATGCAGGAAGGATGTTCCCAATGGTCGGGGAGTCCAGAACCAGGGGACACAGTAAGGATAAAGGGTAGGCCATTTAGGACAGAAATGAGGAGGAATTTCTTCACCCAGAGAGTGGTGAACCTGTGGAACTCTCTACCACAGAAGGCGGTGGAGGCCAGTTCATTAAATATATTCAAAAAGGAGTTGGATATATTTCTTAAGGCTAAAGGGATCAAGGGATATGGGGAGAAGGCAGGGACCGGGTACTGAATTTGGATGATCAGCCATGATCGCATTGAATGGCGGAGCAGGCTCGAGAGGCCGAACGGCCTACTCCTGCTCCTATCTTCTATGTTAACCTTTTCCACTTCTGACGAAGGGTCCTCGACCCAAAACGTTGACTCTGTTTCTCTCTCTTCGGTGCTGCCTGACCTGCTGAGTGTTTCCAGCATTTTCTGTTGTTATTTCAGATTTCCAGCATCCGCAGTATTTTGCTATTGTACGTCATGGAACCAACCAGGGAACAGGCTATTTAAAATCTTGAATTCTGTAATGAGACAGGGTTGATTAGCAATCTCATAGTAAAAGATCCTCTGGGGCAGAGTGATCATAATATGATAGAATTTCACATTAAATCCGAAACTAGAGTCTTAAACTTAAATCAAGCCAATTACATAAGTATGAAGGGTGAGTTGGCTAAGGTAGATTGGAAAAATAGATTAAAAGGTATGGCGGTAGATAAGCAGTGGCTAGCATATAAAGAAATATTTCATAATTCTCAACAAAAATACATTCCATTGAAAAACAAAAACTCCATGGGAAAAGTGATCCATCCGTGGCTAACTAAAGAAGTTAAGGATAGCATTAGATTGAAAGAAGAAGCTTATAATGTTGCGAAGAATAATAAGCCTGAGGATTGGGAGAGTTTCAGAAACCAGCAAAGAATGACCAAAAAATTGATAAAAAGGGAAAAAATATATGAGAAAACACTAACAAGAAATATAAAAACAGATTGTAGGAGCTTCTACAAGTATATAAAAAGGAAGAGAGTAGCAAAAGTAAACGTTGGTCCCTTAGAGGCTGAGACAGGAGAAATTATTATGGGGAATAAGGAAATGGCAGAAACGTTAAACAAATATTTTGTATCTGTTTTCACAGTAGAAGACACAAAAAGCATATCAAAAATGGTGGGGAACCAAGGGTCTAATGAGGGTGCGGAGCTTAACATAATTAATATAAGTAGAGAAAAGTACTAGAGAAACTAATGGGAGTAAAAGCCGACAAATCCCCTGGACCTGACGGCCTACATCCTAGGGTTCAAATAGAGGTGCCTGCAGAGATAGTGGATGCATTGGTTTTGATCTTCCAAAATTCCCTAGACTCTAGAATGGTCCCAGCTGATTGGAAGGTAGCAAATGTAACAGCGCTATTCAAGAAAGGAGGGAGAGAGAAAACAGGGAACTACAGGCCAGTTAGCCTGACCTCAGTCATCGGGAAAATGCTGGAATCAGGGCACTTAGAAAATCATAACATGATTAGGCAGAGTCAACATGGTTTTATGAAAGGGAAATTGTGTTTGACAAATGTATTAGAGTTTTTTGAGGATGTAACTAGCAGAGTAGATAAAAGGGAACCAGTGGATGTAGTATATTTGGATTTCCAAAAGGCATTCGATAAGGTGCCACATAAAAGGTTATTACACAAGATAAGGGCTCATGGGGTTGGGGGTAATATAGTAGCATGGATAGAGGATTGGTTAACGGGCAGAAAACAGAGAGTAGGGATAAACTGACCTTTTTCAGGTTGGCAGGCTGTAACTAGTGGGGTGCCACAAGGATCAGTGTTGGGGCCTCAACTATTTACAATCTATATTAATGACCTAGATGAATGGACCGGGTATAATGTATCCAAGTTTGCTGATGAAACAAGGCTAGGTGGGACAGTAAGCTGTGGGGAGAACACAAAGGGGGAAAATTCGGTTGGTTTGCCCCTCCCGTTAGCGCCTTAAGAGGGCGCTAATGAGGCGCAAAGCAACTAGCGCCCGGGCGCGGTGATGTCTGCGCCGCTCGCAAAATTGACCAGACATTTTGCGGCGGCGCTAAACAATACCGCCCCGATCTCCTGCGCCCGCAGATCTTGATGTCAGTCGAGCGTGCAACGCCCTTGTGGCGCCCCTGACCGGATATTGAGTGGCGCCCCCCTCCTTTCCACCTGGCGCAAGCAACGACAGGGAGACTGGAACGTTTCCCAGTCGGTGTGGGGCTGGGGGGGTGCTATTTAAAGGCAGCCTCTTCCTGGCTTTTTCTGTGGTAGTCATTTTTGCTCCACTCGCTCTAACAGAGAGAGAGATTCTGAGAGAGAGGAGAGACTTCTGCATAGAGTCAACGCTGTGTGCAGTAGTTTTGGTTACTGAGCATCACTTTGCAGGTACTTTTGGATTTTGGCCTCCTTTACTTTGATTGCCAAGAGACTCTGGGGGCTGCACTGATTCGGGGCATCGTCCTGCGCCTGCAGATTCGGATGCAACATAGACGCAGCGGGTGAGTGGCAATCATGGCCAGACGGAGGAGGGCCAACAGGCCTCTGTACAGGAGACCTTACCCTCCCAGGGTATTTCACCAACAATTCTCCTACATTAATTTGTCTGAGGAGCAGTGTTTGCGCAGGCTGCGCTTCAGCAAGGAGGTGGTCACTGAGCTCTGCCACCTACTGCAGCCCGATCTGCAGCCTGTACTGAGGACCAGGACATCTGTCGGTGGCAGTGAAGATCACAGTGGCTCTGAACTTTTATGCTACCGGCTCCTTTCAAGCAACTACTGGGGACAGCGCCAATATCTCCTAGTTCGCGGTCCATTGCTGCATCCGTCAGGTCACAAATGCTCTCTATAAAAGGAGACGACAGTACATCTCTTTCCCGATGACCCGGGCCAAACAGCATGAACGCATTGTGAGGATAGCAGGCTTCCCCATGGTGCAGGGCGCCATTGACTGCACACATGTGGCATTGTGTGCACCGCATGAGGATGCAGAGGATCTCCGCAACCGCAAGGGGTTCCACTCCTTAAACGTCCAGTTGGTCTGTGACCACAGATAGCTGGTACTCGCTGTCAATGCCCGCTATCCTGGCAGCAGCCGCGATGCATTCATCCTGCGCCAGACTGCTGTGCCAGAACTTTTCCAGGCACCGCATCAGCCAAGTGGTTGGCTCCTCGGGGACAAGGGTTATCCACTGTGCACCTGGCTGATGACACCGCTCCATAACCCCAACACCCCTGCTGAGCTGCGATACAATGAGAGCCATCTCGCCACCAGGAACATCGTTGAGCAGACGATCGGCGTGCTCAAGCAACGGTTCCGCTGTCTGGACCACTCAGGAGGAGCCCTGCAGTACTCGCCTGAGCGAGTCTCCCTCTTCATAGTTGTGTGCTGCATGCTGCATAACCTGGCAATCCTCAGGACCCAGCCAATGCCACCAGGCCTTGGAGCACCACCGGAGGAGGAGGAGGAAGAGGAGGAGGATGATCAGCAGCAGCACCAAGGCGGGAGGGAGGACCACAATGTTGAAACTGCAAGGGCCGTCCGTCAACAGCTGATAGCAAGCCACTTCTAGGCCCCTGCTGAGGAAATGGCTTCTGCCATGGAGAACAACATAAATGAAACCAACCCGCAACCCCTAAGCCGGCCAAGGCAGCAATGAGTCCATGTCCAAAGTACATTTTGAATACAAAAACTTATTTATTTTACAAACTCTGTGTATGTCATTTCGTCATGACAAACTACTAGAAACAAACACAAAAAATCATTCATTAACATAACTGGTTCTCACAACTTGGAGATAATGTCCAAAACACTAAACAAAAGTTTGAACGTGAACCTCGGCCTTAATAAAAAATTGACCAACATTTTGTCACACCTCCTACTTTTTGCCCTTCGAGGGTGATCTCCTTCCCTCGCGCACTTCCCCCCTTCCCACCCTACTGCTCCTCCGTAATGGGACCCCAGTGGCTGCAGCAAGGCTGGTGGAAGGCTGCTGATTGTCAGAACCTGAGACTGCAGATGCCCTTGAAGGACGGCCTCGACCAGCTCTGGGCCTGGAGGGCCCGGCTGCAGGCTGCACCAACTCTGCATGGGCGGCAGCAGTCTGGGCTACAGGCGGTGGCAAGTGCAATGGGGAAGTGACAGTGGTGGCAGCAGAAATGCTGTCATCTTGAGAGAGGACAGCAACTCCCTGCTCGACCGACACAATGGCACTCCCACAGGGCAGCACTTCAGCATCCGGAGCAATCTGCTGGAACACAGATTGCTGGCCTGCTGCGGCACCATGAGAGCCCCAGGGAAATGTGTCCGAACCAGTGAGAATGGCAGCAGTCAGTGCTTGCGTGACCTCAATCTGAGTCTGCATGAGAGCAGTCTGAGATGGGATCACGGCAGCCACTGACTGAATTGCAGCACTAAGCTTCAGCATGGCATCCGCCTGTGCTACAGCGAAGTGCTCCACACTCCTTGCCAGTGCTTCAATGCATTCGGGCACCCTTCCCACTGCACCCATGAGCTCAGTGTGCATGTGCACCGCCTGGGTGTTCATTTCAGCGATGAGCCGCTCCTCCTCTGCGTCCAGTGCAACAGGACTCACTGGCCTACTCTCCCTCCGGGGAGAAGGCCCCCGAGCTTCCCTACCCCCATCGCGTTGCTGCAGCCCGCTGGGTCCTGGAGCTTCACCCTCAGCAGACCCTTCCCCCCTGCTCCCCTCCAGGGAATGCCCCAGTGTGGGCATGGGCTTCCTCGGGAGAGGGTGGCGCTGATGCTCCGGCTTCCTCTTCCTCCTCGCCTTCAGCGTCACTCTCACTGGCAGCTTGAGGGCCCGTCTCCTCAGCTGGTGAATCACCATCTGAAAGCAGGGAGGTACAAGAGTGGCTTTAGCGTGATGACAGGGGGGCAGTAAGGGAGGAATGAGTGCAGCGATTTAGTAAGTTGGATTGAAAGTGTCAAAGGCTGGTGTTGTGAGGGACAAGTGGAAGGGGAGAGGAGAAAAAGGTGATGACCTTACCATTGCGGTCCAGAACGGGGTCGGCTTCTCCAGGGGCGACGGGACCGATCACCTGGCTTGTCACAATCCTGTGGATGCGCGCCTCAAGATCGCTGAGGGGTTGCAGCTGAGGCCGCCCTCCACCCGTCCGTTGCTGCTGTCTCCTATTATGAGATAGCTTGGCCTGCAAGAAAAAGGATGGCGTCTCGAGTAAATATACAGCCACGGTCTTGCCTGATGTGCCTCCCATAATTGAATAGCCCTTACTGTAAGCAGCCATGGTCTTGCCTGGTATGCCTCCCATAGTTGAATAGCCCTTAATGTAAGCAGCCATGGTCTTGCCTGATATGCCTCCCATAATTGAATAGCCCTTACTTTAAGCAGCCATGGTCTTGCCTGATATGCCTCCCATAGTTGAATAGCCCTTAATGTAAGCAGCCATGGTCTTGCCTGATGTGCCTCCCATAGTTGAATAGCCCTTACTGTACGCAAAGTGTGGAATGTGCGTCTGTGTTTCATGAGAGGGCCCTAGGTATTGGATGAGTGTTGGGCATTGGGGTTTTAAGACTCTCTGGCCATAGAGTGAGGTTGAGATGGAGAGGTATTGAAAAAAAAACTCACCCAGACGACCCGAGTGAGGTCGTTGAACTTTTTTCGACATTGTACATGGGTCCTGGTCACCATGCTCCTGGAGGAGACGCTCTGAGCCACCTCTTTCCACACTCTTCTGTACTCGCGCGGCAAAGGCCTCCTGCCACCCTCAGGGAAGAGTATAGATCTTCTGCGCTCCACCGCTCCAACCAGAGCCTCCAAGGCCTGCTCGCTGAAGTGCTGAGCTCGTCCTCTCACCCTCTCCATAGTCCTTGGCTGGAAAATGTAGTCCCAGGTTTCTCCAGGCTCCAATGAGCAGGGTGTGGCTGGAGAGCAAGATCGACCCTCCCCTTTAAGAACTGTCCGGCGCCAGTGTGTCTGTGTTCCATCGCTAACTGACATCACCTGCGCTGCGCCCGCGCTCTGAGTTAGCGCCTCGCTCCTCGGCCTTTGCGCCTTAAGTCAGGTGTGCAGCGTCTGATTTAGCGCTCCAATCACCGCCAGTGGCGATAAAAGCCAAGTTTGCAGTCGGAGGCGATAATTAGCGGCAGGCGCTAAACTTTGCGCCCAGCCAATAATCGCGTCCCAAATGGGGCGATACTGAATTTCACCCCCAAAGAGTCTGCAAAGGGATATAGATAGACTGAGTGAGTGGGCAGTAAGGTGGCAGATGGAGGATAATGTAGGGAAATGTGAGGTTATTCACTTTGGTAGGAAGAATAGAAAAACAGAATATTTTTTAAACGGTGAGAAACTTTCAAATGTTGGTGTTCAGAGAGATTTGGGTGTCCTCGTGCAAGAAACACAGAAAGCTAGCATGCAGGTACAGCAAGCAATAATGAAGGCAAATGGCATGTTGACATTTATTGCAAGGGGGTTGGAGTCTTGCTACAATTGTACAGGGCCTTGGTGAGACCACACCTGGAGCACTGTGCACAGTTTTGGTCTCCTTATCTGAGGAAGGATATACTTGCCTTGGAGGCAGTGCAACAAAGGTTCACTAGATTGATTCCTGGGAATAGGGGGCTGTCCTATGATGAGAGATTGTGTAGAATGGGCCGATACTCTCTGGAGTTTAGAAGAATGAGAGGTGATCTCATTGAAACATACACGATTCTGAGGGGGATTGACAGGGTAGATGCTGAGAGGTTGTTTCCCCCTGGCTGGAGTGTCTAGAACTAGGGGGCAGTCTCAGGATAAGGGGTCGGCCATTTAAGACCAAGATGAGGAGGAATTTCTTCACTCGGAGGGTTGTGAATCTTTGGAATTCTCTGCCCCAGAGAGCTGTGGATGCTGAGTCTTTAGTATATTCAAGGCTGAAATAGATAGATGTTTGGACTCGAGGGGAATCAAGGGATATGGAGATCGGGCTGGAAAGTGGAGTTGAGGTCGATGATCAGCCATGATCTTGTTGAATGGTGGAGCAGGCTCGAGGGGCTGTATGGCCTACTCCTGCTCCTATTTTTTATGCTCTTATGTTCAGACGGGGCCTCGGTTTAACATCTCATCCGAAAGACGGCACCTCTGACAGTGCAGCACTCCCTCAGTACCACACTGGGAGTGTCAGCCTAGATTTTTGTGCTCAAGTCTCTGGACTGGGACTCGGACCCACAACCTTCCGGCTCAGAGGCAAGAGTGCTATCCCTTGAGCCACGGCTGACATGCACAGCGACAAAAGGTCGAAAGAAATGGCCCCAAATAATAAGAGTCCCCCCACCCATCCTTCAGAGGGAGGTGCTCATCACTGAGGCTCCCTCTCATTTCACAACAGCGAGCATGCCTTGCCTCAGTTGGTCACAATCCCCTCCCTATCTCTGTAACTTCCTCCAGCCTCGCAACCCTCCGAGATTCCAACTATTCCAACGCACTCATGGCCGGCCTCCCACCTTCCACCCGATGTAATCTTCAGCTCGTCCAAAACTCTGCCGCCCGTGTCCTAACCCGTACCAAGTCCCGTTCGTCCTTCACCCTCTTGTGCTCGCTGACCTACATTGGCTCTTGGTCCAGCAACGCCTCGATTTTACAATTCTCATCCCTGTTTTCAAATCCCTCCATGGCCTCGCCTCCCCCTCCCTATCTCTGTAACCTCCTCCAGCCCTACAACCCTCCGAGATATCTGTGCTCCTCTAATTCTGGCCTCTTGTGCATCCCCCAATTTTAATCGCTCCACCATTGGCGGCCGTGTCTTCAGCTACCTGGGCCCTAAGCTCTGGAATTCCCTACCTAAACCTCTCCGCCTCTCTACCTCTCTTTCCTCCTGTAAGATGCTCCTTAAAACCTACCTCCATCTGCCCTAATGTCTCCTTATGTGGCTCGGTGCCAAATTTTGTTTGCTAACTGTGAAGCGCTTTGACACATTTTGCTACGTTAACGGCGCTATATAAATGAAAGTTGTTGTTGCTGTTAAGTGACACGATCCTTTGCTGCTATACTTCCTGTTCCCCAGAAAACCTTGCATAACTCCTGACATAATAAAACTCACTACGCACTTGGTTTGAGTATAAAGCAAGGCTTTAATCAACTTGTTTCAGAACATGGAGGTCTAGTTGTACTTCACTAGTTCCTTGTCTTACAAAATGTCCCTGAGCAAGCTGGGCCCACGCCCGAGTATTTATACTCCTTGGACGGCACCACCAGCTGGCCGTCCAGCGTTATTTCACGAGTAGTTTCTTGATGATGATGAGATTTATAACAACCCCCAGCCCCCACAACCTGATGGTGACATAGTCAATTCTTTTGTTTTCTTTTGAGAAGAGACCACGGGGTAGAGACTATCGGAGAAGCACAGATGGTGCGGAAGTAAACAATCTTTTTTGGGGTTAGATATTGTGTGAGCACAGTCTAAGAGACAAAGCTAAATGCAACAAACGTACAGTTTTGGTCACCTTACCTGAGGAAGGTCTTGCCATGGAGGGAGTGCAGGCTGATACCTAGGATGGCAGGAATGACGTATGAGGAGAGATTGTGTCGATTGGGCTTATACTCACTGGAGTTTAGAAGATTGAGAGGGGATCTCATCGAAACCTATAAAATTCTGTCAGGTCTGGACAGACTAGATGCAGGAAGGATGTTTCTGATGGCCGGGGAGTCCAGAACCAGGGGTCATAGTCTAAGGATAAGGGGTAAGCCATTTAGGACTGAAATGAGGAGGAATTTCTTCACCCAGAGAGTGGTGAACCTGTGGAATTCTCTGCCACAGAGGGCGGTGGAGGCCAGTTCATTAAATATATTCAAGAAAGAGTTGGATATATTTATTGAGGCTAAAGGGATCAAGGGATATGGGGAGAAGGCAGGGACAGGGTACTGAATTTGGATGATCAGCCATGATCTCATTGAATGGCGGAGCAGGCTCGAGGGGCCGAATGGCCTACTCCTGCTCCTATCTTCTATGTTTCTATGTTTCTATGTCAAGCAAGACTAGAGGAATAAAAAGTTCCCCACCCCACCCCCAAAAGTAATTGCTACTGTGATGTTTAATTCCTTCAAAAAGGAGCTGGATTAATATCTGGTTGGGAGCAGGATTGGGGGGGTACTGGCATAATATAGACTGAGAAGATTAAATACTGCAAGTGACACAACAGTATTTGGGGGAGGGGGTAGAGTTGGTGTAATGTTTGCTATGGAGGACACGAGACTAGGGAAAACAGTGAAGATAAGAATGCAAGAAAATGCAGTGCAAAAAAAAGGCCATTCAGCCCATCAAGCCTGCTCCAACCAGTGTCCGTGTGAACTTTCCTCCCATGCCATTTGTTGACTTTAGGGAACACTCATTTTCTTCTCCAACCCTCCCCTCAAAGTCAGTGTTGTTAAACATCCCGATAACCCTCAGTCCCACTTCCAACGAGGATTGAGGAGAGATCAAATAAACTGTAGTCTCGCTTAACGATCTCTTGTGGTCAGGGCGTGTTCCTGTATAATTTTTCCCCAGGGAGTTAAATGGGTGGGGTAGAGTCCATAACAGAGGTGACTGTACATGGTATGAGGAAGGAGCCAGTGTAATGGGCTGAATGGACCATTTTTCTTGTTCCGTGTTTATTTTGGCTACCTGATTAGGATGACTTTCTGATGGGAGGTGCAGATAACTCCTCCCCCAAGAAGCATTGTTGCTACACATTAAAGCCAATACAGCCAGAAAACAATCTAAATAAATAAAACATTTTTTCCCTTTACAATGTGCCACTCCAATTTCCTCCCCTGAAGGTGGGGATTCATTGCCAGAGTCACACCAACAGCCTTCCCCAAGTGACTAACATGAGATTGGTCGCCAAGCGTCGGCATCATATTGCCACCACAAGAATGGGAGGGATGTTAAACCCGTTCTTAGTATAGGTAAGGTGGCACCAGTCCAACAAATCGCAGCCTTAGAGGGAAATAAACTGCAAAAGATTGAAACGTGTGCACTATTTCTCTCTCTCTCTATCGCACTCTCACGCCCACAAGCAAGCACACACACACACATATACACACACTTGGCAGTTCATTCTGGCCACTCATGCGATAAGGATATTCCCAAAGTTGTTGAAGATTGTCACCCAGGGGTCAGGTCTAGTCTTCTAGCAGTTTGTTTCTCTGCATCTGGTGGTGAAATTTTAATTCTGAGAGTTGTGCTTCCTTGACCGCACGGACCTGCTACCTTGTGTATGCTGGGGCTACCTGGGAAGGTGAAATGTATTTCCAACAGCCCCCAGCGGTCCCCATTCACTGCAGACTGGGCGATTATAACAACATCATCACGACAGTCAACGGAACAGGTAACCGGCTGGTATTTGCTTTAACAAATTCTGTCAATCAAACAATCGTTCACAGGCGGTTTTGATGCTGTGTGTCAGCTGTGGCTCAGTTGGCGGGAGTCTCGCCTCTGAGTCAGAAGGTTGTGGGTTCAAGTCCCACTCTAAAGACTTGAGCACAAAATCTTGGCTGACATTCCAGTACTGACGGAGCACTGCACTGTCGGAGGTGCCGTCTTTCGGATGAAACGGATGAATCTGCTCTCTCAGATGAATGTAAAAGATCCCACGGGCACTATTTCGAAGAAGAGCAGGGGGAGTTCTCCCCGGTGTCCTGGCCAATATTTATCCCTCCACCAACATCACTAAAAAACAGATTACAGGAAACTCTTTGGTATCCGGCACCGACGGGACCAACGTGTTGCCGGTTGATTAAAAATTCCGGTGGCATAGTGGTTAGCACTGTTGCCTCACAGCGCCAGGGACCCGGGTTCGAATCCGGCCTCGGGTGACTGTCTGTGTGGAGTTTGCACATTCTCCCCGTGTTTGCGTGGGTTTTCTCCGGGTGCTCCGGTTTCCTCCCACAGTCCAAAGATGTGCGGGTTAGGTTGATTGGCTATGATAAAAATTGACCCTTAGTGTTAGGGGGATTAAATACGTGGGGTTACGGGGATAGGGTGGGATATGTGTTGGTGTAGGGGTTACGGGGATCGGGTGGGATATGTGTCGGTGCAGGCTCGATGGGCCGAAATGGCCTCTATCTGTACTGTGAGGTTTCTGTGATTCTGTGATATATCTACCAAGGCTATTTTTAACAAACAAAAATAAAAAAATCAAGAAATGTGCAGTATAATTGGGTACTCACCTACAGAATGTTGTGTTAAATGGATGGTGGAAGATGCTTGATTAAGTACAGTAATGCCAGTTGAGGGTAATCCATAACTCTTTAATTACTTAACAGTAAAACAAAACTTATAAACGACTGTATACTGTAGTTTTCATAGTGAGAATTTTGCTGGTTAATAGAGAATTCCGGATAGGTGCCGTTCAAATGAGAGTTTCCTGAATCTGGTCATTTATCTCATTGCTATTTGTGGGAGTGCAAATTGGCTGCCGCATTTCCTAGGTTACAACAGTGACTACACTTTAAAAGTACTTTGTCAGTTGTAAAGCACTTTGAGATGACCTTAAGCGCTACATAAATGCAAGTTCTTTAAAGAAATCCTTGAGGACAACAATTTTATTGACTTGTTCTAAGAACTTCATTGAAATCTTAAACATGTATTTAGTAATAAAATAAGTGCATTTGGCAGCCGGGTCTGTTCGAACAAGAAAATAACAGACCCATCCTTTACGAAACCGACTACCGTAACAGACCCACATCAGAGAGACTGACAGTGTAAATCGGTTGTAAATTCACTGCTTAGACAGAAATGCGGCTAACTCCCTTGCACGTACTTGTGGAAAGGTAAGTCCGATTCAGAGCAAATCACCCACTGCTCGCAAGGTTGAGAAAATAAAATGATCGGCTCCCAGTCTGCAGGGAGGTACTGAGTTATGACTTTCTTTATAGCCTGCTGCAGCTTGGCTTGGAAAATATGACCGACTTTGATGAACCGTGCAAGTGTGTCACCAGTAAATTGGGGGAAATCGATACTCTCGTGCAGTGTTTCACCTCCAAAACACTGCCTTTTTCGCAGAGTGCTGTACACGAGTCTCGCGTAAAAAATTCACCAAAACTATTCCGGTTAAAAAAAGTTTGGCCCCCTACTTTCTGAGATACCAGAGACTCACTTTCTTCTGACACCCTACTGCCCCTTAAAAATACCTATCAGGAAAGATTGAACAGGCTGGGTCTCTGTTCTCCAGAAATGAGAAGACTGATGGGTGACCTGATAGAGGTCTTTAGGATTATGAACGGGTTTGATGGGGTAAATGTAGAGAAGATGTTTCCACTTGCGGGTGAGACCAGAACTAGGGGCCATCAATATAAGATAGTCACTAATAAATCCAATAGGGAATTCAGGAGAAACTTCTTTACCCAGAGAGTGGTGAGAATGTGGAACTTGCTACCACAGGCAGTGGTTGAGACGAATAGTATAGATGCATTTAAGGGGAAGCTAGATAAACACATGAGGAAGAAAGGAATTAGAAGGATATATTGATGGGTTTAGATGAAGAGGGGTGGGAGGAGGCTCGTGTGGAGCATAAACACCAGCATGGGCCTGTTGAGCCAAATGGCCTGTTTCTGTGCTGTAGATACTTTGTAATAAGGTACCCCAATGGGCTAGTGGGCAACAGCACCTGCAGTGTATCGCTAAACCACATAGACCAGACGATCCCATGTTTGATTCCTAGTCTGTTAGCCATGGAGACATTTGAGGCACTCTAATTGGCGTCAGTGCCACTGGGCTAAGTGCGTGCGTGTGAACAGCAGGCAAGGGCAGAATCGGGGGACTGCTTGTGATGCTTCTCAACACCAACAGGCCTAATGACGTTTAGCGACACATGAAGAATGGCTAGTTGGGAGAGGTATCAGGGACTGCCAGGACCCATGGAGGCGTATCCCAACATGGGCCAGCATCTTGAGGAAGGGAGAAGACCTGAGGGGAAAACAAAGACATCGCACCTTATCTGCTATGTCTTCTCCACAGCACTGACCATGCTCTCGAATCCCATGATATCCGAGCGATCTGATATTTTCCTTGGAGGCGGTGACACGGAGATCTTCTTTCCATTCATCCCCACTCCCCTTCTTCCTGCAACGGACAGAAGCTCGCTGGAGATGAGGGATACCAACCTTTCCATGGAACACAACATCTTCAAAGGTAAGCAGAGCCAACGTAAGACTTGCTAGACGATAAAAGACCAAGGTCCATCTAGTTCAACGTCTACCATCCTGGTAGTCGCATGACACAACGATAATGGAGTTGTTGACTAATCACAGCAATCGATCTCTATCAGTGAGTCTACAACAGACCCAGACATGAGGTGAGGAAAACCCCCAGCGGTGGAGAGCTTTGGGAACCTACTAAGTCAAGGCTGACACCTGGGTGTAATAACATAAGAACATAAGAAATAGGAGCAGGAGTAGGCCAATCGGCCCCTCGAGCCTGCTCCGCCATTCAATAAGATCATGGCTGATCTGATCCTAACCTCAAATCTACTTTCACTCTCTATTCCACCCGAACCCATGTGATCTCCCGGGAGAGGCGAAAAACCAGATAAAAAACCCAATGTGCCAATTTGGGAGAAAAAATCTGGGAAATTCCTCTCCGACCCATCTAGGCGATCGAAACTCGTCCAGGAGATCACTCTGTCCCTGTATTTCCTGCAGTACTTACCTTCTGTAAAAGATGATCTCCACCCCAGCCAGGAACAGGCGCAATTTACTCTTGAAGGACTCCTAGCTGGCAGCCTGTTCCCGAGGTCTTCACTAATCCCTGTGAATAGAACCATCTCCTGAAATCTAACACAGAATTAGAACACAAGAAGTAGGAGCAGGACCAGGCTACATGGCCCCTGGGCCCACTCCGCCACCCACAGGGCCATGACTGATCCGAACCTAGCCTCATGTCCGATTTCCTGCCCGCTCCCCGTAACCCCTAACTCCCCTTACTTCTAGGAAGCTGTCTATTTCTGTTTTAAATTTATTAATGATGTAGCTTCCACAGCTCTCTGGGGCAGCAAATTCCACAGACCTACCACCCTCTGAGTGGAGGTGAGTGTAGGTGAGAAAATTTGTGTCTTTCTGCTAACAGAGCTCCCGATTTCCTCAATCTCTCAACGAACGACTTTGAATATTCCAGATCAGATCATCTGCGAGTGTCAAATTGACAGAAATGACACTGGTGTGTAGTTTGAAAGTTTAGACAGAAGTCACCTGTTCCTTTCAAGCTTGCTACACTTACCACACCTCATGTCTCCTATTACTCATGTACTGCATCCCAAAATGTTCGTTTCAGAAAGAAATCTATCTAATTTGCATTTGAATGCATCAACACTACCTGCTTCCACCGTCTCACGGGGGAGTCTGTTCCATAGATTTACCACTTAATCACGTTTTGAATTTCCTGCTCTTCAAGCTCAGGTCGTGTCCTCTGCTTCTACTGTTCAGGACCAGGCGAAACATTGGCCCAGAAATTCGGGTCGGGGGCTTCCCGCGGGTGCAAGCCCCCGACCTGCACTTACTTTGCGCGCCGGCAGTTGAGCTGTAGGGCCCCGTGGAATTCCGCTCCGGGGCCTGGTCCAGCTGCCGGCACGCTGTGCTTGCGTGTCCCAGGGGCGTAGTTAGTGCGATGCGTCCCCTGGGACCACGTGAGCCATGGGCAGCCAATCGGAGGAGGGAATGCTCCATTCATAAGTATTGACAGGAAGACCTGTCAAGACTTATAAATACTACGGGCCCAAAATAGCAGTAAACCTTCAAATACATTTAAAAAAAATCAAACTTTTTAAATAAATATAAATTACATTAAATAACTTTTAAACAATAATTTAATTTTTGAAAAAAATAATTTTATATTATAACGGGGCTAAAAATAAACTTACCTTGCTTTAAAGTATTTAAAAATAATAAACCTGTGGAAAAAATGTTTTAATTTTAATTCATTGACCACTTACCTTGCAAAAGGCAGGCCTTACGCCTGCTTTTTAAATGTGTAAATCCTGCAGGCTTACCCTCCCGGGAAAACCTGTAAAAAAAACTAAGTTCAAAGCGCACGCGCAGCCTCCCCTGCGCACGCGTATGACCTCTGAACCTCTTCGTTCAGAGGATCGGAAGTGCCGGTTTCCCGCGCATGCGCAGTGCATGCAGGAAACCGGCAATTCCATTCGGCCTACGGGTGAGCACCCCGTGCGTACTCCCCCGGGGAGAGCCGAATTTCTGGGCCATTATCTAGTTTAGAATCTACTTTAGAATGCTAAACTCTCCACCAGCTTCCTCCATCTTTCCTTTTTTTTCATGGAGCCCACTCGATTTTCCGTCCATTACTTTAAATGGACGTAAAATCGGCAGGTTTATAGTACAGCGGTGCATTCCCATCAACCTGAGTTTCCTGGGTTTGTGGGTCTAGGTGATCCAAGACACCCAGATGCAGGACCAGGTACCATGAGTATCTAGAGCAAAATACTGCGGATGCTGGAAATCCAAAATAACAACAGAAAAAGCTAGAAAAACTCAGCAGGCCAGGCAACATCCGTGGAGAGAGAAACAGAGCCACCATTTCGGGTCGAAACCCTTCTACAGAACTGAGAAAAAAGGCAGGAAATGAAACAGATTAAAAGGCAGTTTGGAGGCTGGGAAATGGGGGAGGGGATGAAAGAAGAGACATTAAGAGATATTCAAGGTGAGACGAGACAGTAATAGGACAGGTAAAGAAACAGACAATGGCTCGAGATGAAGTGTGAAATGCGCTGGCTGTCTTTCACTCTGCCAGCGCACTTCACACTTCATCTAGAGCCATTGTTTGTTTCTTTACCTGTCCTATTACCATCTCGTCTCACCTTGAATATCTCTTAATGTCTCTTCTTTCATCCCCTCCCCCATTTCCCAGCCCCCAAACTGCCTTTTAATCTGTTTCATTTCTTGCTTTTTTCCAGTTCTGACGAAGGGTCTTCGACCCAAAACGTTGGCTCTGTTTCTCTCTCCACGGATGTTGCCTGGCCTGCTGAGTTTTTCCAGCGTTGTCTGTTGTTATACCATGAGTATCTATCCCTGTAGATACAGCCTCTGGGTCAGTGGAGGGCTTTAAAAAAAGGCAGAGCAAGGTGTTGCCAGAGTATGTGGGGATGGTAGCTCCATGCTTCTGGATGGTGTCACCACAAAGTGGTGTATAAATGATGGATTGCTAAGTTACACCAGAGGAGACTGAGCAGGTAGAGGAGGAGATGTTGTTGTGGGTAGGTGATGTAATGCCTGGGCTGTGACAGGTTGTGAGCAGAGCCACAGAACTGACCAGCAGAGGAGAGATGTTGCAGAAGGACGGAGTGTCAAGGGAATGGAGTATAAAAGTAGGGAAGTCCTGTTACAACTGTACAGGGCGTTGGCGAGACCACACCTGGAGTACTGTGTACAGTTTTGGTCTCCTTATTTAAGGAGGGATATACTTGCATTGGAGGCAGTTCAGAGAAGGTTCATGAGGTTGATTCCGGAGATGAAGGGGTTGTCTTATGAAGAAAGGTTGAGCAGGTTGGGTCTACACTCATTCGAGTTTAGAAGAATAAGAGGGGATCTAATTGAAACATATAAGATTCTGAAGGGGCTTGACAGGGTGGATACAGAGAGGATGTTTCCCCTCGTGGGGGAATCTAGAACTAGGGGGCATAGTTTCAGAATAAGGGGGCACCCATTTAAATCGGAAATGAGGAGGAATTTCTTCTCTCAGAGGGTCGTGAATCTTTGGAATTCTCTTCCCCAGAGAGCTGTGGAGGCTGGGTCATTGAATATATTTAAGGTGGAGATAGACAGATTTTTGAACGATAAGGGGAGTCAAGGGTTATGGGGAGCGGGCAGGGAAGTGGAGTTGGGGCCAAGATCAGATCAGCCATGATCTTATTGAATGGCGGAGCAGGCTCGAGGGGCCAAATGGCCGACTCCTGCTCCTATGTCTTAAGTTCTTAGAAAGGCCGGGAATTTCCTCGGAGCCGATCCTGCTCCACCACGCCGTGACTTCACCAGAAGCGGGAGCAGCAGCGAGGAAATTCCCGGCCATAGGCTGTGCGTAGGACGAGGAGAGTCGGACAGCCACAATCACACGAGAACTCATTCGTGGCCTGGACCACTGCAATGCCAGCGCTGTGGGCGGGTCAGCTGCCATATTGGAGGGACTCAAACAAGGAGTGGTGGGAGACATGGAAGCAAAGTTACACGGCATTGTGCGACTTGGTAAAGAAAAGGGAAATTAGAGATAGGCCAGTTGTTGGTGAGAATGATGGAGGTAGAAGCACTGACCAGCAGAGGAGAGACAGTTTGATGATGTCAACTACCATGGGGTCAAGGAGGTGAGGTTAGGTGACCAGCAATTGGGAAAGAAGGTGATCAAAAGAATAGCTGGTTGGCTTCATGAGTGTGTTGAGTGTCAAGGGAAGAGATGAGAGAAGCTGGAGGTTATAGGATGGTTAACCCTCCCTAAACCTCTCTACCTCTCTCTCCTCCTTACGTCTGTGTGTGTCTCTGTCTCTCTCCTACCTGTGTGTCTCTCTCTATCTCCAGGATCAAAATACAATAATGCTCTCCACATGAATGGCTGCAATTGCTTCAAATCAGACATCTTAACACAGGAAGTCTATTGAATGTGGCTCCTATTGCAATATTACAGGGGCTCACAGTGCAATGTTACAGGGGATCCCAGTGCAGTGTTTTCGAGAGCTCGTCTGCCAGATTGCGTTCTGCCACTGTGCTGTAACCTGATGCTTGCTTTGTTTCCTGCTTCACTTTCAGGTTTGCTGGCAACCGTGACAACATACCACAGAAATACCGAACAACCAGACCTGCCGGTTAAACCAGTCCTGCCCAGTATTGATTTTCGTAAGTAACCAAACTGTACCTGTCAGGTGATTTACAGCACCCTTAAATAAATTTCAGATCCATCTGTAACGAGAACATTAGAAAAATAGAGCACAAGAAATGTTTGTTCAGCCCAATGAAGCACATCTCACCAGCACCCAACCTCTCCCATTGTACCTCACCCCCTACAGCACCCAACCTCTCCCATTGTACCTCACCCCCTACAGCACCCAACCTCTCCCATTGTACCTCACCCCCTACAGCACCCAACCTCTCCCATTGTACCTCACCCCCTACAGCACCCAACCTCTCCCATTGTACCTCACCCCCGACAGCACCCAACCTCTCCCATTGTACCTCACCCCCTACAGCACCCAAACTCTCCCATTGTACCTCACCCCCTACAGCACCCAACCTCTCCCATTGTACCTCACCCCCTACAGCACCCAACCTCTCTCATTGTACCTCAACCCTACAGCACCCAACCTCTCCCATTGTACCTCACCCCCTACAGCACCCAACCTCTCCCATTGTACCTCACCCCCTACAGCACCCAACCTCTCCCATTGTACCTCACCCCCTACAGCACCCAACCTCTCCCATTGTACCTCACCCCCGACAGCACCCAACCTCTCCCATTGTACCTCACCCCCTACAGCACCCAAACTCTCCCATTGTACCTCACCCCCTACAGCACCCAACCTCTCCCATTGTACCTCACCCCCTACAGCACCCAACCTCTCTCATTGTACCTCACCCCCTACAGCACCCAACCTCTCCCATTGTACCTCACCCCCTACAGCACCCAACCTCTCCCATTGTACCTCACCCACTACAGCACCCAACCTCTCCCATTGTACCTCACCCCCTACAGCACCCAACCTCTCCCATTGTACCTCACCCCCTATAGCACCCAACCTCTCCCATTGTACCTCACCCCCACCAGCAGCCAACCTCTCCCATTGTACCTCACCCACTACAGCGCCCAACCTCTCCCATTGTACCTCACCCCCTACAGCACCCAACCTCTCCCATTGTACCTCACCCCCTACAGCACCCAACCTCTCCCATTGTACCTCACCCCCTACAGCACCCAACCTCTCCCATTGTACCTCACCCCCTACAGCACCCAAACTCTCCCATTGTACCTCACCCCCTACAGCACCCAACCTCTCCCATTGTACCTCACCCTTACAGCACCCAACCTCTCCCATTGTACCTCACCCCCTACAGCACCCAACCTCTCCCATTGTACCTCACCCCCTACAGCACCCAACCTCTCCCATTGTACCTCACCCCCTACAGCAGCCAACCTCTCCCATTGTACCTCACCCCCTACAGCACCCAACCTCTCCCATTGTACCTCACCCCTACAGCAGCCAACCTCTCCCATTGTACCTCACCCCCACCAGCACCCAACCTCTCCCATTGTACCTCACCCCCTACAGCACCCAACCTCTCCCATTGTACCTCACCCCCTACAGCACCCAAACTCTCCCATTGTACCTCACCCCCTACAGCACCCAACCTCTCCCATTGTACCTCACCCCTACAGCACCCAACCTCTCCCATTGTACCTCACCCCCTACAGCACCCAACTTCTCCCATTGTACCTCACCCCCACCAGCACCCAACCTCTCCCATTGTACCTCACCCCCTACAGCACCCAACCCCTCCCATTGTACCTCACCCCCTACAGCACCCAACCTCTCCCATTGTACCTCACCCCCTACAGCACCCAACCTCTCCCATTGTACCTCACCCCTACAGCACCCAACCTCTCCCATTGTACCTCACCCCCTACAGCACCCAACCTCTCCCATTGTACCTCACCCCCTACAGCACCCAACCTCTCCCATTGTACCTCACCCTTACAGCACCCAACCTCTCCCATTGTACCTCACCCCCTACAGCACCCAACCTCTCCCATTGTACCTCACCCCTACAGCACCCAACCTCTCCCATTGTACCTCACCCCCTACAGCACCCAACCTCTCCCATTGTACCTCACCCCCTACAGCAGCCAACCTCTCCCATTGTACCTCACCCCCTACAGCACCCAACCTCTCCCATTGTACCTCACCCCCTACAGCACCCAAACTCTCCCATTGTACCTCACCCCCTACAGCACCCAACCTCTCCCATTGTACCTCACCCCTACAGCACCCAACCTCTCCCATTGTACCTCACCCCCTACAGCACCCAACTTCTCCCATTGTACCTCACCCCCACCAGCACCCAACCTCTCCCATTGTACCTCACCCCCTACAGCACTCAACCCCTCCCATTGTACCTCACCCCCTACAGCACCCAACCTCTCCCATTGTACCTCACCCCCTACAGCACCCAACCTCTCCCATTGTACCTCACCCCTACAGCACCCAACCTCTCCCATTGTACCTCACCCCCTACAGCACCCAACCTCTCCCATTGTACCTCACCCCCTACAGCACCCAACCTCTCCCATTGTACCTCACCCTTACAGCACCCAACCTCTCCCATTGTACCTCACCCCCTACAGCACCCAACCTCTCCCATTGTACCTCACCCCTACAGCACCCAACCTCTCCCATTGTACCTCACCCCCTACAGCACCCAACCTCTCCCATTGTACCTCACCCCCTACAGCAGCCAACCTCTCCCATTGTACCTCACCCCCTACAGCACCCAACCTCTCCCATTGTACCTCACCCCCTACAGCAGCCAACCTCTCCCATTGTACCTCACCCCCTACAGCAGCCAACCTCTCCCATTGTACCTCACCCCCTACAGCAGCCAACCTCTCCCATTGTACCTCACCCCCTACAGCACCCAACCTCTCCCATTGTACCTCACCCCCTACAGCAGCCAACCTCTCCCATTGTACCTCACCCCCTACAGCAGCCAACCTCTCCCATTGTACCTCACCCCCTACAGCACCCAACCTCTCCCATTGTACCTCACCCTTGCAGCACCCAACCTCTCCCATTGGACCTCACCCCTACAGCACCCAACCTCTCCCATTGTACCTCACCCCCTACAGCACCCAACCTCTCTCATTGTACCTCACCCCCTACAGCACCCAACCTCTCCCATTGTACCTCACCCCCTACAGCACCCAAACTCTCTCATTGTACCTCACCCCCTACAGCACCCAACCTCTCCCATTGTACCTCACCCCTACAGCACCCAACCTCTCCCATTGTACCTCACCCCCTACAGCACCCAACCTCTCCCATTGTACCTCACCCCACCAGCACCCAACCTCTCTCATTGTACCTCACCCCCTACAGCACCCAACCTCTCCCATTGTACCTCACCCCTACAGCACCCAACCTCTCTCATTGTACCTCACCCCCTACAGCACCCAACCTCTCCCATTGCACCTCACCCCTACAGCACCCAACCTCTCCCATTGTACCTCACCCCCTACAGCACCCAACCTCTCCCATTGTACCTCACCCCACCAGCACCCAAACTCTCCCATTGTACCTCACCCCCTACAGCACCCAAACTCTCCCATTGTACCTCACCCCCTACAGCACCCAACCTCTCCCATTGTACCTCACCCCCTACAGCACCCAACCTCTCCCATTGTACCTCACCCCCTACAGCACCCAACCTCTCCCATTGTACCTCACCCCCACCAGCACCCAACCTCTCCCATTGTACCTCACCCCCTACAGCACCCAACCTCTCCCATTGTACCTCACCCCCTACAGCACCCAACCTCTCCCATTCTACCTCACCCCCTACAGCACCCAACCTCTCCCATTGTACCTCACCCCCTACAGCACCCAACCTCTCCCATTGTACCTCACCCCCTACAGCACCCAACCTCTCCCATTGTACCTCACCCCCTACAGCACCCAATCCCTCCCATTGTACCTCACCCCCTACAGCACCCAATCCCTCCCATTGTACCTCACCCCCTACAGCACCCAACCCCTCCCATGGTACCTCACCCCCTACAGCACCCAACCTCTCCCATTGTACCTCACCCCCTACAGCACCCAACCTCTCCCATTGTACTTCACCCCCTACAGCACCCAACCTCTCCCATTGTACCTCACCCCCTACAGCACCCAACCTCTCCCATTGTACCTCACCCCCACCAGCACCCAATCTCTCCCATTGTACCTCACCCCCTACAGCACCCAACCTCTCCCATTGTACCTCACCCCTACAGCACCCAACCTCTCCCATTGTACCTCACCCCCTACAGCACCCAACCTCTCCCATTGTACCTCACCCCCTACAGCACCCAACCTCTCCCATTGTACCTCACCCCCTACAGCACCCAACCCCTCCCATTGTACCTCACCCCCTACAGCACCCAACCTCTCCCATTGTACCTCACCCCCTACAGCACCCAACCTCTCCCATTGTACCTCACCCCTACAGCACCCAACCTCTCCCATTGTACCTCACCCCCTACAGCACCCAACCTCTCCCATTGTACCTCACCCCCTACAGCACCCAACCTCTCCCATTGTACCTCACCCCCTATAGCACCCAACCTCTCCCATTGTACCTCACACCCTACAGCACCCAACCTCTCCCATTGCACCTCACCCCCTACAGCACCCAACCTCTCCCATTGTACCTCACCCCTACAGCACCCAACCTCTCCCATTGTACCTCACCCCTACAGCACCCAACCTCTCCCATTGTACCTCACCCCCTACAGCACCCAACCTCTCCCATTGTACCTCACCCCCTACAGCACCCAACCTCTCCCATTGTACCTCACCCCCTACAGCACCCAACCTCTCCCATTGTACCTCACCCCCTATAGCACCCAATCTCTCCCATTGTACCTCACCCCCTACAGCACCCAACCTCTCCCATTGTACCTCACCCCCTACAGCACCCAACCTCTCCCATTGTACCTCACCCCCTACAGCACCCAACCTCTCCCATTGTACCTCACCCACTACAGCACCCAACCTCTCCCATTGTACCTCACCCCCTACAGCACCCAACCTCTCTCATTGTGCCTCACCCCCTACAGCACCCAACCTCTCCCATTGTACCTCACCCCCTACAGCACCCAACCTCTCCCATTGTACCTCACCCCCTACAGCACCCAACCTCTCTCATTGTACCTCACCCCCTACAGCACCCAAACTCTCCCATTGTACCTCACCCCCTACAGCACCCAATCTCTCCCATTGTACCTCACCCCTACAGCACCCAAACTCTCCACTGTACCTCACCCCACCAGCACCCAGACCCAGAAATGAGGTTAGGCAGACTCAATCCAATTCCTAACGGGCATTGGCCTACACCTTAAAACCGACCCACACTCATCACTAATTGGTGCCTCTCTGTTTTTTTAATCCATATTACAGTGATATCTCCCAATAAAATCAAATACAGCACAGACGTCAAACAGCAAGAGAAAGATTCAAACCAGAGAATGAAACGGCACAAGCGAGGTAAGTGGAATGAGTTATTAGTAATTATCCAGCTCCACCCAACCCCATCCCCGCCACTGGATCGCAGCACCATCCAGTGTGGAACCTCTTCATACGGATCAGAACTGTCCCTGGTTCCATCCCTGGTCTGTGCTGAGTCAGCAGATCACCGCTGGGGCTGTTAACACCTCAATTTTAAAATCCTCATCCTTGTTTTCAAATCCCTCCATGGCCTCACCCCTCTCCCTATCTCCGTAAGCTCCTCCAGCCCTACAACCCTCCGAGATCTCTGCACTCCTCCAATTCTGGCCTCTTGAGCATCCCCGATTTTCATCGCTCTGCCATCAGTGGCCGTGCCTTCAGCTGCCTAGGCCCTAATTTCTGGAATTCTCTCCCTAAACCTCTCCGCCTCGCTACCTCTCTCTCCTCCTTTAAGACGCTCCTTAAAACCTACCTCTTTGACCAATCTTTTGGTCACCTGTACTAATATCTCCTTATGTGGCTCGGTGTCAAATTTTGTTGGATAATCGCTCCTGCAAAGTGCCTTGGGACGTTTTACCACATCAACGGCGCTATATAAATACAAGTTTTTGTACTTGAATCAGATAACTTGAATCTGAGACCATAAATGATGAGGAAGAAAAACGATTTCAAGCAAATGCAGTGCAGTGTAGCAAACACCAGATCAAAGTATGATACAGTTAGTTACTAGAGAACCTTGTGAGGAGTTGCTTAAGTCGAATGGGCCTGTCATGAATCTCATCATTCATGAAGAAATGACTCATGAAATAACACTGGGCGGCCAGCTGGTGGCGCCGTCCAAGGGGTATAAATACTCAGGCGTGGGCCCAGCTTGCCCAGGACGTTTTTGTAACCAGGAACTAGTGATGTACAGGAAACTTTCGATTTACCGGCACCTAAATAACCGGAAATCTCGGTTAACCGGCAAAATTCAGGAGTAGATTCAGGTAAGTTTTATTACTTGCCTTCCTCCATGTGTTGCTGTGCAAGGGTGTGGCAGCAGCTGTTGCTAAGCTACAGAGACGCTTGCAACTTGTGGCCATTGTTTTGAACCAAGCAACAGGGTTTGTTGCTTTATACGGAGCTCTCAGCTCTCCGTATCTTTTACTATAGCATTCGGTTATCCGGAATTTTTGATGAACCGGCACCACGTCGGTCCCGTCCATGCCGGATAAAAAAAAGTTTCCTGTACCTAGAATCTTATGGTTGTGAAACAGTTGATTAAAGCCTTGTTTTATACTCAACCAAGTGCTCAGTGAGTTTTCTTACGTCAGGGCCTATATTCTCTGGAGTTTAGAAGAATTAGAGGTGATCTCATTGAAACATATAACATTCTTAGAGGATTTTTCAAGCTAGATGCTGAGAGGCTGTTTCCCCCTGGCTGGAGAGGCTAGAACTAGGGATTATAGTCTCAGGATAAGGGGTTGGCCATTTAGGACTGAGATGAGGAGAAATGTCTTCACTCAAAGGGTTGTCAGGTGTCAGCCGTGGCTCAGTGGGCAGCACTCTCTCGCCTCTGAGTCAGAAGGTTGTGGGTTCAAGTCCCACTCGAGAGACTTGAGCACAAAAATCTAGGCTGACACTCCAGTGCAGTGCTGAGGGAGCGCCGCACTGTCGGAGGTGCCGTCTTTCAGATCAGACGATAAACCGAGGCTCAGTCTGCCCTCTCAGGCGGATGTATGAGGTCCCATGGCACTATTTCGAAGAAGAGCAGAGGAGTTCTCCCCGGTGTCCTGGGTCCAATATTTATCCCTCAATCAACATCACTAAAACAGATTATCTGGTCATTATCACTTTGCTGTTTGTGGGAGCTTGCTGTGTGCAATTGGCTGCCGCGTTTCCTACATTACAACAGTGACTACACTTCAAAAGCACTTCATTGGCTGTAAAGCGCTTTGGGACGTCCGGTGGTCGTGAAAGGCGCTATAGAAATGAAAGTTCTTACTTTATTTTTCCTTCAGCTCTCTTGTCCTCTTTTCCCTCCCTTTTTTCTATCTTGTCGTTATTTTGATTTCTTTTCTTTTTCTATCTGTATCTATTTTTCTCTTCTCTATTCGCAGCCAGCCTGGCTCGGGATGTGCTGGTGTCTCTCTATTGAGAACACAATGCAGGAAAAGATATCCCAGCCCTAAAAGTGCGAGTCAAAGCTCTCGTACAACCACACGGCCGAGGCACCCTCGGGTATCTTGTGAGAAGCTGAGCCGTACACACTCGGTTCAATCCCCGATCTGTGCTGAATTTGCTAATCTCACCAAGAGTGCAGTAAAGCTCTTCACGATGTCCTGAAGTCACGAAAGGCTCTATATAAATGCAAGTCTTTCTTTTTTTTCCTTTCTCTCTGTGAGATATCTGCGCTCCTCCAATTCTGCCCTCTTGAGGATCCCTGATTATAATCGCTCAACCTTTGGTGACCGTGCCTTCTGCTGCCTCGGCCCTAAGCTCTGGAATTCCCTGCCTAAACCTCTCCGCCTCGCCACCTCTCTTTCCTCCTTTAAGACGCTCCCTAAAGCCTACCTCTTTGACCAAGCTTTTGGTCACCTGCCCTAATTTATCCTTATGTGGATCGGTGTCAAATTTTTTCGTCTTAAAATATTCCTGTGCAGCGCCTTATAAAGGAAACTCTTTTTTATCCGGCACCGACGGGACCGGCGTGGTGCCGGTTTATCAAAAAGTCCGGATTACAGAGAGGTATAGTTAAAAGGTACGAGAGCCCCGTACACAGCAACAAATCCAGGCTTCCCTGTTGCATAGCAACAGGTGCAGGAAC
Source organism: Somniosus microcephalus (assembly GCF_052327205.1). Lineage (NCBI taxonomy): Eukaryota > Metazoa > Chordata > Chondrichthyes > Squaliformes > Somniosidae > Somniosus > Somniosus microcephalus. Next base: position 32,701,407 of record NC_141014.1, on the reverse strand, counting down.
CCCGGCCACAAGATCCAGGCGTCCCTGTTGCATAGCAACAGGTGCAGGAACCCCGGTTACACGGCCACAGATCCAGGAACGGCCACTAATATGAAGTAAAACTTACCTGAACCTACTCCTGAATTTTGCCGGTTAACAGAGATTTCCAGTTATTTAGGTGCCGGTAAATCGAGAGTTTCCTGTAAATATATGTTGTTGTTGTTGTTGTTTAATCATTCTTTATTGTGTGTGTAAAAATAAAATACAACAGGTCACAGTATTCACCTGTGGGAGTTTGTCCGGGACTTGCTGCTGAACCCCGTGGAGAACTGCGAGATCTTGCGATGGGAGGACCGGAGAGAGGGGATCTTTCGCGTGATCAAGTCCAGTGCCTTCGCCCAGCTGTGGGGCAAAGAGAAAAAGAACATCCACATGAACTATGAGAAATTGAGCCGAGCGCTGAGGTAGAAGCTCAGAACCATTCCGCCTCCCTCTGACTGACTGGGAATGCCCAGCAGCTGAGCTGTCTCCCCCCGTACAACGAGCGTTGCCAACCAATGTTGCCTCTGAGCTGCGCTTTGTTGCCCGCGGCCTCTTTATTTCAACGCGCGGTCCCTTTAAATTTCTGCGCATGTGCGGTGTTTCCAGTGGAACCGCCTGTAAGCAACCTGCGCGGGATCTTGCAGATTACTGCGCAGCATAGCGGGAACATTGCTGCCAAACCTCCGGGATTGCCCTGGAGTCTCCAGGAATTTGAGATTAATCTCCAGGACACTGTCCCAGGAGAAAAAATCATAGGGGCATTAAAAGAAATCAGGTTTCTTTTTTTAAATGTCTCTTTAAAAAAAAATGCTGTTTGACTGACAGCCAAGAGTCATCCAATCGGGTAATGAAGAATCTAGTCGCGTTCCAATTGGCCGCGGGGAAGGCGGGGGCAGCGCGAGGATGGGCGGCCCATGGCGGGAGTGCAGGGGCGGGGCGGTTGGAGACAGCCGGTCACGTGGTGACCCCCCTCCAGGAATACGTCCAACCCAAAGTTGGCGACCCTACCTGCCGCCGTGGCATTACAATGATCGTCTGGAGACAGCATAAGAGAGAATGGGGCTGGCACGAGCTGCTCCTTGAGCTGAAGGCTTCGAAGAACTGGGGCAGCAGCCAAGTTATTAGAAAGCTAGGAGTCAGAACGGAAGTCAGACCAAACTTATTCAGCCAAAGGGTGAGAGATATGGGAAAAGTACCTTGAAATGGGAAGTATAATGGGTCCTGACAGGACTGGACAGACTAGATGCAGGAAGGATGTTCCCGATGGCGGGGGAGTCCAGAACCAGGGGTCACAGTCTAAGGATAAGGGGTAAGCCTTTTAGGACAGAAATGAGGAGGAATTTCTTCACCCAGAGAGTGGTGAACCTGTGGAATTCTCTACCACAGAAGGCAGTAGAGGCCAATACATTAAATATATTCAAGAAGGAGCTGGATATATTTCTTAAGGCTAAAGGGATCAAGGGGTATGGGGAGAAAGCAGGGACCGGGTACTGAATTTGGATGATCAACCATGATCGCATTGAATGGCGGAGCAGGCTCGAGGGGCCGAATGGCCTACTCCTGCTCCTATCTTCTATGTTTCTATGTTTCTATGTAAGAAGCAGTTGCAATTCTGGAGAGAGAAAGGACTGAGGGATAGGAGTTGGTCATTTAAGACTTCCAGTTATACGCCCTGCTTGATATTCAGTTTTGTTGAAGTCAAAGGAATTGGACATCGAGCGAGGCATATAACAGGCGGCTGATTCAATCCTGCCCATTTTACGCTAGAGCCCAAAACAAATTTTAACCCCCGGCATTATATAAAAAGTTATAAGAGTCTGAAGGGGGGTAGAGGAGCAAAGGGATCTAGGTGTACAGATACACAAACCACTAAAAGCAGCAATGCAGGCTAACAAGGCCATAAAAAAAGCACGGAGGTTCATTTCTAGAGGGATAGAATTAAAGGGCAGAGAAGTTCTGTTAAAATTGTATCGAACCTTGGTTAGGCTACACTTGGGAGTACTGCACACAGTTCTGGTCTCAATATTACAAAAAGGATATAGAGGCACTGGAGACAGTGCAAAAAAAAGATTTACAAATATGATACCAGAACTGAGAGGTTATAACTGACTGAGCAGGCTGGGGTTCTTTTCTCTTTTGTTGTCTCTTGTGTTTGTCTGTCCATATAAAGAAAATATATTTATATTGTAAAAACATTAACAAATGTAGTACAGTACTCAGCAAAACTAGGTCCCAAGCTCCAGAGTTTGTCTGTGCCAAGTCAGCTGATCTCTGCTGGAGCTTGAATTGGTTTCAGTGCCCTGGGCTATGGAAAGAATGGGGGAATCTGCCAGAGTTGCTGCTTCTAATCTCTGCATCCCTCCAATTCTGGCCGCTGGCGAATCCCCGATTTCTTTTGCCCCCCCACCACTGGTGGCCGTGCCTTTAGCTGTCTAGGCCCTAAGCTCTGGAATTCCCTCCCTAAAACTCTCTGTCTTTTTTAAAATTCCATCATGAGATGTGGGCGTCGCTGGCAAGGCCGGCATTTATTGGCCATCCCTCGTTGCCCCTGGAGAAGGTGGTGGTGAGCCGCCTTTCTTGAACCGCTGCAGTCCCGTGTGGTGAAGGTACTCCCACAGCGCTGTTAGCGAGGGAGTTCCAGGATTTTGACCCAGCGACGATGAAGGAACAGCCGGTATATTTCCAAGTCAGGATGGTGTGTGACTTGGAGGTGGCGGTGTTCCCATGCGCCTGCTGCCCTTGTCTTTCTAGGTGGTAGAGGTCGCGGGTTTGGGAGGTGCTGCCAAAGAAGCCTTGGCGAGTTGCTGCAGCGCCTCTCTCTCCTCCTTTATCTCCTTATGTAGCTCGGTGTTAAATTTTATCTGATTACGCTGCTGTGAAGCACCTTGGGACGTTTCACTACGAGAGGTTAAAGACGCTATATAAATGCAAGATGTTGTTGTTGTGTCCAGTCACTCCTGGACGGTGCATGTGTGCGATGCTGGATGAGGACAGGCTGAGGTCCAGCATAGCCTACTGATACCCAAAGCCCAAGGCTCATTCATGAAGAATGAAAGTACCAGAGGGTGATTGGCACCCATAGAACGAGCAACGAGTCAATTTTAATGTCAATTTCAATTTTTATTTGTCACATAACCAAATACAACAAGTGAAATCCAGTCAGTGAAATGCTTTTTTCTTAACGAGCCGAGCGCACCAAGCAGCAGAGGACACTTAGCTGCCTGGTACGCACGGAGCCCACAAGGACGGCAGCCATCTTCATCGGCGCCATCACAATAGGGTCCGCTCTCGCCTCGCTCCGCCTTTCCCGCACTCCTGCCCGACAATCTTCAGCCGCCGTGGTACCGACGTCCCGGGGCCTGCTTCTTCCTGGCTCTCCTTCCACCCGGTCTGACCTCCGAGCCTCCCGCGGTGTCCGACCTTCCAGGGCCTGCTTTCCCTGCCCTCGGTCCGCTGGCCGCCTCCCCTCCTAGCAGTTCGACCTCCGAGCCTCCCGCCGAGGAGCTGCCGGCCGCCGTGCTACAGCGGGTCGTCGTGGCCTCCATCGCTGCTTCTGCTGCCTCCCCACCGAGCTCATCAGCGCCGATGCACAGCGTCTGTAGCGGGAGTGGGCCGACCGACTCAATGACATCAGGGGAGAAACCTGGGCAAATAATTTTTAAAATCGCGTTGTTTGAGATTTAATAAAATTAAATTTAGCTAGTTTAACTTGAGTTAAAGTTTAACGTTTTTAACTCAGATGTTCTTCCTCCACCGTCCCTCCCCTCCTCAGACACTATTACAAAACTGGAATCCTGGAACGTGTGGATGGGAGACTGATGTACAAATTTGGAGAGAGAGCTTCCGGATGGAAAGAAAGTTGGTATCTGTAAACGGACTTGCAGGCTGGCACACTCGATGAGCCCTTTCTCAGTTGTGAATGACGATACAAAGTGATCTCGCCGACATCGCTCATGAATGAGGCAATTCCTACGCCCCTCAGCTGTAGAATATTCCAGACTTAACCAAACCGTAAAGTTAAAGAGTAACTTAACTTTTCGTCCAGCAAAAGGTTAAATTACCGTTCGTCACTAAATTGTCAATGTTTACAGTACGATACCAGTCTGGTTTTTTGAGTGGGTTACCTGGACATTTCTAAAATGTAGAGGCAACACCAAAGGACGAATTGTGTGAGGCTCCCCGACCAGTCACGCGCCTGTCTTCACGACAGTGCTCATTGGAGAACTGGACATGGCGGTCAGTGTGCCTGATTCGCAACGACCCCCCATTTTCCAGTCATTGATTTTAATGATCGGAAAGTGCGTCGTGCCACGAATCATGAGCGCTGGTCTCCGCGCCCGATTTCCCGTCAGTACTTCCGCATCGGCGGCGGGGCCTTGCAAAATTTACCCTGATATATCTGCTTTTTAAAACACAACGAAACCTCCAAAATACTCCATAATAGGAACAGGGGCAGCCTAACAGGACTAGACAGAGTAGATGCAGGAAGGATGTTCCCGATGGCGGGGGAGTCCAGAACCAGGGGTCACAGTCTAAGGATAAGGGGTAAGCCATTTAGAACAGAGATGAGGAGGAATTTCTTCACCCAGAGAGTGGTGAACCTGTGGAATTCTCTACCACAGAAGGCAGTTGAGGCCAATTCATTAAATATATTCAAGAAGGAGTTAGATATATTTCTTAAGGCTAAAGGGATCAAGGGATATGGGGAGAAGGCAGGGACAGGGTACTGAATTTGGATGATCAGCTATGATCTCATTGAATGGCGGAGCAGGCTCGAGGGGCCGAATGGCCTACTCCTGTTCCTATCTTCTATGTTTCTAGGCCATTCAGCCCCTCGAGCCTGTTCCGCCATTCAAGCAGATCATGGCTGATCTGTACTTAAGACTCCATTTACCCACCTGACACCGTTACCTAACAAAAATCTATCGATCTCAATCTTGAAAGTTTCAATTATCCCCCAGCATCCAACCTTTTGGCGAACGAGAGTTGCAGATTTCCACTACCCTTGGTGTGAAAAGTGCTTCCTCAACTCACTCCTAAATGGTCTAGTTCTAATTTTAAGATTATGCCCCCTCCCCCCACCACCCCTTGTTCTGGATTCCCCCACCAGAGAAAATAGTTTCTCTATATCTACCCTATCGAACCCCTTTATCATTTTAAAGACCTTGATTAGATCTCCCCTCAACCTTCTGAAATCAAAGGAGTACAAGTCACGTTTATGCAACTTTTCCTCATAATCTAACCCTATAAGCCCGGGATCATTCTGTGGATCCAAGGCCAGCATGTCCTTCCTGAAATGCGGTGCCCAAAATGTGGAACGCAGATACGCCAGCTGGGATCTGACCAATGCTCTGTACAACTGAAGCATCGCTTCCTCACTTTTGTATTCCAACCCCCTTTGAGGTAAAGGCCAGCATTCCATCGACCTTTTTGATTACTTTTTGTACCTGTGCACTAGCTTTTAGTGATTTATGTACGAGGAAAAATTCAGTTGGTTTGCGCCTCCCATTAGCGCCTTAAGAGGGCGCTAATGGGGCGCAAAGCAACTCGTGCCCGGGCGCGGCGATGTTTGCGCCGCTCGAGAAATTAACGAGACATTTTGCAGCGGCGCTAAACACTACCGCCACGATCTCCTGCGCCGGCAGATTGTGACGTCAGTCGAGCGCGCAACGCCTCGGTAGCGCCCGGGACCGGATATTGAGTGGCGCCCCCTGCCTTACCACCTGCCGCTAGCAACGACAGGTTGAGGGGAGCGTTTTGCAGTCAGGAAGGGACTGGGGGAGCGCTATTTAAAGGCGACCGCTTCCTGCCTTTTTTTGTTGGTGACATTTTTGCACCACGCATTCTGAGAGAGGGAGAGAGAGAGAGAGAGACTTCTGGAGATAGTCAACGATGTGTGAAGGAGTTTTGGGTACTGAGCAGCACTTTGCAGGTTCATTTTGATTTGCCCTTCCTTGCATCGATTTAGAAGAGACTATGGGGGCTGCACTCTGAGCTCTTTCCCTGGGCCTCTCCATTGTTCTTTCCAGCAGATTTGATGTACGGGTCTCTCCAGGCCGAGATTCAAGGCTGCAATGAGCAGGATGTGGATGGAGAGCAAGATCGACCCTCCCCTTTAAGAACTGGCCGGCGCCAGTGTGTCGGTGTTCCATTGCTGACTGACATCACATGAGCTTCGCCAGCGCTCTGAGGTAGCGCCTCGCTCCTCGGCCTTTGCGCCTTAAGACAGGTGTGAAGCGCCTGATTTAGCGCTCCAATCACCCCTGGGGCGATAAAAGCCAAGTTTGCCGTCGGAGGCGATAATTAGCGCCAGGCGCTAAACTTTGTGCACGGCCGATAATGGCGCCCCAAATGGGGCGATACCGAATTTTTCCCCCATGGACTCCCAAATCTCTTTACTCCTCCACAGTGCCTAGTTTCTCTCTATTTAAGAATATAGGAGACCGCCCCCACCCCTTCGACTGATAATTAAAATTGACGTATAGTTGAGCATCCCCAAGTTTGGTCCTAAGCGTCTGCCACAGCAATACACTGAACATGGAAATGAAGAGGAGTAAATACGGATGAATGGTTAAAGGCTCTGTTGCCACATGTTATGGGTTCAGGTCTCATTCGAGACTTGAGCACATAATCAACGCTGACACTCCCAGTGCAGTTACTGAGGGAGCACTGCATTGTTGAAGTTGTCACCTTTCGGATGTGACGTTAACCCAAGAACCCGTCTGGTCTCTCAGGTGGACATAAAAGATCCCGCGGCACTATTTCGAAGAAGAGCAGGGGGAGTTCTTCCCCGGTGTCCCGGCCAATGTTTATCCCTCAGCCAGCATCCCGAAAACAGATTATCTGGTTACAGGAAACTCTCGTTTAAACGGCACCCAAATATCCGGAATTCTCTATTAACCGGCAAAATTCTCACTCCGAAAACAACACCTCAATAACCAGCAATGTTGCCGAGTCCGAGTCCGAGTCTCCCGCGGTGGCTGAGTTAGTCAGTGGGGGTAGTTCTCCAAACTGCCACTACTCGGCTTCTTGGCGCTGTCGGAAGTCCGAACATCTCAATAACAGGAGTCTGACTCTCCCGCGCTGCCGGTCGTCTCTTCCGATCCGCCATTTTTCAGTTTACTGTATAAGTTTTGTTTTACTGTTAAGTAATTAAAGAGTTATGGATTACCCTCAACTGGCAGTACTGTACTTAATCAAGCATCTTCCACCATCCATTTAACACAACATTCTGTAGGTGAGTACCCAATTACTGTATACTGCACATTTCTTGATTTTTTAAATTTTTGTTTGTTAAAAATAGCCTCGGTAGATAACCCTTTCCGTCATCCGGAATTTTTAATCAACCGGCAACACGCCGGTCCCGTCGGTGCCAGATACCAAAGAGTTTCCTGTATTTACCTCGATGCTGTTTGTGGGAGCTTACTGTACGCAAATTGGCTGCCGTAATTTCCTACACTTCAAAAGTACTTCATTGGCTGTAAAGCACTTTGAGATGTCCCAATGGCGTGATATAAATGCAAATTGTTTCTTTTTTTTTCCATTGGTGCGCCAGAGGACATTGGATGGGGTGGGGGGGGGTGGCGGGGCGAGGGGCGTAGGTGGTCCCGGAAGGCCAGCTTGGACAGCTGGAACATAGTAGACAGCTGGTTGGGGTAACAATGTGGAAGGATCTGTAAACAAGAATTTGCCTTTAGACATCAAAATTCAATCACAGCAACTAATCCAGGTCTGACTGACACGTTATATACTCTAAAAATTAAATGCAAATAAGAAACAAACCTTCCAGAACCAGGGGTCACAGTCTAAGGATAAGGGGTAAGCCATTTAGGACAGAGATGAGGAGGAATTTCTTCACCCAGAGAGTGGTGAACCTGTGGAATTCTCTACCACAGAAGGCAGTTGAGGCCAATTCATTAAATATATTCAAGAAGGAGTTAGATATATTTCTTAAGGCTAAAGGGATCAAGGGATATGGGGAGAAAGCAGGGACAGGGTACTGAATTTGGATGATCAGCCATGGTCTCACTGAATGGCGGAGCAGGCTCGAGGGGCCGAATGGCCTACTCCTGCTCCTATCTTCTATGTTTCTATGTTTGTCTGGGGAGCTGGCCAGAATCGTGCTGTTACACCCGAAACCACAGGCTTGGAACATTCCTCCAATTAAATCACATGTAATATATTTAAATTTGCTTTTGTGTGCGTGCGTTTTGATAAATCTTTATGTGAATAAATATTTTTTACCTCTTCACTGCCTCTGTATTAATCTTGTGTTTCAGGGAACGATAGTGTAGTGGTTATGTTACCGAACTAATAATCCGGAGAATGTGAGATCTAATCTCGCCATGGCACTTTGAGAATTTGAATTGAGTTCAAAAATAAAAAGCTGTTATCAGCATCACTGCAGAGCCTGATTCTTCCCCTCACCTGATGCCCACATGAATGCTGCTTCATGCAGAGGCTTCTCTGAATTCTCCCTTTTTGTCAGCCGTGGCTCAGTGGGCAGCACCCTCGCCTCTGAGGCAGAAGGTTGTGGGTTCAAGTCCCGCTCCAGGGACTTCAGCACAACAATCTAGGCTGGCACTCCCAGTGCAGTGCTGAGGGAGTGCTGCACTGTCGGAGGTGCCGTCTTTCAGATGAGACGTTAAACCGAGGCCCCGTCTGCTCTCTCAGGTGGACGTAAAAGATCCCGCGGCACTATTTCAAAGAAGAGCAGCGGGAGTTCTCCCCTGGTGTCCCGGACAATATTTATCCCTCAATCAACATCACTAAAAACAGATTATCTGGTCATTATCACATTGCTGATTGTGGGAGCTTGCTGTGCGCAAATTGGCTGCCATATTTCCTACATTACAACAGTGACTACACTTCAAAAAGTACTTCATGGGCTGTAAAGCGCTTTGGGACGTCCAGTGGTCGTGAAGGGCGCTAAAGAAATGCAAGTCTTTCTTTCTGTAAGTCGAGGGGTTGCTAAAGCCACTTGTAATCAGGACAGCAAAGACCACAAAGTTAACCTGGGACATCAAGACCATTAAACGCAAAAGGGGCTATAACACAAATGCTTTAATTGATCTCAGCGCCCGTGAATTAGGCAGGCCAAAAAAAAAATCAGGCAAGGCTCCCCGCTCCTGATCAGGATCCACTCCCCCACCTCACACACACCCACGCACACAGAATGGTGCAGCAGCAATGCTGACAATCCCTGTCCGCATTTGGTCACTTGGGCGAGGTGCCTGTGGAACCTGTGGAATTCTCTACCACAGAAGGCTGTGGAGGCCAAGTCACTGAATATATTTAAGAAGGAGATAGATAGATTTCTAGACACAAAAGGCATCAAGGGGTATGGGGAGAGAGTGGGAATATGGTACAGGAAACTCTCCTTTTACCGGCACCTAAATAACCGGAAATCTCTCATAACCGGCAAAATTCAGGAGTAGGTTCAGGTAAGTTTTACTTCATATTAGTGGCCGTGTAACCGGGGTTCCTGCACCTGTTGCCATGCAACAGGGACGCCTGGATCTGTGGCTGTGTACGGGGCACTCGTACCTTAGTAAGGATACCTCTCAGTAATCCGGACTTTTTGATCAACCGGCACCACGCCGGTCCAGTCGGTGCCGGATAAAATAGAGTTTCCTGTATTGAGATAGTGGATCGGCCATGATCATAGTGAATGGCGGAGCAGGCTCGAAGGGCCGAATGGCCGACTCCTGTTCCTATTTTTCTATGTTACTATGTGCTGGAGTACACAGCTACAAGAGTGAAATACCTTCAGGTGATGAGGGAGAGATAATGGACAGATTAAAAACTAGAACAAAAACGCAAATAAAATTGGCTTCCCTTTTAGAAATGGCACTCAGTGGGTTAAAAATGGCAAGGTTTGATGGCACTGTCTATTTACTGGCCTGAAGCAGTTCCTGATGAGGTGCATTGCACGTCTCCAGGACTGACAAGAGATTAACATAGATACAATATGCAAAGTCGAGGTAGCGAGAGGAAGTTACTTCCCAGTCTAGATCTGTAGGCGACAAATAAAACAAAACATAACGATACATGCGTGCCGGTAGAGGAGGTATAAAAAACTGCAAATCGAACTTGCTCCAAGATATTCCTCCGTGGTACAAAAGTCAACGTGGGCTTAAACTGCAAGTCAGCAACTGACGCATGAAGCAGTGCTTTGAGCTGATTTTGAGTGCCTCGCAGGATGTTATTTGCAACGAAGTAAATATATTGTTTTCGGCCTCTCAGATGACAGATGGGCACAGATAAAGCTGGCCGAACTGACAGGGGGGACAGAGAGCGCCTCTCGCCTCTTGCTGCACTTTCCTCATTTCCAAGCCGGTAGATATTTTGTCGCAACAACCAAAGGGTATTCACGGGACAGCCGCGGGCGACTTATGATAAGCGAGGCAAGCAAACAAAAAAAAAAGATGATGAAAGTTATTACCCTTCAACTCAGGATCATTCATTCCAGGTACACCCTGCCATTTCAGCATCACGCCTAAATTCCCCCCTTCTCACCAAGTGCACATCGCACTCCCACTCGCTTTTTCAATATTGTGAAGGGGTGCTGACAAAACTGATCCAAGCAAATTGCTCGCTGGGGTGATGGGTTCCGGGAAACATAAAAGAAGGAGGGAGAAAGCATTTAAACAGGGCCTCATCGCGCGTCCCAAAAACCATCTCACAGTACACATTTACCTGTGGAATTCTCTACCACAGAAGGCAGTTGAGGCCAATTCATTAAATATATTCAAGAAGGAGTTAGATATATTTCTTAAGGCTAAAGGGATCAAGGGATATGGGGAGAAGGCAGGGACAGGGTACTGAATTTGGATGATCAGCCATGATCTCATTGAATGGTGGAGTAGGCTCGAGGGGCCGAATGGCCTGCTCCTGCTCCTATCTTCTATGTTTCTATGCTTCACCAGCAATGAATTACTTTGAAACGCAGTTATGTAGGCGATTGCTGGCGCCATTTTTTGTGCACAGCAAGATCCCATTGAGGAGCAAGAAGGGAAATCAGCTGGAACCTTGTCACCCAAAGAGTAATAGGATTGTGGAATAAACGATGAGGGAAAGTAGTAGAAATAAACATTATAAACAGGTTCAAGAGGCAGTTGGATGTGTTTCTGGAGAGCGAGGGGAATGAGGGAACGGTGAGAAGGTGGGTAGGTGCGATTAATAATCGCAAAAGGGGTGGGCTTGTTGGGCCTATCCGCTGTTCCTTAAAAATCCTTGTTTTCTTAACTTTATTCCACGCATGATCAGTACTCATGAGGTTAAATGATTCTTTTCCTGCAGCAAAGCCCGGCTTTAGTTTATTTTTAATAACTTCCGTGACTTGTGATTTAAAACAAGGGCCTTTTCTCTCTCTCTCTTAGGCAGTCCCTCGGAACCGAGGATGACTTGCTTCCACATTAAAAATGAGTTCTCAGGTGACTGATGAGTCCAATGCGGGACCTACAGTCTCTGTCACAGGTGGGGCAGACGGTGGTTGAAGGGGCGGGTGGGTGGGGTACTTGGGTTGACGTGCGCTCCTTCCGCTGCCTGCGCTTGGCTTCCGCTTGCTCCCGGCGAAGAGACTCGAGGTGTTCGGCGCCTTCCCGGATGCTTCTCCTCCACTTTGTGCGGTCTTGGGCCAGGGATTCCCAGGTGTCGGTGGGGATGTTACACTTTTTCAAGGAGGCTTTGAGGGGTGCCCTTGAAGCGTTTCCTCTGCCCACCTGGGGCTCTCTTGCCGTGCCGGAGCTCCGAATAGAATGCTTGTTTTGGGAGTCTCGTATCGGGCATGCGGACAATGTGACCCGTCCATCGGAGCTGATTGAGTGTGGTCAAAGCTTCGATGCTGGGGATGTTGCCCTGAGCAAGAACACTGACGTTGGTGCGCCTAACCTGCCAATGGATTTGCAGGATCTTGCGGAGGCAGTGTTGGTGGTAACAGGTAGTTAACAGGCAGTTTTTAGCCTAATCCCTATTTTTAATGTTGAAGTGTGGGATTCCTGATGGCTCCAAACCACGCCAAGTTAGAGGAGGCGGACCGTCGGGATGAAGGGCTTGGAGGGGTCGAGATGTCCGGTGTTCAGGTGAGTGATGGGTGCATGAGTGCAAAGGTAAGTGTGTTTGGTGTGTGTAAAGTGTTTATAGAAGTTTTACATACCTTTACTTACCTTTACAGCCTTCCTTCCTTCAGGTCTCGGGAGTCCCTCATCTCACTGGCACAGAAAGCAGAATGGCTGCGAGCTGTCAAAAATTGCAGCATTCAGCTTTCTGTTCAAGGTCTTGACAGATGAAATATCAATCTGTGACGTCACCTGTTGCCGGGTGGCCCTTAATTGGCCTGCTGAGCCCGCTGGGCGGACTCAACAAGGTCAATCAAGTGAAAATCGCGTGGGTTGGCTAGAATTCGATGGAGGCGGGACTACAACCCCGAAAGTTGTAGTCCCGCCTCCTAGTCGACTCCTCAATGAAAATCCAGCCCACGCTCCCTTCAAAGGCGGCTCCCTGGGATTCATGAGTTGACCCTAAAATTCCATAATTTTGGCGAGCTTTTCTTTGCTCTTCAAGATGAGGGACACCAGCCTTGTTTTATTCACTTCAGTACTAATCACTATACAGCCATAAAACATGGAGCCTTTGCAGAGTTAAGTTCCAACTTTTGCCTAACAAGGAGCTGGAAGCTGAGTCAAGGCCATCCAAACTCATTGGACTCAAGACCTTACAACCAACAACAACACGTTGGATTTATATAGCACCTTTAACGTAGTAAAACATCCCAAGGCACTTCACAGGAGCGTAGTCAGACAAAATATGATGCCGAGCCACATAAGGAGATATTAGGGCAGGTGACCAAAAGCTTTGTGAAAGGGGTAGGTTTTATGTAGCATCTTAAAGGAGGAAAGAGAGGTGGAGAGGTTTAGGGATGAACTTCCAGACCGTAGGGGCTAGACAGCTGAAGGCACGGCCGTCAATGGTGAGGTCAAAGGGAGTCGGGGATGCATAAGAGGCTAGCACAGAGTTCTTGGAGGCTTGTAGGGCTGGAGGAGGTTACAGAGATAGGGCGGGGCGAACAACAGACTGAGGAGACCAGCAGCTCATGGGTAGGGGCTGGGTGTGAACCCAGGGCCCGACAATGAAAGGGCAGCAGCCAATCCACTACACTCGTCTAGTGTTTATACAGGATTGTTGGTGGCAGTTACTGAGCCTGACTCAAGCTAACAAACCTGCAGCGTTGGGTGCCTATTTTTCCGTATACTGGAATGTGATCAGCCGCTTATTGTCGTTTGCGGTACGGCGCTTTTGACGGTAACACCACCTTTGGCACACAGTCCCACCAATCGCATCGTCCTTCTTGAATGAATCCCAATGGCTTGCCTGGAAACATCAATTAAGGCAATGATTAGCGCAATCAACTTTTAAATTAGTCGAGCTGGCATGTTCCACGTTTTATGAGAATGCCAAAGACAGGCACCGTGCCCAGTCTGAAGTACGGTTTATTACCACACAATATGTTCCTCCAGTATTTTATCAGAAGCATTTGACATTTATTCGACTATGAATTTGCTGAGTCACGCATTATGTGAATGCCTTATTGTTAACAATGGCGCAATCACAGCTTGGTTTTTTAAAATAAAAGTATGTAGCAAGGCAATTGCTTTTTCATCGTTGTGCACGCACACCCGTGTGTTACATATACCCAACATTCACAGAACCACAGTAAGATACAGCACAGAAGCAGGCCACTCGGCCCCTCCGTGTCTGTGCCAGCCCTTTGGTAGAGCTATCCAGTTAATCCTGCTCCTCTTGCTCTTTCCCCGTAGCTCTGTAAATTGTTTCTCTTTGGGTATTTATCCAATTCTCTTTTGAAAGTTACGATTGAATCTGCCTCCATCGCCCTTTCAGGCAGCACGTTCCAAATCACAACAACTCGCTGTGTAAAAAAATGTTTTTGTCCTGTCGCCTCTGGCTCTTCTGCCAATCACCTTCAATCTGTGTCCTCTGGTTACCGAGCCTTCCGCCACTGGAAACAGTTTCTCCTTATTTACTCCATCAAAACCATTCATGATTTTGAGCACCTCTATCAAATCTCCTCTCAACCTTCTCTGCTCTAAGGGGAACAACCCCAGCTTCTCCAGTCACTCCACATCACTTAAGTCCCTCATCCCCGGTACCATTCTAGAAAATCTCTTCTGCACCCTCTCCAAGGCCTTGACGTCCTTCCTAAAGTGTGGTGCCCGAAATTGGACCCAATACTTCAGCTGGGGCCAACCAGTGTTTTACTGACCAGGCTTTACACAACTAAATGTTTTCATTTTTTTTTAATTCATTGATGGGATGTGGACGTCGCTGGCTAGGCCTGCATTTAGTGCCCATCCCTAATTGCCCTTGAGAAGATGGTGGTGAGCCGCCTTCTTGAACCGCTGCAGTCCATATGGTGTAGGTACACCCACAATGTTGTTAGGAAGGGAGTTCCAGGATTTTGGCCCAGCGACAGTGAAGGAACGGCGATACAGGTCCAAGTCAGGATGGTGTGTGGCTTGGAGGGGAACTTGTAGGTGGTGACGTTCCCATGCGTCTGCTGCCTTTGTCCTTCTAAGTGGTAGAGGTCGCGGGTTTGGAAGGTGCTGTTGAAGGAGCTTTGGCGAGTTGCTGCAGTGCATCTTGTAGATGGTACACACTGCAGCCACAGTGCACCGGTGGTGGAGGGAGTGAATGTTGAAGGTGGTGGATGGAGTGCCAATCAAGCGGGCTGCTTTATCCTGAATGGTGTCGAGCTTCTTGAGTGTTGTTGGAGCTGCACTCATCCAGGCAAGTGGAGAGTATTCCATCACACTCCTGACTTGTGCCTTGTAGATGGTGGAAAGGCTTTGGGGAGTCAGGAGGTGAGACACTCGCCACAGAATTCCCAGGGAAAGGACCAAAGTGGCAATCTGTGTGTAGAGCCGAAAGATGTAGGTGAGGTTTTAAATGAATATTTTGCATCTGTGTTCACTATGGAGGAGGACGATGTAGGCATAGAAATCAGGCAGGGGGCTTGTGATATACTTGAACAAATTAGTATTGAGAGGGAGGAGGTACTAGTGGTTTTAGCGGGCTTAAAAGTGGATAAATCCCCAGGCCGAAACGAGATTTATCCCAGGCTGCTGTGTGAGGCAAGGGAGGAGATTGCAGGGGCTCTGACACAAATTTTCAGAACCTCTCTGGCCACAGCTAACATAGTACCATTGTTCAAGAAGGGTAGTAGGGTTAAACCAGGGAATTACAGGCCAGTGAGCCTAACATCAGTGGTAGGGAAATTATTGGAAAAAATTCTGAGGGACAGAATTAGTCTCCACTTGGAGAGGCAGGGAGTAATCAGCGATAGTCAGCATGGCTTTGTCAGGGGGAGATCATGTCTGACCAATTTGATAAAATTTTTCGAGGGGGTGACTCAGTATGGATGAGGGTAGTGCAGTTGATGTAGTCTACATGGACTTCAGTAAGGCTTTTGACAAAATCCCACATGGGAGACTGGTCAAGAAGGTAAGAGCCCATGGGATCCAGGGCAATTTGGCACATTGGATTCAAAATTGGTTTAGTGGCAGGAGGCAGAGAGTGATGGTCGAAAGTTGTTTTTGTGACTGGAAGCCTGTATCCTGTGGTGTACCGCAGGGATCGGTGCTGGGTCCTTTGCTGTTTGTAGTGTACATTAATGATTTAGATATGAATGTAGGAGGTATGATCAGTAAGTTCGCAGATGACACGAAAATTGGTGGAGTGGTAAATAGCAAGGAGGGAAGCCTCAGGCTACAGGACGATATAGACGGGATGGTTAGATGGGCAGAACAGTGGCAAATGGAATTTAACCCTGAAAAGTGTGAGGTGATGCATTTTGGGAGGACAAGGCAAGGGAATACACAGTGAATGGTAGGACCCTAGGAAGGACAGAGGATCAGAGGGACCTTGGTGTACATGTACATAGATCCCTGAAGGCAGCAGGACAGGTAAATAAGGTGCTTAAAAAGGCATATGGGATACTAGCCTTCATTAGCCAAGGCATAGAATATAAGAGCAGGGAGGTTATGATGGAGCTGTACAAAACACTAGTTAGGCCACAGCTGGAATACTATGTGCAGTTCTGGTCGCCACACTATAGGAAGGATGTGATTACATTGGAGAGGGTGCAGAGGAGATTCACCAGGATGTTACCTGGGCTGGAGCGCTTCAGCTATGAAGAGAGACTGGACAGGCTGGGGTTGTTTTCCTTGGAGCAGAGAAGGCTGAGGGGGGACCTGATTGAGGTGTACAAAATTATGAGGGGCACAGATAGGGTAGATAGAAAGGAACTTTTCCCCTTAGTAGAGGGGGTCAATAACCAGGGGGCATAGTTTCAAGGTAAGGGGCAGGAGGTTTAGAGGGGATTTGAGGAAATTTTTTTTCACCCAGAGGGTGGTTGAAATCTGGAACTCACTGCCTGAAAGGGTGGTAGAGGCAGGAACCCTCAGAACAGTCAAGAAGCATTTAGATGAGCACTTGAAACGCCATAGCATACAAGGCTACGGACCAAGTGCTGGAAAATGGGATTAGAATAGACAGGGCTTGATGGCCGGCGCGGACACGACGGGCCGAAGGGCCTCTTTCTGTGCTGTATAACTCTAACTGAGCCAAAGAAGGAGACATTAGGACAGGTGGCCAAAAGCTTGGTCAAAGAGGTAGGTTTTAAGGAGTGTCTTAAAGGGGCCGAGAGAGGTGGAGAGGCGGAGAGGTTTAGGGAGGAAATTCCAGAGCTTAGAGCCATTCGGCCCTTCGAGGCTCCACCATTCAATTGGTTCATGGCTGATCCTCTATCTCAATACCATATTCCCCATACCCCTTGATGCCTTTTGTGTCTAGAAATCTATCTATTTCCTTCTTAAATATATTCAGTGGCTTGGCCTCCACAGCCTTCTGTGGTAGAGAATTCCACAGGTTCACCACCCTCTGAGTGAAGAAATTTCTCATCTCAGTCCTAAATGTCCTACCCCATAACCTGAGACTGTGACCCCTCGTTCTAGACCCCCCAGCCAGGGGAAACATCCTCCCTGCATCCAGTCTGTCTAGCCCTGTCAGAATTTTATACGTTTCCACGAGATCCCCTCTCATTCTTCTAAACTCTAGTGAATACAGACCCAGTCGACCCAATCTCTCCTCATAAGACAGTCCTGCCATCCCAGGAATCAGTCTGGTGAACCTTCGCCGCACTCCCTCTATGGCAAGTATATCCTTTCTTAGGTAAGGAGACCAAAACTGCACACAGTACTCCAGGTGTGGTCTCACCAAGGCCCTGTATAACTGTAGTAAGACATCCTTGCTCCTGTACTCAAATCCTCTTGCAATGAAGGCCAACATACCATTTGCCATCCTAACTGCTTGCTGCATCTGCATGTTTGCTTTCAGTGACTGGTGTACAAGGACACCCAGGTCCCTTTGTACATCAACATTTCCCAATCTAGCACCATTTAAATAATACTCTACCTTTCTGTTTTTCCTACCGAAGTGGATAACTTCACATTTATCCACGTTATACTGCATCTACCATGTATTGGCCCACTCACTCAACTTCTCCAAATCGCCTTGAAGCCTCTTTGCATCCTCCTCACCTGCAGAGCAAGGGTTGTAGGGCTGGGGGAGGTTACAGAGATAGGGAGGGGGCGAGGGCCGTGGGGGGATTTGTAAACGAGGATGAGAATTTTAAAATGGAGGCGATGCTGGACCCAGAGCCAATGTAGGTCAGAGAGCACAGGGGGTGATGGGTGAACGGGACTTGGTGCGAGTTAGGATGTTTTCTTTTTTGATTCCAATTATCAATTAATAAAGGTCAGGCCACTTAAGAGGGACGCGGGTGACATGAATCTTGTCATTAGTGTGGGAATGACTTATGAAATAATACTGGGCGGCCTGCTGGTGGCGCTGTCCAGGGAGAGTATAAATACTCGGGCATGGGCCCAGCTTGCTCAGGACATTCTTTAACAGGAACTAGTGAAGGACACAACTAGATCTCCATGTTGAAAAACAGTTGATTAAAGCTTTGTTTAATACTCAGACCAAGTGCCTAGTAGTTTTCTTATGTCAGCGGGTATGTGGAGCCTCTGCCTTAGTGGGATGAACCACTACCAACTGATCTACTACAGGAATGTGTTAAAATAAGAACAAGGAGGATAAAAGATTGCTACATATAACAGAAAATAACAACTCTATACCCACACAGGGCCACCTCACGGTCCAGGGAATGTTTTATAAGAAGAAGAAATCGAGGAAAAGGACACTGAATGCAGAAATTATTCAACAGTTGCTCAAAAAAAAGATTATATGGATATGGGGAGTGAGCAGGAGGGTGGCATTAGACTAAGATGAGAAAAACACTGGTGCAGACTTGATAGGCCAAAGGTTTCCATGCTATGATTCTATGGAGTGCATATTTCAACAGATAAACAAAGAATAAATGGTAAGTAATAAATTACATTGAATGTACAGCACAGAAACAGACCATTCGGCCCAACTGGTCTGTGCCGGTGTTTATGCTCCACACGAGCCTCCTCCCACCCCTCTTCATCTCACCCTATCAACATAACCTTCTATTTCTTTCTCCCTTGTTGTGGAGATGCCGGTGTTGGACTGGGGTGGACAAATGTAAGAAGTCACACAACACCAGGTTATAGTCTAACAGCTTTATTTGAAATCACAAGCTTTCGGAGCGCTGCTCCTTCACCTGACGAAGGAGCAGCGCTCCGAAAGCTTGTGATTTCAAATAAAGCTGTTGGACTATAACCTGGTGTTGTGTGACTTCTTACATTTCTCCCTTGTGTTTATCTAGCTTCCTCTTAAATGTATCTATGCTATTTGCTTCAACTACTCCCTGTGGTAGCGAGTTCCACGTTCTAGCCACTCTCTGGGTAAAGGGGTTTCTCCTGAATTCCCTATTGGATTTATTAGTGACTATCTTATATTTATGGCCCCTAGTTCTGGTCTCCCCCACAAGTCTGAAACATCTTCTCTATGTCTACCCTATCAATACCTTTCATAATCTTAAAGACCTCTATCAGATCACCCCGCAGGCTTCTCTTTCCGAGAGAAAGGAGCCCCAGCCTGTTCAGTTTCCTCTCAGTTCTGGTATCACGCTTGTAAACCTTTTTTGTGCACCTTCACCAATGCCACTATATCCTTTTTGTAATAAGGAGACCAGAACTGTGCATAGCACTCCAAGTGTGGTCAAACCAACTCGCCATGGCTTCTTCAACAGCACCTCCCAAACCCACAACCTCTACCACCTAGAAGGACAAGGGCAGCAGGCACATGGGAACACCACCACCTCCAAGTCACACACCATCCTGGCTTGGAAATATATCGCCGTTCCTTCATCGTCGCTGGGTCAAAATCCTGGAATTCCCTCCCTAACAGCACTGTGGGAGTACCTTCACCACACGGACTGCAGCGGTTCAAGAAGGCGGCTCACCGCCACCTTCTCAAGAGCAAAGGACGACTAAAAAAAAATAAAGAGAGAGAAGATAGCTTATGAGAGTAAACTAGCAAGGAATATAAAAACAGACAGTAAGAGCTTCTACAGGTATATAAAAGGGAAGAGAGTAACTAAAGTAAACGTTGGTCCCTTAGAGGATGAGACTGGGGAATTAATAATGGGAAACAGGGAAATGGCAGAGACTTTGAACAAATATTTAGTATTGGTCTTCACGGTAGAAGACACTAAAAGCATCCCAGTAATAATAGATAATCAAGGGGCTATAGGGAGGGGGGAACTTAAAACAATCACTATCACTAGACATAAAGTACTAGACAAACTTATGGGACTAAAGGTGGACAAGTCCCCTGGACCTGATGGCCTGCATCCTAGGGTCTTAAAAGAAGTGGCTGCAGAGATAGTGGGTGCATTGGGTGTAATCTAGCAAAATTCCCTGGATTCTGGAGAGGTCCCAGCAGATTGGAAAACCACAAATGTAACGCCCCTATTCAAGAAAGGAGGGAGACAGAAAGCAGGAAACTATAGGCCAGTTAGCCTAACATCTGTCATTGGGAAAATGCTGGAGTCCATTATTAAGGAAGTAGTAGCAGGACATTTAGAAAATCATAATACAGTCAAACAGAGTCAGCATGGTTTTATGAAATGGAAATCATGTTTGACAAATTTGCTAGAGTTCTTTCAGGATGTAATGAGCAGGGTGGATAAAGGGGAACCAGTAGATGTAGTGTATTTGGATTTCCAGAAGGCATTCGATAAGGTGCCACATAAAAGGTTGCTGCACAAGATAAGAGCTCATGGTGTTGGGGGTAATATATCAGCATGGATAGAGGATTGGCTAACTAACAGGAAACAGAGAGTCGGGATAAATGGGTCATTTTCAGGTTGGCAAACTGTGACTAGTGGGGTGCCACAGGGATCAGTGCTGGGGCCTCAGCTGTTCACAATCTATATTAATGACTTGGATGAAGGGACCAAGTGTAATGTAGCCACATTTGCTGATGATACAAAGGTAGGTGGGAAAGCAAGTTGTGAAGAGACAAATAATCTGCAAAGGGATATAGACAGGTTAAGTGAGTGGGCAAACACTTGGCAGATGGAGTATAATGTGGGAAAATGTGAGGTTACCCACTTTGGTAGGAAAAATAAAAAAGCAAATTATTATTTAAATGGAGGGAGACTTCAAAATGCTGCAGTACAGAGGGATCTGGGGGTCCTAGTACATAAAACACAAAAAGTTAGCATGCAGGTACAGCAAGTAATTAGGAAGGCAAATGGAATGTTGGCCTTTATTTCAAAGGGGTTGGAGTATAAAAGTAGGGAAGTACTACAACTGTACAGGGTATTGGTGAGGCCACACCTGGAGCACTGCGTACAGTTTTGGTCTCCTTATTTAAGGAGGGATATACTTGCATTGGAGGCAGTTCAGAGAAGGCTTACTCCTGCTCCTATTTCTTATGTTCTTATGGAATTAGGCATGGCAATAAATGCTGGCCTCGCCAGCACCGCCCACATCCCATGAACAAAAAAAAATCTTCAATACAAGTTTAACATCACTTCCCTGCTCTTCAATTCTATCCCGCTAGAAATGAACCCTGAATACTGACTGACGTACGAAAACTACTAGGCACTTGGTCTAAGCGTTAAACAAAGCTTTAATCAACTGTTTTACAACATGGAGGTCTAGTTGTGTCCTTCACTAGTTCCTGTTAAGAATGTCCTGCGCAAGCTGGGCCTGTGCCCGAGTATTTATACTCTCCTTGGACAGCGCTACCCGCAGGCCGCTCAGTATTATTTCATAAGTCTTTCTTTCATGAATGACTGATTCATGTCACTGACCATCACAAAACAAAAGCACTTCACATCACTCTGTTTTTAATTATATGACCGCACTAAAAAAAAAACTCCCGATGCAGAACCTTGAGCACCAGAGCCACTGAAAGGATCCTGCATTGAGGAACGATGAATGCTTGCAACATATGGCTGTGTCAACCCTTGGCTCAGTGGTACCACTTACCTCTCCGTCAAAAGGTTGTTGGTTCAAGCCCCGCTCCCGAGACATGAGCCCACAAAATCTAGGCTGGCATTCCTGTGCGCACTGAGGGAGTGCCGCACTGCCGCAGGTGCCGTCTGCCTGTTCAAGCCAAAGTAAAAGATCCCACGGCACTATTTGAAAGAGAGCAGGAAGACCACTCGGCATCCTGGCCAACATCTATCCCTCAACATGTCACCACCAGAACTGGTTGTTTAGCCCATTGCTCTTTAGGGGGAGACCTTGTGATTCCCTGTACAGCTGGCTCATAGGAACAGGAGTAAGGCCATTCAGCCCTTCGAGCCTGTTCTGCCATTCAATTAGCTCACAGCCGATCTGGCTCCTGGTTTTTAATCATGCCACTGTGGGCCAGGCACTTTCCCACAGTAAGAGGAGAAATGGGGTGGGCTAAAAGTTCTGTCGCAGTTTAATACAGCACTTTCACTTGTTGGGATAACGTCTGCATTCCCACATCCCATGACATTGTGATGCAACATTCCTGAGAGTGACTCCTGCAAAAGATACTTGCGTTTTTATTCCTAGGATTCACATTGCAGTCCTCTAGAGCACGCTGAGAAGACGGTTGTGGTTTGGAGACGTGACGATATCTTGCTTTAAACAATTTTAGAGTCTGACACAACCCTTCATGCATTTGTCATCTCTTTAAAGAGCTGTTAATGCCTCGGAATAATGTGAACATCTTACTTATGCGGAAAAACTTTGAGGATTGCCAACAGTGGGAGGGAGTGGAAAGGTTTGAATCCTCCACGCTGGAGTCTTAGCATAGCCAGAGGCTCCTCAGTGTAAACAGCAAGGACAATAATACTGACAGCCTCATACTTCTGACCCACTGAACCCTTTGACAAATGCCAGGAATACATCGCTGAGAAGAATTCTGTACTTTACAAGTAGGAGGAAGCTCTTCTTAACAACCTGGCTCAGTTGATAGTACTTGGTTCGCAGTCAGGCCGTCGCGGGTTCAAGGCCCACTCCAACCCTTGAGAATATAATCTAAAGTGACACTTCGGTACTGAGGGAGTGCGGCACTGTCAGAGGTGCCGTCTTTTGGATGAGACGTTGAACCAAGGCCCCGTTTGCCTGTTCGGGTGGATGTGAAAGGTCCCATGGATTTTTGGTATTGGAAGAAGAACAGGGAGTTCTCTTGGTGTCCTGGGCAACATTTATCCCTCAATCAACATCACCACCAAACTAGCTGGTCATTTTTCCTCATTGCTGTGTGTGGGATCTTGCTGTGTTCAAATTAGCTGCCACATTTCCCTACAGAACAGCAATGACTACACTTCAAAAGTAATTCATTGGCTGTGAAGCACTTTGGGACGTCCTGAGGTTGTGAAATGCGCTTGTTGGTTGAAGCATAAACGTTGGCCTGGAGACCTCCCCCTGCACCTCTTCGAATGATGGCATGGGATCTTTCACGTCCACCTGAGTGAACAGACGGAGCTGCGGTTTAACGTCTCACCCAAACAACGGCACCTGCGACAGTGCGGCACTCCCTTGGTCCAAGAGGATTCTATATACAGGAAACTCTTTTTTATCCGGCACCGACAGGACCGGCGTGGTGCCGGTTGATCAAAAAGTCCGGATTACAGAGAGGTATACTTACCAAGGTACGAGAGCCCCGTACACGGCCACAGGTGCAGGAGCCCCGGTTACACGGCACTTGTGCAGGAGCCCCGGTTACACGGCCACAGGTGCAGGAGTCCCTGTTGCACGGCCACAGGTTCAGGAACCCCGGTTACACGGCCACAGATCCAGGAGTCCCTGTTGCACGGCCACAGGTGCAGGAACCCCAGTTACACGGCGCTTGTCCAGGAGCCCCGGTTACACGGCCAAAGATCCAGGAGTCCCTGTTGCACGGCCACAGGTGCAGGAACCCCGGTTACACGGCCACAGATCCAGGAGTCCCTGTTGCACGGCCACAGGTTCAGGAACCCCGGTTACACGGCCACAGATCCAGGAGTCCCTGTTGCACGGCCACAGGTTCAGGAACCCCGGTTACACGGCCACTAATATATAGTAAAACTTACCTGAACCTACTCCTGAATTTTGCCGGTTAAGAGAGATTTCCGGATATTTAGGTGCCAGTAAAAAGAGAGTTTCCTGTAATAGGAGCAAAGGGAAAGGGACTTGGTTCATGGAGATTCTAATGTACTGGAGCGATTGGAAATTGGCTTGGCCTGATGGAATTCTAATAGAATGGGGGTGAATGGGGATGGGTTCTGTAGGTGGTCTGAAAGCAGTGAGATTGCTCTGGTCTTTCATTACTAAACAGCAAAGAAATTCCATTGCTAAGTATGTAAAGACTTCACTAACTTGTGATATCACAGTGAATGGTGCTAGCTACTTTAGGTTCCAGCAATATAAAGCGTCTATTTTGGAATAAGGCTGACAGCAACAGGGAAGGCAAACTCCCTTGATTCCACTGCTTTGCCGTGTTCCTTCCCAGGGTTTTTTTCCCCTGTAAATCACAGGAAGCCCTGTAGATAGGGCAACTTGGATTTGCTCATAAAAAACTTGATTAATTGCCACGCAGTTAATACCTTACCGCGGTTTGCTCCCTTTGAACATCTCCAATCCGGTTTCCACCTCTGCCACAGCCCTAAGCAAAGTCACAATTGACATCCTGCGTTACGGTGACCATGGTGCACTCGCCCTCCTGATCCGCTCTGCAGCCTTTGACACCGTTGACTATGGCATCCTCCTCCAACGCCTCTCCTCTTTTGTCCAGTTGAACGGGACTGCCCTCGCCTGGTCGCACTCTTACCGATGCAGTCATAGTCAGAGAATCTCCTGCAATGTCTTCTCTTCCTGCCCTCCTCCCCCGACGCCATTACCTCTGGAGTTCCCCAAGGATCTATCCTTGGCCCCCCTCCTATTTCTCAACTACACGCTGCTCCTCAGCAAAACCATCCGAAGACATTACAAGGTTCCACATATACGCTGACAACACCTAGCTCTACCTCTCTCGACTACTCCACTGCCTCTCTGTTGTCAGACTGCTTCTCCGTCATCCACCCCTGGATAAGCTGCAATTTTCTCCAATTAAACGCTGGGAAGACCAAAGCCATTGGGCAGGATTTTCATTGGGCCATGGAGGCGGGATTGGAGGCATGCGGGGGGGGTTAAAATCCCGAAATCGGGGGGGTCCCGACCCCATCCCGCACCCAACCCGCCTCCATGCCAGTTTCAAAGGAGGCGGGTACCCGGCCCGCACTGGGAGCCGCCTCCCCGAGGCGGGAAGGGGATTAGTGCCAATTAACTGCCTGTTAACAGGTAGTTAACAGGCAGTTTTTAGCCTAATCCCTATTTTTAATGTTGAAGTGTGGGATTCCCGATGGCTCCAAACCACGCCAAGTTAGAGGAGGCGGATCGTCGGGATGAAGGGCTTGGAGGGTTCGAGATGTCCGGTGTTCAGGTGAGTGATGGGTGCATGAGTGCAGAGGTAAGTGTGTTTGGTGTGTGTAAAGTGTTAAATAAGTTTTACTTACATGTACTTACCTTTACAGCCTTCCTTCCTTCAGGTCTCGGGAGTCCCTCATCTCACCGGCACAGAAAGCAGAATGGCTGCGAGCTGTCAAAAATTGCAGCATTCAGCTTTCTGTTCCGGAGAGATCTCTAAATCATCCTGAGAGGAAGGAATTAACTTGTAGTGCAGATTGTCAGTTTTTGACAGCTTCAAAGAGCTGTCAAACACTGATATTTCATCTGTCAAAAGCTCTTGACAGATGACATTTCAATCTGTGACATCACCTGTTGCCAGGTGGCCCTTAATTGGCCTGCTGAGCCCGCTGGGCGGGCTCAACAAGGTCAATCAAGTCAAAATTGCGTGGGTTGGCTAGAACTCAATGGAGGCGGGACTACAACCCCGAAAGTTGTAGTCCCGCCTCCTACCCGACTTCTCAATGAAAATCCAGCCCATTGTCTTCGGCCCCCGCCACAAACTGTTTCCTCGGCCCCAATTTCATTCCCCTTTCTGGCCATTGTCTCAGACTGTTCTCAACTTTGGTGTCTTATTTGACCCGGACCTGAGCTTCCAATTCCACATCCTCTCCGTCACAAAGACCGCCTACTTCCATCTCTGTAACATCATCTGTCTCCGCCCCCGTCTCAGCCTATCTGCTGCTGAAACCCTCGCCCATACCTCCAAACTGGACTAGCTAACCTCCCATCTTCCACTCTCCATAAACTTGGGCTCATCCAAAACTCTGCTGCCCGTCCTCCATCCCGCACCAAGTGCGCGCACCTACATTGGCGCCTGGACCACCAACACCTCGAATTTAAAATTCTCATCCCTCATGTTCAAATCGCTCTAAGGCCTCGCCCCTCCCTACCTCTGTAAACTTCTCCAGCCCTACAACCCTCCCTGATCTCGGCGTTCCTCCAATTCTGGCCTCATATGCATCGCCCACTCCCTTCATCCCACCATTGGCGGCCGTGCCTTCAGCTGCCCAGGCCCTAAGCTCTGTAATTCCCTCCC
Source organism: Somniosus microcephalus (assembly GCF_052327205.1). Classification (NCBI taxonomy): domain Eukaryota; kingdom Metazoa; phylum Chordata; class Chondrichthyes; order Squaliformes; family Somniosidae; genus Somniosus; species Somniosus microcephalus. Next base: position 32,675,367 of record NC_141014.1, on the reverse strand, counting down.
TAAACATCTCCGTTTCTCCACCTCTCGCTCTCCTCCTTAGAACCTACCTCTTTGAGGGTGGTTTTAGTCACCCCTCCTAATATCTCCTTCTTTGGCTCGGTGTCAAGTTCCGTCTCTTACGCACCCGTGAAGCGCCCTGGGACGTATTCCTACGTTAAAGGCGATATATGAATGCAAGTTGTTGTTATATTAAAGATCAGAACTAAGCCCCAAAAAAACTACAAGCTCTTGTCAACAGTTTGTTACAAGAGCCTAGTTAGGCTTAACAGAAGGACAAGCTTTGTTGAATTGAAAATACTCCAAAGTAAGGATTTTAAATGACTCTGGAGGATCATGAAGATTAACAACTCTGCCTTTCCAATTTCCAAATGCGGGGATTTCTATTTTCTCATGATGAGGTAATGTTGGTCTCAACACTGAGCCACAAGCTCAAGCCCTTGTTGGAATGTCCATCCTATTTATTCTGATCCACTCTCGGTACTGGCCACTCTTCGAGCTCATCCCATTCCTATTATGGTAAAATGGATCTAATGTTGGTATTGCAGATTTTTTTTAATCCCATTCGGCAATTAATTATTTTTATAAGATTAGTTACTTGCTCTTGCCTTTATGGTCTGTTTTATTGTGCATTTAATGTGCATATTTTAGCTATCAGGCTGTTAAATTGTGCTAATTACTAACGAATGCCTTATAGTAACATTGTACTGGGACAACACCACAGTCAGTCCCCAATGGTTTTTCCCTCCCCCCCCTTTCCTTTTTTCTCTCTCCCACATGGCAGCTGTCTCTCATCCTGCCAGAACATTTCACACCTAATCTAGAGCCGTCTTTTGTCTCCAGTGTCCTATCACCATCTCGTCTCGTTTTGAACACCTCTTAATGTCTCTTCACTTCTTTTGTTCTCTCCCAGCCCTGCCTTTCGATCTATTTCATTTCCTTTCCAGTTTTGAAAAAGGGTTTGACCCGAAACGTCGACTCTAATTTCGCTCCGCGGATGTTGCCTGGCCTGCTGAGTTTTTCCAGCATTTTCTGTTGTTATTTCCAATGAATACATTGTTGATTTAACCCATTGGCTATTACTTCCTCTGTACGGGATCCCATTGTACCAAACACCTTTTCCATTGTGCAGACTTCTGGGATGGAACCCCCTTCCCGATCAGTCCACGGTGTCAGCCGTGGCTCGGTGGGTAGCACACTCGCCTCTGAGTCAGAAGGTCGTGGGTTCAAGTCCCGCTCCAGGGACTTGAACACAAAACCTAGGCCGACACTCCCAGTGCGGTACTGAGGGAGTGCTGCGCTGTCGGAGGTGCCACCTTTCGGATGAGACGTTAAACCGAGGCCCCGTCTGCTCTCTCAGGTGGACGTAAAAGATCCTGCGGCCACTATTTCGAAGAAGAGCAGGAGAGTGCTCCTGATGTCCTGGACAACATTTAGCCCTCAACCAACGTCACTAAAACAGATTATCTGGTCATTATCACGTTGCTGTTTGTGGGACCTTTCTGTGCGCAAAATTGGCTGCCGCGTTTCCTACATTACAACACTTCAAAAGTAATTCATTGGCTTAAAGCACTTTTGGGCATTCTGAGGTTGTGAAAGGCGCTATATAAATGCAAGTTCTTTCTTTCTTTACTGTATAAAATTCCAATAGACTGAATACCCTCCCATTGTTTAGAATTCCAATGGACCAAACCCATTCTCTATCACTCATAAGAACATTAGAAACAGGAGCAGGAATAGGCCACTTGGCCCCTCGAGCCTGCTCCGCCATTCAATAAGATCATGGCTGATCTTGGGCTCAAAGCCACTTCCCTGCCCGCTCCCCATAACCCTTCACTCCCTTATCTTGTAAAAATCTGTCTATCTCCACCTTAAATGTATTTAATGACCCAGTATAAGGAATTTTAATATTAATTTAAATACAGTGTCAGCTGTGGCTCAGTTAGTAGCACGCTCGCCTCTGAGTCAGAAGGTTGTGGGTTCATCGTCCCACTCCAGGGAATTGAGCACATAAAGCTAGGCTGACGCTCCCAGTGCGGTACTGAGGGAGTGCTGCACTGTTAGAGGTGCCGTCTTTCGGATGAGATGTTAAACCGAGGCCCCATCTGCTCTCTCAGGTGGATTATTTTGAAGAAGAGCAGGTGGAGTTCTCCCCAGTGTCCTGGCTAATATTTATCCCTCAACCAACACAACAAAAACAGATTATCTGGTCATTATCACATTGTTTGTGGGACCTTGCTGTGCGCAAATTGGTTGCTGCGTTTCCCACATTACAGCAGTGACTCCACTTCAACAGTACTTCATTGACTGTAAAGCGCTTTGAGACATCCGGTGGTCGTGAAAGGCGCTATATAAATGCAAGTCTTTCTTTTCATGTCAAACCCATTGTCATTTTCTGCCATTGCAAAAAGGTTCTAATGGATCTGGACCCTCTCCCCATTTACTTTCACTGTATGGAATCCCAATGGTTCAAAGCCCTTCCCAATTATTACCATTGCATCCAATTCCTGATACAACTGTAAAATTACATTGATTACATTTTTAAATCATCGGTTCAGTAAATATACTTGCTAGCACTGCTAGATTTTACGTTTTATGAACAAATCCCTTTCTGTACCAATCTGCTCAGCGTTTCCCATCTCTGTTTAGATTGGAGCGATGGGCTATGGGTCAGAGATTTGACAACTGGCTAGTTTTAATCTGTGGTTTGTGTTAAGTATGTGTATTGTATTGAACAATTAACACAAAGACTTAAACGTATAACTCAAACAGGTCTTTACTGGTTGGAGGTAGGGACTACACGTAGATCTTTACTTCATGCCCACAGGCGGGAACTGAGGGGAGATCAGTACCCACAGTACTATTTATACCCCATGGCCAGGAGTGGTACTGCGTATCACTACGCCCTACAAGTAGTGCAGTCCTGTCCATAGGTTCAAAGTAGCACACATATTACATACACAACATTCCTCCCTTCTTAGCTTTACAGTCATCTCCCCATTTAACATAACATAATAACCTATATACATATATAACTTCAGGTTTACATAACAGAATAACATAGATACATAGATAACTTCATGTCAAAACAGATCACAGATTCAGTCTCTGCGGAAAACAGTTCACAGATTCAATCTCTGTGGTGTAGTCGGTTCACGTTGCTGGAGTGACTCATTCAATAGTCCTTCCATGGATTTAACAGTTTGAACTTCCGAACTGAATTGGCTCCGTTCGGAGGGACCACGTGTGTGATCTGGTAGAGGTAATAATGGTTCAGATGGGTCATCTTCTGTTTCGACTTTTCCTTTTCTGCTTCTTGGAGACTCTCTGGGCTCCACTGTCAGCTGCCAGCTGCATGCGCAGTTCCTCCTTCTCTTCCTCCTTTTTCCGTAGTAGAGCCACCTTCTCCCGATGTTCCGTAGACTTTCGGTGCTCCTCCATGATTTCTGTATGGTGGGAGTCGAAGTTACAAGTTGGGCAGGACAGGACATAGTAATATTCGGTGTCGTCCTGATCTAGGCCAGCGAGAGAGTCTTCTATTTCCTCCATACCCAGCTGGGCGTTAGCCAGCTTTTGTTCCAAGTCCAGACATCTTTCCTGAAGAGACTTCTTCATGCGTACCTCTTCATCCAGCTTTTTCTGGGCTTTCAGCAAGTCGTTTACTAATGACCTCATTTGAGATTTTACTACTTCAACTTCTTTTGGAGATTGATTGATCGGACTATTCAATCCCTCTACCGGAGCAGCTGTTTCAGCGGTCTGTTGTTCTACGTTGACGTGAGTCAGCGTACTTTTGGCATCCAAGGGCTGCTCTGTTGCAGTCATCTCAGTCTGTGTTGCCACCTCAGCTCTTCCAATAACCTTTGAGAGCTCCGAACCCCTTTCGTTTGAATATTGAAGTTCGTGTTCAAGTTTTTCCCATTTCAGAGTCCTGTCCTTCAGCATATGCAGGAGTTGGCTGACCGTTAACTCCTCTGACATCAGACGTTTTGTGTGCTCCTGCTCCATTTTCTCCATCAGCTGCTTCTGTTGTCTTTCCAGATTCTCCAACTCTATATCAAAGAACTCTTTCGTTGCATTCAACTCTTGCTCAAAACGGCGAAGCATTTGTTCTAATTGCTGTTGTAGTTTGAAATGGAGTTGAGTTCGAGCCCGGTGTCCCTCAGAAATGGGCACATCAGTAGACTTGCCAGACTCAGAATCCACAGTTAAACTATGTTGTTGTTGTTCAGTGGAATTCTGTGCTGAAACTTTGTCTTTTGCACCTGAGTTGGGCTTACCATCATCCGTTCCAGAGTCTGGGCCGACTATCTTCACCGAGTTCTCACTCGTTATTGTTTGTAGGAAATGCCAGTCCATATTCATTTTCCTAATCCACTCCCGTCCTAGTAGTGGAGGACCTCCTTCAGATATCACATATAAGTCCATTATTTGACTGTCTTCGCCCTTGTGGACCACTGCAACCTCTATTTTCCCGATGGGGTACACTCTTTGCCCCGTGTATGTTTTCAATATAATCCCCGTATCCTGTAGGGGAATATGTTGGAATAACTTTCCATAATCTTTCTTATTTATGACCGTCAATGCCGATCCAGTGTCCAATTCCAGTTTTACTTGGACTCCTTCTATCTGAAGAGTGACCCAAATTGTCTGGAGGTCTGCACCCTTACCCGCGTTGAGTACTCTTAAGCTAGCCAGTTCATTACAGCTTAAGCTAGCCAGTTCATTACTGCTAGCGTCTGAATCGGACTCCTGTTCGGTCACCTTGTGTACCGTTGCGTATTTTCCTTGCGGTGACTTCTTGTTGCTGGTCTTCTTCCCTGACCTGCATACTCTAGCTATATGTCCAAGCCTACCACAAGTTCTACATTCTTGGTTTTTAAACCAACACTGGTTCTGATCATGCGTTGTCTTTCCACAACGATAACATTTGCCAGAACTCACACCCAATTTGTGTGCACTGAGCTCCGGTGACCGTAGCTGCATTACTGCCGTGCCTCTCGCTGCGGCTTCGTGTGCTGCTGCCATAGTGACCGCCTTCTCAAGCGTCAGCTCATTCTCCTCGAGCAGTCGCTTTTGTGTATCCTGTTTAAATAAACCACACACAAATTTGTCTCGAAGTGCCTCTGTCAGTCCCGTTCCAAACTGGCAATATTTCGCTAATTTACGCAATTCCAGCAAATATTCAGCATTGCTTTCATGCTGTAGCTGCCTTCTGTCGTAAAATTTAAATCGTTCCGCTAGCATCAGCGGCGTGGGGTTTAGGTGATCTTTCAGGACAGTAACAATCTCATCGAACGTCTTATCCGCCGGTTCATCTGGTGATAACAGGTGTTTCAATTGCCCGTATGTCTTCGCACCCATTAAATTTAATAATGTTAGAGCTTTATCTTGGTCACGAATTTTATTGGCCTTACAATAATTTTTTACTCTTTCAACATATATGGCCCAATCTTCGAGGTCACTATCAAAGGTGCTAATATTCCCGTGTTTAGGCATTGTAGATTTGCAATTTCTCAGATTTTATTTTCTTTACTTGTTATCAAAGATGGCGGCTTCCCGCTCTTGCCGTCATCCTCCGCCCACAAAATGGCGGTTTTCCCGCGCTTGGCGGTCTTCACCCGTCCCCCGACGCCGTCTCCCTTCAGCCCCCGAGTGCGGCCCTTATCTTCGCCGCGATCGCCCGAGTGCGGCCCTTATCAGCGGATGCGATCGCTGGATAGCGAAGTGGCTCCCGACCGAAGCGGCTCTTGCTCGCTCCCTCCCGGGCTCTGGCTTACCCGCTCGCGCGTTTCACCGCGGCTCTTATCAGGGATTGCGATCGCCCTTATCTTCTCCAACTTCCCCAGCCCTGTCTTTGCAGCCAACACTGCACGGCTTACCCCACCACCTAGGTTGAACAAGGAAACTGCAGAAAGACTTCTGTCAGTCGCTGGAAGCTGTCAGGATGGCTGCTGCATTCCAGTGCTCAGTCGCTGATGGAGGCTTCAGAGTCCTAAAGCCTGTCGCTTCTAGTGGGGTGGTGATGTTTGAAACCTCTCTTCAACTGCCGCAGGGTAAGAACCATCCTCGTCGCCAGTGTTAAGTATGTGTATTGTATTGAACAATTAACACAAAGACTTAAACGTATAACTCAAACAGGTCTTTACTGGTTGGAGGTAGGGACTACACGTAGATCTTTACTTCATGCCCACAGGCGGGAACTGAGGGGAGATCAGTACCCACAGTACTATTTATACCCCATGGCCAGGAGTGGTACTGCGTATCACTACGCCCTACAAGTAGTGCAGTCCTGTCCATAGGTTCAAAGTAGCACACATATTACATACACAACAGTTTGCAGAAAACCTTATCCAACCATAAAATATCTTAACAAATTAGTTTTGTGTTTATCAGAATTCGAGTGCACTGGTTAGGAGGCTCAGTTCCCCCCCAGGCTGTGTTCGAGCCCAATCCATTAACAGCAGTCAGAGACAAACCAATTTTTGACAGATTATGAGGTACCTCATATCTGCTATTGAGGTCAGGCAATTTATAATTACAAATTTGTACAACGTGAGGAGACGCATAGCTCCAGCGGTAACGGTGTTGACCTCCGACCCCAGAAGGTTGCTGTCGGTTTAGCAATCTAGGACCACAAGGAAATAGCGGCCGTTTACAATCTCAAGCTGGTCTTACCGACAAGTTTTAGGTGTCGGCTGTGGTTCAGTTGGTAGCGCCCTCGGCCTCTGAGTCAGAAGGTTGTGGGTTCGCAGCCCCACTCCAGAGACTTGGGCCCATAGTCTAGGCTGACACTTCATGTGCGCTGCTGAGGGAGCGCTGCACTTGTCGGAGGTGCCGTCCTTCAGATGAGACGTTAAACCGAGGCCCCCTGGGGTGGATGTATAAGATCCCACGGCACGATTTCAAAGAGGAGCAGGGGAGTTCTCCCCGGTGTCCTGGCCAATAGTTATCCCTCAACCGACATTATTAAAACAGATTATCCGGTCATTATCACATTGCTGTTTGTGGGACCTTGCTGTGCAGAAATTGGCTGCCGCGTTTCCTACATTACAACAGTAACTACACTTTAAAAAGCACTTCATTGGCTGTAAAGCGCTTTGGGACATCCTGAGGTTGGGAAAGGCGCTATAGAAATGCAAGTCTTTTTTCTTTTACGGCTTCTGCAGGATAAACTGTGCGTACCTTCCAAGTGGTAGCCTCCCCAGAAGTGCAAGTTGAGAACGGAACTGATTCTAGTTAAGTTCTTTGTTACTGCCTTCACACTACCAGGTACATAACAAGGAAAACCAGGAGACAGGAGCGAGTGGCTTCTCAACTACAGTGACCTTTGACATGAATCTTGTCATTCATGTGGAAATGACTTGTGAAATAATACTGGGCGGCCTGCTGGTGGCGCTGTCCAGGGAGAGTATAAATACTCGGGCATGGGCCCAGCTTGCTCAGGACATTCTTTAACAGGAACTAGTGAAGGACACAACTAGACCTCCATGTTGTAAAACAGTTGATTAAAGCTTTGCTTAACGCTTAGACCAAGTGCCTAGTATTTTTCTTATGTCAACCTTCAAGGAACTATTTCCATTGGGTGAATCGCACAGAGATCTAACTGGATCCCAGTACCCTAATACAGGTAGACTATCCTTTATCCGAAAACCTTGGGACCAGCCGTGTTTCGGTTTTCGGAAAATTTCGGATTTCGGAAGGTATTTTATAAGACTGGGAAATTTGTCGGGGGTGGGTCGGCGGGGGGTCGGGGGTCGTTGGGGTCGGCGGTGGGGGTCCGCGGGGGGTCCGCGGGGGGGTCGGCGGGAGTCGGGGTCGGCAGGGGTCGGCGGGAGTTGGGTCGGTGGGGGGGTCGGCGGGGGGGTTGGCGGGGGGGTCGGCGTGAGTCGGGGTCGGCGGGGGTCCGTGGGGGGGGGTCCGCGGGGGGTCGTCGGCGGGGGTCGGGGTCGTGCGCCACTCTGGTCATGTCGTGCGCACAACTTACGCTGAACGAAAGTTTTCGGAAGTTCGAATAAAAGGTAGTCTACCTGTAAATCAACAATTTTGCCATTTTGTGCCGGTTTTCAACGGTTTACAGTTATTAAGCACTCCATAAATAAAAGAAAATTTACAAGTTGGTGCCCACCAGGAAGTGAAGGAATTTGGGAAGGGGGCAGGCGGGCACCACAGGAGAGCTAGGCAGGAAGAGAGGAAACAAGGCAAAAATGTTTTAGGAAGACTGTTCCAGTGGGGCAATGGCTGAAAAGGCCAGCCTTAGATGACGGAGTGGAGGGGTGCAGGGGATAAGCAGTAAACTGGAATCAGAGGAATGGAGGACAAGTGCTCAGATGCATGCCTGGACATTTCTCAAATGAGCTGGGTCAAGGTTGTGGAGGGATCAGAAGACAAGGACGGGGATATTGAACTTGATTCCGGAGATGAAGGGGTTATCTTATGAAGAAAGGTTGGGTCTACACTCATTGGAGTTTAGAAGAACGAGAGGGGATCTTATTGAAACATATAAGATTCTGAGGGGGCTTGACAGGGTAGATGCTGAGAGGATGTTTCCCCTCATGGGGGAATCTAGAACTAGGGGGCATAGTTTCAGAATAAGGGGGCACCCGTTTAAATCGGAAATGAGGAGGAATTTCTTCTCTCAGAGGGTCGTGAATCTTTGGAATTCTCATCCCCAGAGAGCTGTGCAGGCGGAGTCATTGAATATATTCAAGGCGGAGAGAGACAGATATTTGAATGATAAGGGAGTCGAGGGTTATGGGGAGCGGGCAGGGAAGTGGAGTTGAGGCCAAGATCAGATCAGCCATGATCTTACTGAATGGTGGAGCTGGCCCGAGGGGCCGAATGGCCGACTCCTGCTCCTACGTCTTATGTTCTTATGTTATTTGCCAAAGCACAGGATGCCGGAAGAGTTGGGCAAGCACGGAGGCGATGGGTACAGGACTCTGTACAAAAGACTAAGTCGCGGAGTTCTAGATTCGCTGGAGTTTGTGAAGTTGGGGCAGCCAGCAAGGACAGTGTTACAGAACTCGATCCTCAAAGTGATGAAGATTTCAGCAGTGTAAGGGTGAGGTAGATATAAACCACTTGTGTTATTTAGAAGGGTCAAATGTGGGAAAGGATATTAGATTACAAAGAGAAAAATCATGAAAGGCCACACCATTTATTAAATAATAATTGGCAGTGACAGCATTACAAGTTCTAAACTCCTTCAGTTATTTTCACCAAACTTTTGTTCCTCCTCGTTTTCAGTGGACTGTCCCCTGATGAGGTCGCGCTTCTTGCATTATCAGTTCAACCCACATGCAATAGAGGGGGGGGGGATCTAATTTATCAATGAAGAGTAAAGGATCAGCTCACACCAATGGATAAATGCAGCATGTGATGGGGTGCTGACCACACAGGGCCTCAATCCATCATCTTAGTTTGCTGATCTCAGCCAGGGTGGGGAATTCACGATCTTCCTCTGTTCCCTAAGCAGCGCAGGAGAGGGGCGGGGGGGGGTCGAAAAAAATGAATCAGCCAGAGTTCCTGACGTAAGAAAACTACGAGGCACTTGGTCTAAGCGTTAAACAAAGCTTTAATCAACTGTTTTACAACATGGAAGTCTAGTTGTGTCCTTCACTAGTTCCTGTTAAAGAATGTCCTGAGCAAGCTGGGCCCGTGCCCGAGTATTTATACTCTCCCTGGACAGCGCCACCAGCAGGCCGCCCAGTATTATTTCATAAGTCATTTCCACATGAATGACAAGATTCACGTCAGTTCCTGCTCCTGATTACCGTCCAGCGACTCTCGCTGGAAGGTGCCTGGTTGTAGAGCGACGACAGGATCAGGCTTGGCTCTGACCTCTGCCCGCTGCCCATCGCCATCTGTGAAAATTTGCCATTTGGGGCCGAGGTACCCCAGGGGCTTTACAGAACCTCGGGGGGGGGGGGGGCGGGGGGGTTCATTTTAAACTAACTCGCCCAGCAGGGAAGCGGACAGGATCGGATCGGGGCGTAAAATGGGAGGCTGATCCCATCCCATCCTTTCCCCACTGGGCAGGTCAGGTCAAAACTGGAGGCCATCAACATAAGATAGTCACCGAGAAATCCAATTTGGGAATTCAGAAGAAACTTCTTTACCCAGCGAGTGGTGAGAATGTGGAACTCGCTACCACAGGGAGTGGTTGAAGCGAATAGTATAGATGCATTTAAGGGGAGGCTGGACAAGCATATGAGGGAGAAGGGAATAGAGGGTTATGCTGACAGATTTAGATGAGGAAAGACGGGAGGAGGCTCGAGTGGGGCATAAACGCCGGCATGGACTGGTTGGGCCGAATGGCCTGTTTCTGTGCCGTATATACTATGTTAAAATCGCCTCCCTTGTCCCAACACAAGCCATGGCTTTAAGCTGAGGAAAATAAGAGGAAGGTGTGGATTCAAACTTTGATCTTTTTGTGTGTATGCATGCACTGGCCCTTGATTAAAAGGATGACACACTAAAGTGATCTACTAGCATTCGCTGTGGAGAACATCGGATGGAAAACATTGGCCAGGGCTATTAAGGATATTTAGTTGCCAGAGAGTTAAATATCGGAACACTTAGGCGATGCCTTCCCGCATCAATCATTTAAACAACTTTGAATTAGCCATGGAATTAATCCACGCTAATTAAAAACCTACACAGAGGAGGTGAAGGTCACAGCAGTAAGGAGTGCTGAATTAGCTCAGGAATGTGCATCCAATTTCATCTACAGTCTGTGATAGTGGTAATGAGTGATGCCTCTTCCACAGTAAATCTGCGACATGCACCTCCCATGGAGACTACCCTCAAAGGCATCCTAAACTGGCAGCCTCTATGTTTTTACTTAAAAATACTCCCAAAATAATCTCTAATCCGCATAAGCAAGGTGTTAAACCTTCCTGCTAGGAGGGTTATTGTGAATGTCAGACTGCACTGTTTGTTGATCTCTGAATTTTAAAACGTCCTACCTTCTGGGCAGCCATATGGAGCTGAGAAATGAATTTACCAGAAGGCCAAGGATGAGCCAATTGGATCCCGAGCCGGAAACATGGCATGCTCAAGAAACTAACAGTTTCTGAACTTTCAAGAGCGCGTTGACTGTGCAAACGTGCCCCGAGGACTCCCAAGTGCCCAAGCATTCGCTGGGAGCAGAGAATCGTAATTATGATCTCTCCTTGTAACCGTGTAGGCTGCAAAGTGAAGGCCATCGTGTGTGTAGGCAGCAGTTTCTTTCACTGAGAAACCCAGGTGAAGGGCAAGGCCCATAGCGTAGGTCACCAGCGGTGCTGAAAAAAAAAGAGAGGGCAGGGTGAATCAGGGAGGAGAGATTCGGTGACTCTAAGCTTCGGCTTTTAAAAGGCCTATAAAATCGGAGAGAGGAGGACTGAAGGAGGGTCTTAAAGGAGGAGAGGTGGGGGAATTTAGGCGGGGGTATTCCAGAGCATGGGGCTTTAGAGCTGACGGCATAGCCGCCAAAGGTGGAGCGGAATACACAAGAGGAATGTGGAGCTCTGCGGGGGGTTGTACAGGTCTGGTACTGATGCTATTAAGAGAGGCAATTTGAGGTAGCAAATTAAGAGCATCACACAAGGAGTGCACTGGTCTAAGTGCAATTTGTCCCATAGCAAATTGGCACTCTACAAGAAATAAACCTGGTGACAACACTCACTGTCCTTTAGGCTCAATCGAATGGTTAGCAAAGTTGACAGATACAATACAAATGTGTCTCTTGACTTTACTAAGTAGACAGACCAGCCGTTTTCATCACTCTCTCTTCATTAATCTGATGATGTGCCTCAGCTTCAGATCAGCTTCCTCTTAGTGAAACGTTTTTACTCACTATGTCACGGACCCTTTATGGGAGGTTAATGCACTTCTTTGACCTGAATTCAGCTAAGTTACAGTATCAGACCCTTAAGGCCTGCAAGGTGCAAAAGCTGAGCCGAGTACCCGCAGCAGGCGCAAAATCCCATACAGCTCACGCCGGGAGGAAGAATTCGCATTTATCTAAGGCCTTATGATGTCCTCCGGGCGTCCCGAAGTGCTTCGCAACCAATGAGTTACTTTTTGAAGTGCAGTCGCCACGGCTCCCCCTAATTTTAAATTTGGGCGCGGGGTCCCTTTAACGGGCTGTGCGGCCCGATCAAAGTTTCGCGCACGTGGACGCACCCAGCAGCCAGTTGGCGCACAGCAAGATCCCACAAATAGCAAACGGGACGGCTGCGCGGTTTTTTGCCAGCTGGTTGAGGGAGAAAAATATCGGCCGGGGCGCCAGAATAACCTCCCCTTGCTCTTCTTTGAATAATGTCATGGGACCTTTTACATCCAAAGGTTCCAGTTTAAAGTCTCATGCAAACCTTCCAAACAATGCAGCTCAGGTAGTGCGCTGGGGTCACGTGTGGCTTCCGTGTTTAGGTCCAAAAGCGAGGCTCGAGTTTACCGCCTTCTGATTTAAAGGGAAGTGAGACGAAAAACTGTAATGCTCGAAATCCAGAACGAAAAACAGAAAACACGTGAGAAACGCAGCGGGTTAGCGCCTGAAAAGGAAAGGCGGGGTCAACATTTCCGGTATATTTTCGGTTTATAATGGTCACTGACGTAAGAAAACTACTAGGCACTTGGTCTAAGCGTTAAACAAAGCTTTAATCAACTGTTTTACAACATGGAGGCGTAGTTGTGTCCTTCACTAGTTCCTGTTAAAGAATGTTCCGAGCAAGCTGGGCCCGTGCCTGAGTATTTATACTCTCCCTGGACAGCACCACCAGCAGGCCACCCAGTATTATTTCATAAGTCATTTCCACATGAATGACAAGGTTCACGTCAGTCACTGTGCCTACCCAGGATATCAGGCGAAGAAACGCCAGCTCCTGCTGTTACCATTGCAGCTTTGTCCTGTTCTCCGGTGTCAAACCCTCTGCTGTAGTGAGCATGCTCGTGTGGAGCATGAACACCGGCATGGACTGGTTGGGCCGAATGGCCTGTTTCTGTGCCGTGTATCCTATGTAATCCTGTGCAACTTTATAACATCCATATGGCAATTTGCATTGCCTACCAGCCAGCTTGGAGAAAGATTTTTTATTTTATAGAGGCGTGTACTGCAGGAGAGCAGAAACCTTCGCTCTCACGCTTGGATGTTTGTAGACTAGATTCTCAAACCCAGGCGAACCAGAGGCTGCCTTCTCTTTCCCCCACCACCACTACCCTGTATAACAGAACTGCTTTAAGTAAAAGCGATTCAGGAATGCATTGGAGCTTGTGGCGGCTGCACGAATAATCCATTCCCATTGCAGGGCAGGTTCCACAGCACTGGTGGCGACTGACAGCTGCACATGTACAGCTGTTATGGAGCTGCGAGCCGTGTCTTCCATTCCTGGCCACGAACCTTCCCTAGCACAGGTCAGGGGTCAGGGCCCAACCACAGTGCTAGCCGGTACATTGGGATCGGGATGATCAGCCAGAAAGACGACAGTCAGCTTTACTGTGAGCTTAAGGGACTAGCAAGCAGAGGTGTTTTTGTCTACAACTGCTACTTAAGGCTGTGGTGATAGTTACCTCTGCCCCGGTAGGGGGCGGCGGAGAGTAAACAGAGAACGGAAATGAATAAAGAGCCTCGGGTTGATGGCTGAAGGAATACATCCCGTGTCCGTGTGTTGAGCACATTACAAAGGCATCATATATTTTATTAAGATCCCGATATGTGTCAGCCATGGCTAAGTGGGCGGCACTCCCACCTCCGAGTCAGGAGGTTGTGGGTTCAAGTCTAACTCCAGAGACTTGAGGCTGACTCCCCAGTGCTGCACTGTCGGAGGTGCCGTCTTCTGGATGAGATGTTAAGCCCGTTTGCCCTCTCAGGCGGATCTAAAAGATCCCATGACACTATTTCGAAGAAGAGCGGGGGGAGTTCTCCCCAGTGTCCTGGCTAATATTTATCCCTCAACCAACATCACTAAAATAGGTGATCTGGCCATTATCACATTACTGTTTGTGGGAGCTTGCTGTGCGCAAATTGGCTGCCGCGTTTCCTACATTACGACAGTGACCACACTTCAAAAAGTACTTCATTGGCTGTAAAGAGCAATGGGGCGTTCAGAGGTCATGAAAGGCGCTATATAAATGCAAGTCTTTCTTTCTATTCCCTTTCCCGCTGCCAGAGCATCAATGCTCTGTCCCCCAGTGCTTCTGTAAATCAGTGACGTTATCCAGCAACACCATCACCAGGCAGTCAGTTCCTCCAGCGCAGCAGCCAGTCAACTCGGCTCTGGGCTCTCCGCGGCAGTCACCAGCCAGCCTGGGAGTCTCTGGGTCACCCCAAGACAGCTGGCCCCCACCTCTTCTCCAGGCCATAGCCCTCTGTAGTGGCTGAAAAGCAGTTGTTTAGGTGGACACCTTTTTAAACCAGATGCCCCACCACCGAAACCCCTTAACTGCCCCACGGGACATGCCAATCTCGCTATCTCCCTGATGGAGCACATCTAAATATAGGAAGCCTTCTGCTGACACGTGAGGATCGGTGAGGGGCAGGGATCAGGGATTACATAGTGGACAATTAATAGAAAGCTTCACTTAATGATGTTACAGCAAATTGCAGTCCAAATATAGTTCCGAAGATAATTTTAGATACGTGCAGAATGCATTGAAGGCTCAAAATAATTCCAGCCTTAAGGCCAAAGTGTTACATTACTCCCAATAACCCGGACAACCTGTCAAATCAAGTCCCTCTGCACCTAGTTGTTAAGTACCACAAACTACTTTGCACTTTATCAGCCTGCAGCCCCTTAAATATAAGGCCAACAATTTTCGGTTTGACACAATGCTTATTAACCCAATCCAAACACTAAGTGAGCGGCGCTCCAGCCTGTAAATTAAAACAGAAGCAGGGCTGCTAGCTTCTCCCAATGGTTCACTTCATAAGACAGCAGAGCCATATATGCACACGCACCAGAAATCGGGTTTGAAAAGTCCGATTTGCGTCAGGTTAGCTCAGCTAGGCCAGCGTGGCAGAAGGGGGGGCCACTGCCATTAGCCTCAGGCTAGGTTTCCAGCTCCTGATCAATACACAGCTCCTGCTGCAAAGTGCGAGGATATCGGGAGAGGACAGGATTGCCTCTGGCCACTCGCGCTCCCCACCCTCACTCCCCAAAACGTACAGGGGGTAAAAAATGTAACACCGGCAGGGCGGGTGGGGTGAAATATAGAAACATAGACGATAGGAACAGTAAGCCATTCAGCCCCTCGAGCCTGTTCCGCCATTTAATGAGATCATGGCTGATCATCTAAATTCAGTACCCTGTCCCTGCTTTCTCCCCATATCCCTTGATCCCTTTAGCCTTAAGAAATATACCCAAATCCTTCTTGAATATATTTAATGAATTGGCCTCAACTGCCTTCTGTGGTAGAGAATTCCACAGGTTCACCACTCTCCGGGTGAAGAAATTCCTCCTCATCTCTGTCCTAAATGGTTTACCCCTTATCTTTAGATTTTGGGGGCACAACACTGGCGGATCGGCTGCCCGTTATACAACGGAAAGGGAAATCAGTCGGCGTGCAATGTTCCCTTTAAGCTGTGCCGATCCCGCGCAGCGCTCCAGGGGCCCCGCGCAGCCAGCGAGCCCGCTTTTAAATTGAAAAAAGACGCCCATGCGCAGACTTTTGAATAGGCCGTGCCACCCGTTAAAGGGGCCGCGTGGCCCCCCCCCCGAAAAATTATGGGGAACAGTCTTCTTCTTAGGCAGTCCCTCGGAACTGAGGATGACTTGCTTCCACATTAAAAATGAGTTCTCAGGTGACTGATGAGTCCAATGCGGGACCTACAGTCTCTGTCACAGGTGGGGCAGACGGTGGTTGAAGGGGCGGGTGGGTGGGGTGCTTGGGTTGATGTGCGCTCCTTGCGCTTGGCTTGCGCTTGCTCCTGGCGAAGAGACGCGAGGTGTTCGGCGCCTTCCCAGATGCTTCTCCTCCACTTTGTGCGGTCTTGGGCCAGGGATTCCCAGGTGTCGGTGGGGATGTTGCACTTTTTCAAGGAGGCTTTGAGGGTGTCCTTGAAGCGTTTCCTCTGCCCACCTGGGGCTCTCTTGTCGCGCCGGAGCTCCAAGTAAAGCGCTTGTTTTGGGAGTCTCGCATCGGGCATACGGACAATGTGACCCGTCCATCGGAGCTGATTGGGCGTGGTCAAAGCTTCGATGCTGGGGATGTTGGCCTGAGCAAGAACACTGACGTTGGCGCGCCTAGCCTGCCAATGGATTGGCAGGATCTTGCAGAGGCAGCGTTGGTGGTACCTCTCCAGTGCTTTGAGGGGCCTGCTGTACATGGTCCATGTCTCTGAACAGGGGAACAGTGGCGGGGTGTAGAGAGGGCGACCCATCAGTTTTCGTGCCCCCCCCGCCTCAGTGGAATTTCACCTCCGCCATCTTAGGCTCCCGCATGAAGAACGCCCACTTGCCGAGGAACCGTAGCCCAAGAATAAACCAACACCGTCAGGGGGGCAACGAGCGGAGAAAATCTGGCGAAGGGGCTTTAAAATAAAATAAAAAATCAGGGAACTGTCGGCTGTCAAAGTCCTAAAGGACATGGGTGGAAAAATTCGGTTTCGCCCCGTTTGGGACGCCATTATCGGCCGGGCGCAAAGTTTAGCGCCTGGCGCTAATTATCGCCTCTGACGGCAAACTTGGCTTTTATCGCCCCTGGAGGTGATTGGAGCGCTAAATCAGGCGCTTCACACCTGTCTTAAGGCGCAAAGGCCGAGGAGTGAGGCGCTACCTCAGAGCGCTGGCGAAGCAAGGAAGGGCAAATCAAAATAAACCTGCAAAGTGCTGCTCAGTACTCAAAACTCCTTCACACAGCGTTGAATCTCTCCAGAAGCCTCTCTCTCTCTCTCTCAGAATGCGTGGTGCAAAAATGTCACCGACAAAAAAAGGAAGGAAGCGGTCGCCTTTAAATAGCGCTCCCCCAGTCCCTTTCTGACAGCAAAACGCTCCCCTCAACCTGTCGTTGCTAGCGGCAGGCGGTAAGGCAGGGGGCGCCATTCAATATCCGGTCCGGGGCGCTAATGGGGCGTTGCACACTCGACTGACGTCACAATCTGCCGGCGCAGGAGATCGTGGCGGTAGTGTTTAGTGCTGCCGCAAAACGTCTGGTTAATTTCGCGAGCGGCGCAAACATCGCCGCGCCCGGGCGCTAGTTGCTTTGCGCCCCATTAGCGCCCTCTTAAGGCGCTAACGGGAGGCGCAAACTACTGAATTTTCCCCACATGAGATCTGGACAATCACAGCACCATGAAATCACAGCACAAAGCGATGGCTCGGAAAAAGGAGGGGGGGCGGGGGGATATATGGATGCTGACTAGAGATTAAGGCACTTTCTTGCCACGAACGGGAAATTTTTGTGCTGCAGCTAACCCACAGTATAATCTGACCTGAGATGACATCTGGTTTACAAAAAAGGGAAATATTCTCTGCTCAGGCTGTCTTTCCCCTTGATGAACACACACACACAACAGTGCGCTCAGTAAATCGAACAGTCCATTCATCATGGAGATAATCCATGTCAAGGAACACCTTGCCTATTGTAGCAGAAAATGATGAACAGTTAATAGATGTGCAGCACCTTTACGGCCAATTCCACCCTTTTAAGACCATGAATATACCTGTCGTGTTTTAGAAGTATAGAACTTATGGTTTTGAATTATAGGGAAAATGACGACAAAATCAAATTTGCATATCAATGCAAATTGCAAGATTAGCATAATGTAGTTAAGGTTATCTATTAGCATAACAAATATACTTTCTAGGTTTAGGGATCTTTCGATATATTAGGTGAAATATGGAAGAATTTAGTTTGCCTTCACCACCTCTTCTACAGCACCCTTTTTTTCAGATGAAGTAAAAAAAGAAAATCAAGATGCTGGAAATTGAGCTCGATCGACAAAGGAAATTCCTGATCGCACGAGTTTGGCAATAAAGCCCGGCTTTTTCATCCGCATTGGTTTTCTTAAAATTAATTAAACTGAAACGTTGAACTGACCAGGCGCATCCCACAAGCTTTCATCGGGGGGGGGGCGGTAAGGTATTATCAGTCTCCATTTTATGCAGCTTGTTCGACAGAGTACTCTCAGCTAACCGAGAAGGAAAGCAAAGCCCACGAGGGATTCCTTGCACGCAGAGCAACAGTGCGGCTGTACAGTTTGATCGCCAGAGATGTCACTCAGTGGGTAAGCCAAGCGGCACTCGTTTGCTTGGACCTTTTCACCCCCTACCAACCCAGACAGAACTGCCTCCCTTCCTTAAAGTGCTGAACAGGGGTGGTGTAGGGGAAATAAAAGCTGAATAAAGAACGTGTATTTCTATAGCGCCTTTCACGGCCTCAGGACGTCTCAAAGCGCTTTACAGTCAATGAAGTACCTTTTTTTTGATGCGTAGTCACTGTTGTAATGTAGGAAACGCGACAGCCAATTTATGCACAGCAAGCTCTCACAAACAGCAACGTGATAATGACCAGGTAAATCTGTTTTTTTTTATAGGGATGTTGGTTGAGGGATAAATTTCGGCCAGGACACCGGGGAGAACTCCCCTGCTCTTCTTCAAAATAGTGCCGTGGGATCTTTTACCTGAGAGGGAAGACGGGGCCTCGGTTTGACGTCTCATCCAAAAGCGGCACCTCCGACAGTGCAGCACTCCCTCAGCACTGCACTGGGAGTGTCAGCCTGGTTTAAGTGCTCAAGTTTCTGCAGTGGGATTTGTACCCAAAACCTTCAACAACAACTACAAGTATTTATATAGCGCCTTTAACGTAGTAAAACGTCCCAAGGTGCTGCACAGGAGTATTAAAAGACAAAACATTTGGCACCGAGCCACAAAAGGAGAAATTAGGGCAGGTGACCAAAAGCTTGGTCAAAGAGATAGGTTTTAAGGAGGGTCTTAAAGGAAGAGAGAGGTAGAGAGGCGGAGAGGTTTAGGGAGGGAATTCCAGAGCTTAGGGCCCAGGCTTCTGACGAATAGGCTGCCCACTGAGCCACGGCTGACACTTATTTGTTTGAGTGGCGGTGGGGAGGTAAAAACCATCCAAAAAAAACTAGTTTGGATGTCTATTGGCTGCATGTTTTCTGTTTAGGGGAAATTCAACCAACCTGAGCTCACTGTGGATGGAGTGTCTTCCTCCCGCTCGCGACAAGATGCCGCGAGGGCACAATTCCATAGGCACCAGCTGCTCTCCAGTATTCAGCTCATGCGACTGTGTAATCTCAGACTCTGCACGTCAAAAGGTTATGTACGAAGGGCATCGCAGTTCATCCCAATCCCCATCTCAGCTAACATCCACCTGCACACTTTTCAGCAGGCAGCCACGGACAGCAGCTAAGGCTACAACTGCGGGGCAGTGCAAATCAGCTCAGCCTCACACCAATGCCGCAGTTTGCTTTGCACCAGCACCATGACGCTGTAGTGTAAACCCAGCCTCGTGGTGGGCCCCCCGACTCCGGGCTTCAAAGAATCAATAGAGCACGGGAGGCCATTCGGCCCATTGTGCCTGTGACAGCTCTCACTGAAACTTATAAAATTCTAACAGAACTAGACAGACTAGATGCAGGAAGGATGTTCCCGATGGTCGGGGAGTCCAGAACCAGGGGTCACAGTCTAAAGATAAGGGGTAAGCCATTTAGGACTGAGATGAGGAGGAATTTCTTCACCCAGAGAGTGGTGAACCTGTGGAATTCTCTACCACAGAAGACAGTGGAGGCCAATTCATTAAATATATTCAAGAAGGAGTTAGATATATTTCTTAAGGCTAAAGGGATCAAGGGATATGGGGAGAAAGCAGGGACAGGGTACTGAATTTGGATGATCAGCCATGATCGCATTGAATGGCGGAGCAGGCTCGAGGGGCCGAATGGCCTACTCCTGCTCCTATCTTCTATGTTTCTATGTTTCTTTGAAAGAGCTGTTCAATTAGACCCACACCCAATGTTCCCGTTAATTTTTTTGGGGAGCAGGGTGGGGGGGATACGCAGCCCATTCAAGATGCGCAGTTTTTCCTATTGAAAAGCCGGCTGCGCGGAAAGTCCAGGCCGCTAAGGGGAACACGGCCCACACCCCTTCTCTCTCCCCATAGCCCTGTAATTTTTTAAGTATTTATGCAATTCCCTTTTGAAAGTTACTATTTAATCTGCTTCCACCGCCCTTTAGGGCAGTGTATTCCAGATCACAACGCGATGCTTGAAAAAAAATCCTCATCCTCCCTCTGGTTCTTGTGCTAATTACCTTAAATCTGTGTCCTCTGGTTATCGACCCTCCTACCAGTGGAAACAGTTTCTCCTTATTTTCTCCATCAAAATCTCTCATAATTTTGAGCACCTCAAATCCCTTTGAAATAAATTTCGCACCAATGGTACAGTTATAGTGTAAGTGCGACCCAAGAATGAGAAACATAAGAACCAGGCCCTTCGAGCCTGCTCCGCCATGCAATAAGATCATGGCTGATCTTCTACCTCAACTCCACCTTTTTTATGCGTTTATGGGATGTGGGCGTCGCTGGCAAGGCCAGCATTTATTGCCCATCCCTAATTGCTCTTGAGAAGGTGGTGGTGAGCCGCCGCCTTGAACCGCTGCAGTCCGTGTGGTGAAGGTGCTCCCACAGTGCTATTAGGGAGGGAGTTCCAGGATTTTGACCCAGCGACGATGAAGGATCGGCGATATACTTCTAAGTCAGGATGGTTTGTGACTTGGAGGGGAACTTGGAGGTGGTGGTGTTCCCATGCGCCTGCTGCCCTTGTCCTTCTAGGTGGACGAGGTTGCGGGTTTGGGAGTTGCTGCAGTGCATCTTGTAGATGGTACACACTGCAGCCACGATACGCCGGTGGTGGAGGGAGTGAATGTTTAAGGTGGTGGATGGGGTGCCAATCAAGCGGACTGCTTTGTCCTGAATGGTGTCGAGTTTCTTGAGTGTTGTTGGAGCTGCACTCATCCAGGCAAGTGGAGAGTATTCCATCACACTCCTGACTTGTGCCTTGTAGATGGTGGAAAGGCTTTGGGGAGTCAGGAGGTGAGACACTCGCCGCAGAATACCTAGCCTCTGACCTGCTCTTGTTGCCACAGTATCTATGTGGCTGATCCAGTTAAGTTTCTATTCAATGGTTACTCCCCAGGATGTTGATGGTGGGGGAATTCGGCGATGGTAATGCCGTTGAATGTCAAGGGGAGGTGGTTAGACTTTTGCTTGTTGGAGATAGTCATTGCCTGGCACTTCTGTAGCACGAATGTTACCTGCCACTTATCAGCCCAAGCCTGAACGTCATCCAGGTCTTGCAGCAGTCCATGCCCGCATGCAACATTATCTGGGGAGTTGTGAATGGCGCTGAACACTGTGCAGTCATCAGCCAACATCCCCATTTCTGACCTTATGTTGGAGGGAAGGTCATTAATGAAGCAGCTGAAGATGGCTGGGCCTAGGACACTGCCTTGAGGAACTCCTGTAGTGATGTCCTGGGGCTGTGATGATTGACCTTCAACCACCACAACCATCCTCCTTTGCGCTAGGTATAACTCCAGCCAGTGGAGCGTTTCCCCCCTCCCCCCCCCCCGATTCCCATTGACTTCAGTTTTTCTAGGGCTCCTTGATGCCATACTCGGTCAAATGCTGCCTTTATCCATGCAGGGGGGAAAATCGAACCCGAGAGACCAATGGTCTTTATGGTTTAATGCCACTTACTGTAGTCAGAGGCACACCAAAGAGACTTTCAACTTTTAGGCAGCCTCAAACTAGAGCAACTCAGGGGTTAATAGGGACAGTATCTAAAACCCCAGTGTCACTGGGTCAAAATGAACAGCAAAAGATTTTACAAAAGGCAAAAAATATTGATGGAAATCATCAGAATGTTGCTCCAACACCGAGCATTATTCTCATTCTTTCATGTTTGAAGGGCCCGCATCTCATGAGCTTATAAGGTGATTTATCATAAAGAGTGAATAATTACCATCGCAACTTGATGAGAATGTGGTTACTCCAGGGGCATCATCACTGAATCTAATTATTGAATGCTCCAAGAGGTCCAACACCACACATCTCTATTTCATTGCATTAGGTGGGCTTTCCATTTCATTTGGAAAAACCAGTCAGTGGTTCGTCTGTATATTTGTTGGGAAATAGTTAAGGAAGACATGGTCACACCACTCCCCCCATTAGCTCAAGTTTATTCAGCGAGTGGCTGAGCCACACAGATCTGGAAGGTCCCTGGTATGACCTCCCATCTGTGCGGAGTTACCTGATCTCAGTAGGTGGGGGTGCAATAGAGGTGCTGCTATTAGCCGCTGGACCTCAGGGTTGGATAAAGGGGAGGGGAGAGAAACCAGCTGAGGTTCCCACTACTCCGGTGACTCCTGATGGAAGCGAGCGTGTGTGGATGGCAGATGAGGGCAGGCTCAGGCTAGGCTGTGATGCAACTGAATACTCTGTCGACACTCGCCCTCTAGGCTCACTCATGAGGAACACCTGCTTATGTAAAATAGCAGTGTGGCTGCCAAGTTGCTGTGGAATCAGTCAAAAACACTTCCAGCCTTACTGCACCAGAACAGCACGTTAACAGGGCAACTGGTGGCTGAAATGGCGTTCTGCAACAAGGCATCGAAAAACATGGCAGTGTTAGTCGCACATGTCCAAACCGCACTTTGTTCACTTGTGTTTTGGAGACTATTGGTTTTGACTTCTCTCAGGTTGTGAAAAATGCTTAATTTAATTCCACTGTCTTTGTCCAGGGTGGCAGGTAAGATGGGCCGAATAACCTTCGCACCTTTTGGACTTTGAAAGGAGGGGGACAGAATCTGCCTGGTAATTATCAAACAGTAGAGGGCCAATACTCGGGACATCCATGCACACTCACTTTCATTGGGATTCACCAGCGTGGTGGCAACACTAGCGGATTTCTCCCACCGCCTCATCCCAGCTTACACATGAGCAACTGCAGCCGCCACGTCCAATACCAGAAGGACTCTGGAAACAAACAGGGGCTTGAAACAATTCAAGTTTGTGCTGCAAAATATATGCTGTTGGATTGCAAAAATAGGCCTGTGAATCAAAGCTTGAATCCTCTAGTCTTTAAATATATTAACCAAAGCTGTAGGGAGGGTTGTAGTACTAGAAATCATATTCAAAGGATATTTAGCTTCACGTATTAGGAAATATATATAAAACGTACATGTAGCATTTAGGTAGCTGCAAAGCATGATGGGATACTTGACCATCATATTAACCCTCTTTAATTAAGTACTGTAGAAATAGCATCTTTACCAGATTCTTAGTCTCCGTCTTTGTTGTTAACAATGTTACAGAAGCAGTGTTTAATGTAGCTGGCTCTCAGAGATAAGGGAAACTGAACTTCATAGGGAGTCGGCCATTTCTATCTCTGCCTCAAACACCTTATCTTCCTTTGTAATGTCTGCTCGCAACCAAAAGCTGACATTGTTTATTATCTCAAGAATTAAGCGACCTTGCTCACAGAAGCTAGAAACTAGGTGTTATGCTGTATGTCAGAACACTTCAGGGCGGCTCCCGACATTGAGTGACTAATCACGCCAACCAATAAGAGAGTAACACTAGTGACGTTGTCTGTAGGTGTACGCCCACTTTTGTAACCAATGGGCGTTGCTTATTGAAAGGTATATTAATGCTTGTATGCTGTATTTCCTTTGAGAGATAGGTGCGAGTCTGAGGAGGCTCCCTCCTCTCCCTTGTGCACAAAGCCTACCGGCTGTTTTCTAATAAACTTTTAACTTTGTCAGCAGTTCCGTCTCTCCGTCTAGTTTTACTCCGAAATTCGATCTCACATATGCGTTTAAAAAAAAAAAAAATGTATTCGTGGCTTGCCATCCATTGACTGGGCAACTGAACTGTATTAATGAGAATTTTAATGGCACACAGGAGAGTTTAGGTGGTGACCAGCTTGCTCATTAAAGACTCCATGGTTCTGATGGTGCTTCCAGTCAACCCTAGACAGTTGCCATACAGCTGGGGTGAGGAATCTAAATGTCTACAAAATGTTTTGAACTTGACCGATATGAAAAAGACCGCAGCATTAATTTGCCGGCGAGGGTGGCGGAACAAATTCACACTCATCGCAGCCTGTCAAGCATTTTCCATTTATTATCTCAACAGCCTCCAAAATGAAAAGCAGTGACTTGTGTGTTTACTTCATACAAATGCACTGTGGACATCATGCCCGTTGCTATGGGTGACGCTTGAACATGTGGATTTTTCTCCCTACATCTGACAAGCTACACAAGTGACTGCACGGCTTCAGCTACGCACCTCTTGTCTTTTCACTGACTTTATATTTAAACTATAGTGCACTGGTGGCAACTAGTGGCTGCAATGGGGTTCTGCAACAACAAGGCATGAATAACACATGGCAATTCACAGCATTTCTTTTTGAAAATCAACAGTGTTTACCTCAACTATTCATACTACACTTTGGAGACTATCAGTTTGGAATGCTCTCAGTTCCTGAGAATGTTAATTCAATTCCACTATCTTTATCCAGCAAAAATGACAATATTACTTGTATTTACAACATGGGGCACTTTTCCTTTCCCGTCAATGGGGACAACGTCGTTGTCGGGATGTTTTTTTTTTGTCTTGGCTGCACGCATCACCTTCCGCCGCCACCGGAACCACCTCCACTGCCTCCTCCGTTGGGATCCTGAGCGCCCGACATCATCAGAAAAATCACAATGGGGACGATATACATCCACTGAGAAAAAGACAAGACAGAAAGAGAAGGTCAACTCGGAACGCTCCAATTATGCAGAAACATGGCGTTCCCTTCGGCGAGTGCGAGACCGACTGTTCGACAGTAAATAAAATTTTTAAAAAATTGAGCACAGGGTCGGTTTATAGATTGTTCCCGTGACCAGTGTGTTACAGGAAACTTTCGATTTACCGGCACCTAAATAACTGGAAATGTCGGTTAACCGGCAAAATTCAGGAGTAGGTTCAGGTAACTTTTATTACTTGCCTTCCTCCATGTGTTGCTGTGCAAGGGTGTGGCTGCAGCTGTTGCTAAGCTACAGAGACTCTTGCAACTTGTGGACATTGTTCTGAAGCTGTTGCTAAGCAACAGAGTTTGTTGCTTTATACGGAGCTCTCAGCTCCGTATCTTTTACTATAGCGTTCGGTTATCCGGAATTTTTGATGAACCGGCACCACGTCGGTCCCGTCCGTGCCGGATAAAAAAAAGTTTCCTGTATTCTGGTCATTTTATAAAGCTTGGTTGGGGATTTGGTTTAAAGACATGGCAGGAGGGACAGCCCGAGTGAGGGCGAGGCGGCGCAGGTTAAGTGAGCTATCGCTATAAACAAGCAATTATCGAAATGAACCTACACCTCTACTGCCCACTGAATGGTGCAAAGATCAATGCTGCACGCATTGCGTTCTTCGGTCACTAATGAGAAAGCTGCTGGAGTTCCCACTCGTAAAAGATTTTAAAATGCCTCGCCCCCGGAATGCGCCCAACTCTCGCTGGGCTCCAGTTTCACAGCAGCCCTTGGGATCCTCGGCCATTCTACAGGCACGAGCCTAGGCACTACAGGACAGATTTTCCTGTTCCTGGGCATTTTCAATCACCAGAACACAGCACAAAAAGGAAAAAAAAAATCGGGTAAGGAGGATCGCACGCCAGAAGGAAGCCTGCACGGCTTGCCAGCTATTTAAATTATTAATGGATTGAAAATCAGGCTGGCTTCCTTACCGGCATATGATTCTCCCGCCCAGCTTTTCTCTGAGCACTGTACCCAGGCGATCCAGTAAGGCCAGGCGCAGGAACAGGAAAACCTGCCCTACCCCCACCCCCGCCCAAAGTATCGGCAGCCTATTTGACTTTGCAGATCATCACAGCTACATCTAATCTGACCCTCACCCTACATCCAAACAGGCACTTTGATGACAGGAGTTACCAGATGGAGCTTGGGAGCAGGAACCACCCCCCGACCCCCCACAAGTTATTTTCTCCTCCTCACATTCTCCATTGGCCCAGCGTCACGGAGACCAACTGCAACTCTCAACTGCCCAGAGCGGAGATCACACCTGGGACCTCCTGGCCTGTACTGCTCAGTAGCACACTGGACGGTGTGATAACCCACCATTGGGGGGGGGGGGAAGCCAACATGGGAAATTTAGAAGCAGTCTCGTCATCGGGGAGTCCCATTTTGTTTTGGCCAGTTCCTTTGAATCCTTTTACTTGAAGCGCGCGTAAAGGCAACATCATCAAAGGCTACCAGGCAACATCATCAAAGGCTACCAGCTTGAACAGCTTACTGAGGGCGGCAGTTGTTCACATCAGTAACGACCTCACGATGCTTCAAGCATCAGTTGGACGTATAATTCAGCTCTATGTCAGAGTCAGGCTCATTAACCCATCCAAGCCAGTAATTCTCCTCCCAGAGAAAGTGCACTTGCCATTCAAGAGTGTGCGCAACATAACTCTTTGCAACTGTTCGGGTTTTTTTTATATAAAAGGAGGTCCTGATGACGAGAGGTTCTTTCAAATTCATTATCACATGGAGCCATTTGATTTTCTCATGCCGAGTGGGTTTTACTGTTGAAGTGTCAACCGATCATCTTAACCCACAGCAGTGACACCCATCCCCGCTTGTTAGCAGAAGTAAAGATTGAGCTATTAAACATGTTAGCAGGAAAAGGAGGACAGAATATACATGCAACAATTTAAACTTAAGAACAAAAGTATTACCCAGCAATAGATCACAAAATCTGCCGAGCTAACCATCATTCTGTTACCATAAACACAACATAAATCAGTCTCCCAATTCGAGTTAAACCATCGACCGTGACTCTCGTGGCTTTCACCCAACATGCCGTATTTCAGGAGGTTACTTCAAATTGCATTTGCACATAATCCCCGAGATAAACGGCTAACAGCAGATTTATGAAACTGCTGACAAGTAACAGGGTCCGTCCTGAATCCTTTGAGGACTGAAAGACCTTTCTCGGCTTTCAAATCCCATCCATCATTTTCCATCGGATCATTTTAAAAAAAGCATTTATGATTTTCTTTTGTGGTCTTCCACACCGTTCTCAGGTCAAGGTGACCCACTCTCCTTGTTCTTTTTCTCCCCATTCCCCCAAAAAACACCAGTCTCAAGTAAGATGGTGGTCCCACCCTCGCCGCTCCAAGGATTAGTGGGCAGGCAGACACCCCATAACCAGGTTGCCAGTGACTGTGCGAGATTAATCCTGACGTGCTCCTTATTCCCACTGAGTAGGCAGCCCACCTACACTTGGATCTTCTTATGTAACCCCCAATGTTCCATAACTCAGTGCGTTCAAAGACTTTGAAGGGAATGTAAAAGGAACACAAAAAGAGAAAAATAATGTTTCTTAATTTTGCTGAACTCTTTTATTAAAAAAAAAGTTTTTAAAAATGCAGCCAGATTCTATGTTTTCTTTTCCTTACCCCTCCTACATAGAAACATAGAAAAATAGGAGCAGGAGTAGGCCATCTGGCCCTTTGAGCCTGCTCCGCCATTCAATATGATCATGGCTGATCCTCTATCTCAATTCCATATTCCCGCTCTCTCCCCATACCCCTTGATGCCTTTTGTGTCTAAAAGCACCAACATTTCCTGGGGTACTTGGTTCTTGAGCACCTGAGACCCTCCAATCAGTGCCCAAGTGGCCATTCTCAACGTCAGTGTTCTTGCTCAGGCCAACATCCCCAGCATCAAAGCTTTGACCATGCTCAATCAGCTCCGATGGACGGGTCACATTGTCCGCATGCCCGATACGAGACTCCCAAAAACAAGCGCTCTACTCGGAGCTCCGGCACGGCAAGAGAGCCCCAGGTGGGCAGAGGAAATGCTTCAAGGACACCCTCCAAGCCTCCTTGAAAAAAGTGCAACATCCCCACCGACACCTGGGAATCCCTGGCCCAAGACCGCACAAAGTGGAGGAGAAGCATCTGGGAAGGCGCCGAACACCTCGAGTCTCTTCACCGGGAGCAAGTGGAAGCCAAGCGCAGGCAGCGCACGTCAACCCAAGCACCCCACCCACCCGCCCCTTCAACCACCGTCTGCCCCACCTGTGACAGAGACTGTAGGTCCTGCATTGGACTCATCAGTCACCTGAGAACTCATTTTTAATGTGGAAGCAAGTCATCCTCGGTTCCGAGGGACTGCCTAAGAAGAAGAATTCTCAATGTGTAAATGTTGACGGTGTTGGCAGCCTATTTGGCCATCGAGGGTATTAAAGCCAGACTCCATCCTGTTCTCACCCAACATCGCACAAATACCTTCCAGCAGGGGTCTCCGGTCAGCAAAGGAGGAGCACAAATCGGGGCTGATTTTTTTTCTTCCTCCTCCTTAGTCCAGCGGCAGAGGTTAATTGAAGCGCCCTAACTGCTGTTCCAGTTGACTGAGCACAGACCAGAAATCAAACCTGGGACCTTCCAGTCCGTAGGACTTGAGCAATACGCCGGTGCGAACTCATTTCTAGGTTTTTGAATTGAAATGCTGCTGCGGTCAAAGGGTTCAAACTCGACTTGACTGAAATCCAGTAAGTACACGAACCTCCTGTGTTATCAGATGCTGCTTCTCCCACCCCCAACTGTGCGATGGAGTCAAATCCGAACATCACTCTGTGAAGCCACATTGTCAATAAAGTTTAAGGTGTTCAATCATGGCATTTTAAAAATAAGGGATCCTTTGTCAGGATTTTAAAAGAACACTGTTGAACACAGTTTGAGTTGGATCACTACAAGGTTAAACATCAGAAATTTTTTACTTCTAAAACTATACTGTCTTGAAATCGCTTTCGGGATTATTTTTATTTTTAAGTCAACTCCCTGATTTAAAAGCGGTGTTGTTCGAATGCCACAGCTTCAACAATGGCTCAGGTGGTAAATGTACTGCCCAGTATGGAACGGAGCGGTAAGCATCAGTAACATGCCAGTTCAATTCCTGGTCTATGCGCAGTCTGCTGTTCTCAGGCAGTGTGGCACCACCAGTCACGACGATGAGCCTCAGCTCAGCTCCCGTCAGCTTGACGGGTGCGAAACGAACAGCCAAAGTATGGCAAGGTGGACGTCAGGCGAGGACAGGAGAAGATCGGGCTCGGGTTATTTTGCCTTCCGCACCACCACCCACCCCCCCTCCCCACAGCTGGGTAGCCAGCCACATTCATTGTCCCAAGTGCCGAACAGTGATACCCAACACACGGCCACTTATGCCTCAGCACATCTGTGGGCTTGCATTCAGAGCCCAACTCTGGGACACAGAGCCAGAAACCGATTATAAATGGGAATAAATGTACACACCGTTGCAATAGGCGAGCGAGAGCAGTCCTGATGCAAGTCATGGCTTAGGACTGTGAAAAAGTTCTGAACATGTGTTTTAATGGGTCAGCCTTGGCTCAGAGGCAGCGCTCTTCCCTGCTGTGTTAGAGGACGTGGGTTCAAGCACCACTCCAGGGATTTGAGCACAAAACCGAGCCTGACATGAGTGCTGAATTAGGAGATGTGCCAGCTTTCGGTTGAGACATTAACTCGAGGCCCCTCAGGTGAAAAGATCCCACGGCACCATTTGAAGGAGAGCTGGGAGTTCGACCGGTTGTCCTGGTCAACACTTGTCCCTCAATCAAAACCATCAAACAGTTTATCTGGCCATTTATCTCATTACTGTTTGTGGAGACTTTCCTGTGCACATATTGGCTGCTGTGTTACCCTACATTACAATAGTGACGACACTTCAAAAGAAATTAACTTCATTGGCTGTACAGGAAACTTTGGTTTATCCGGAGGTTAACTGTCCGGAATGCTCGAGCCACCGGCAAAAATCAGGAGCCGTTTCGTTAGGTTTTTTTTCTTTTCGTTGCTTTTTTCCCCCACCAGTCAGGCTCTGCAGGGTCTCGCTGAAGCTGTTGCTAAGCTACAGAGACGCTTGCAGGGTACGGCCGACTGTTTAGAAGCTGTTGGGTTTGTTGCCAGATACGGAGCTCAAAATCTCCGTATGTTTCAACATTAGCGCTGGTTTGTCCGGCAGTTTTGATGGGACGGCAACAGCTCGGTTCCGTCGGTGCCGGATAGCACAAAGTTTCCTGTAACGTGCTTTGGGATGCCCTGAGGTCGTGAAAGGTGTTTTATAAATTCAAGTTCTTTCTTTCTAAACAAATATAGCACACTTTATGTGCCCCTTCTCTGTAACGCTAGTGCTAGGAATATTCTGACTGTAATATACTTACCCTGACATTTTTGTCCTTTTTTTTCTATAAAGTAAATTTCAAAATAATTAGATTTTAAACGCTCCTGAATCAAGTCCTCTCAGTCCATTTCATCAGGAGAATAGTAAAGCAGATATACTTCCGGCAATGTCAGCCAAGATCATCCTTTATCGTACCACTGCTGCCTGTCGTTACTTTTCAGACAGGCCACTTATTTTTGATTGCTGACTTTCTTCCCTTTCTCCTCTGCTGATGGCATCAACTCCTTGCTGGAGGTATATGGTTCCACCGGGGCCAGCTGCCCTCTACTAGCTTGGCCAGGTGGCTGTTTGTCACACTGAAACCTAGATACGGAGTGCTGGCAGGGCCATTCCACCCTGGAAGGCACGCTACAGGAAACTTTTTTTTTTATCCGGGACCGACGTGGTGCCGGTTCATCAACAATTCCGGATAACCGAAAGCTATAGTAAAAGATACGGAGCGGAGAACTCCGTATAAAGCAACAAACACTGTTGCTTAGCAACAGGTTCAGAACAATGGCCACAAGTTCCAAGCGTCTCTGTAGCTTAGCAACAGCTGCAGCCACACCCTTGCACAGCAACAGATCGAGGAAGGCAAGTAATAAAACTTACCTGAACCTACTCCTGAATTTTGCCGGTTAACCGAGATTTCTGGTTATTTGGGTGCCGGTAAATCGAAAGTTTCCTGTAGCTACGCCCATACTATCCTTACATATTTGGATAGCAATCAGCAGCGGGATTAGCTCATTTCCCTGTCCCTAACCGAAGGGCACTGAAGCCAATTGTAGCATTCGCAAATGCTGCCTCGGCTGAGATCCGCTAGGCTAGGAATCCAACCGGGGACTTTCTGCTGTTTGGCCTAGAGCTACATCAAGCCGCTTTGCTTTTGTTCAGTCTCTGCAGGTTTTCCTTTGGTATTTACATTCCTGCGCCTCGGTATCTAAACACAGCCGGAGATCAATGCTTTAACTCAACAGATATTTGACAAAGCACCTCACCCACTAAGCAAAGGGAAAAAAAAAAATCATAGATTTTCTGAAGCTCTCTGTGTACGTCTTCAGACTGTGCTGTCAAAATCTCCCAGGGAAAAGGTTAGGGTAAGGGTTCTTAATCTTCTTGAGCGCCAGCAGTGTGAGAAAAACCACGAGTCGTACACGCTGCCGTGTGAATTAAACGCAACACTTCTCCCCAACCTTCTGATATCCAGCCAGCAGGTCAACAACGCTACACCACGTGGCAACCTTCACCTTGTGATGGAAGATAAGCGAGAAAGAGACACTCACCGCGGACTAACAGACAAGTACCTCACGCTCGTACGAGCAGCGAAATTATAAATGGCCACCCGAGAAGAATTCAGTTTAATGAAAGAAAATCTGGAAATGCAAACTGGTACCAGTAAAAGTGACCAAGAGGCTGTCGGATTGTTGTTAAAAAAAAACCTACTGGTTCACTAATGTCCTTTAAGGAAGGAAACCTGCCGTCCTTACTTGGCCTGGCCTACATGTGACTCCAGTCCCGCACCAAAGTGGTTGACTCTCGACTGCCCTCTGAAGTGGTCGCGCAAGCCACTCAATTTGAAGCAAACTGCTAAATGTAGTGGCCAAGAGCACGCTCGGGGTGGGCAATAAATGGCAGCCGTTCCAGTGATGCCCAGATCCCAAGGATGAATTTTTTTGAAAAAGATAAAATGACATCCAATTCCAATTTAAAGACTAACTGTGTGGTTGGCCAGCTAAAGCGAATCCCGACAATAAAGCCACCCTCCATTATCTACCATGAAGCTCTAACCAGAACCTGTGGAGGGGGAATAGCTGGAGTCTTGGGACGTGTGCTGAATTTTCGTCTGAAGAGGTTCCACTGTATACCTCGAAACTCAATTCATTTGAAGAGGAGGAAAGTCACTGGAGGGGCCCAGCAGGGAGTTGGCACCGACCTGACGGCTCTTTGTAGAGATCAAAAAATTGAAACGTTTGAACAAACAAGATTTTTTTCAATGAACATTTTTTTCTTCAATATAAAACGGGGAAGTACTTTGAACAAAAAAGACATCTTTTACAGAGTTAAAGTTTGTCTCCCCCAGATTTCCCTTTATTAAGTACAGAAAAGACCCCGTCTCCCAGAGTTAAACACCACCTTTCCAATCCGTCCACAATACGGTGATGGTCACTGCAGGTCATGATTTGTGCTGACTTCTCTATTCTTCGGCCCAAATCCACAACTCAGCCCAAAGTGAAAGTAGGACAAATTAGTAGCCCCAGGAATTATTTACCCACCCCTCCATTTAAAATGAACAGTATTGCCGTCTCCTCCTGACAACACCACCTTTCGTGGTCTCCACAAATGCTGCCCTGCAGTTGACATGCGTGAGCATCCTGGACTGATTCTCGTTCTGTGGAAGCGCATTATCCGAACTGTGACCGCCCACCCCCAAAACTGTGGCATGTCATCATTGTTACATAATGGAAACCACCTACAGTGATTGACGCGGGAACGTGGTCTCATAAATCCCCCATCGGTACCTCACTCAAGTGGTCATTCTTCACGCATTAGTGGGTTAACAACCACAAAACGCATCTTAGTCGAGCCTGATCCCCACCCTTGCCCCCCGCCACCAACACACACTTTCCAGCAGCGGTCACTGAATGGCAAGCAGAAGCAGGAACCGTGACTGATTTATTCCCACCGTAACCCAGGGGAACCGAGGACCCCAACTTGTGCTCTGGCAGGGACCAACTAACTCAGCATGGTCCAAGAATTGAACCTGGGATCTTCTGCTCCATTGGATTAGTTCAGTTACCCGCTGCGCCATTAGCAGAGCGTTTCAGACTGTAAAGCCACACAAATTGGTAATGGCAATGCGAGCCAGAAGTATGATAGCAAAATACTGCAGATGTTGGAAATCCGAAATAACAGAAAATGCTGGAAAATATTTTTATATTTTTTATCCACACTTTTAGTTTGTGCCTTTTCCTTTTTCTCTTTCTCTCTCCCACATGGCAACCGTCTCTCACTCTGCCGGCGCATTTCACACTTCATCTAGAGCCATTGTTTGTTTCTTTACCTGTCCTATTACTGTCTCGTCTCGCCTTGAATAACTCTTAATGTCTCTTCTTTCATCCCCTCCCCCATTTCCCAGCCCCCAAACTGCCTTTTGTTTCATTTCCTGCCTTTTCTCTCAGTTCTGTAAAAGGGTTTCGACCCGAAACGTTGACTCTATTTCTCTCTCCACGGATGTTGCCTGGCCTGCTGAGTTTTTCCAGCATTTTCTGTTGTTATTTCGAGCCAGAAGTATGTCTATCTTCTAGCACAAGTACTTTGAAAAACAGCCGGAAGAAAAATAAACTCAAAAAAGTGGATCAATGCTGTTTACAATGGCTGCTTGTAACTGCAGACGCCAGTGTCTCAGGTAATGGAACTTTCTCCATCCTCAACTGATCGCAACTTCACCAGAAATTCCAGTCTCGATAGAATTTCAATATATTAGCATCAGCAAATTTTCGTGATCTGGATTCTTCTCCAAACAATTTGATAGTAAACAAATCAATGTCTCAGGATCCCTGTGATTATTTTTTCTATAGTCCAATTTTGGCAAAGATTTTGCCAATATCTGCAGCCACCTGCAGTGCTCATCAGCCCCGCTCTGGCAGTCACCCCCACACTGGCATCCAGCTGCAGTGCCAGTCAGCCCTGCACTGGCAGCCACTCATCAGCGCCGCACTGGCAGACATCTGCAGTGCCCGTCAGCCCCTGCCATGGCAACCACCTGCAGTGCCCAAGAGGTCTCTCTACTGACAGACTGAGTGACTCTCAGATACAGAGGCTACCTGCGAGGGCTGCTGCACATTGCCACAGCTCAGCTGTACTGTGTGTGGTCAATGGAGTGAAGCGGCCAAGGCTGACGAATGAGGGCAAACGAATTTCACGCCAATGGGCTGATTTGGGTCACGCTGGAAGCAGTGTTTCCGATTCAAACAGCAAGGGGGGGGGGGGGAGAAAAGAGTGCAAATGGCAAACAGAAGATTAGTAAAGGCCAAATGATATTTGGGATGTTAGAAGTTCCAATTATGTGAAGCACAGAAAAACAAAATCAAAGCAAAGGAGCACTGTGCACCCAGCTAGGTCATGTGATTGAGCCCTCAGAGCTAGTTGGCCTTGTATTTTGGAGAGAGAGGGAGTTGCATGCTGCTCAGGCTGAGCTACTTTATGGAAAGCCACGTGGAAGAGAGCTTTTGGCTTGCCCCACTGCAGAAGCTTTCTGTCAGCCGGACCTTGACTGGGTAGAAACTTTTAAGAATTAGACTTAGTTCATTCAGATGTACAATCTCTTGGGCCTGTAGTTACACAGTGCAAAGAAACCCCGGAGACAGGAGCTACGAAGATGCACCGAATGGTTTCATGTCTCCAGGAGGCAGAGAGGTCCCTTGGCGGCAGGATCGCGCCTGTTCCGTTGGTAACAATCATTGGCTGCAGGCCGCAATGGGCGCCTAGAGTCAGAGGCCTCTTAGGCGCTCTGAAAATAGAAAGTTTGCTGTTGTGCTGCTAAGAGTTGCTGAGAATCTAAAGACAGGGTCCGGGCTTCAGGAGTAAGGAGAAACGTAATCATTTGACCTTTGTGAAAATAAATAGCGCCTTGCTCGTCACTGCACGCAATCTCCTGAAAACACTGGGAACCACCATTACTTTGCAGACGTCAGGCTTGTGCTCCCAGTTCCTGAGGCGCTTTGACGGTATTTGTAACCATGAGAAAGATGGCCCCGCCCAGAATTAAATGCCACTGCATAAAAAAAAAGAGAGAAAGACCAGCTCATCAAATTCACAGGAACAACAGCACACAAGATTAAGCAATAGTGAAGTAGCATTTCTGAAGATCACCGTGTAGCACTAGGTTTACAATATGCAACTTTTACCGACTCTTCCTCGCTCTCCACCCACAGTGCAAGCAAACTCGAGAACATCTCAACTCATTCCCTGGCACATTTTACAGATTGCAGTGTTTCCATAAATACAGCTGGGTGGGTGCAAAACCCATTACCTCATGAATGTTCTCCACGTCACTGCACAAAGCCCCGTCCTTTCCAAATTTCTCTCTTGAAGGTGCTAAATTGGCTTGGGGTAATGGTTGGTTTCATGGTCACCATCAGCCATCAGATACCTCGCTAAAGCCTGTGAGCCTAGGCAATGAGCACTGGCACAGGCTGACTAACTGCGAAGGATGTCACAGTCAAGCCCGATCATATGCGCACCAGAGATTGCTGCAAGTGCATTGCGCAACTGAAGTCACCCAACAGGGATCTGGTGGATTTTTACATTCCCTATCCCAGGGCCAGTGAAACCAACTCAACGGAGTTACTGGCTTTTTATTCTTAGCTGCTGTTTGGGAGAAAACTTGTCTACAGTGTTAAAGCTCTGCAAAAACAGTGTATTATATAATATGCACAAACTGCAATAGTCCTCCTGAACAGGTAGTGAAATAAATCCCATTAGCACTTTTCCAATCATGAGATTCAATCACAGGAGGCGGCCAACCATTGCTGTATGCCGTGACACCGCCAAAAACAAAACGGCAGATGGGTACAGTTAAATGTAGCATATGCAAGGACATAGAATAGTATAGCACAGAATTATACCCCAGTAACACAGGATATCTACAATTCCCTCTGTGACAAGTTTACTATTTAACCCATTTAACACTCTTGCCAAAAATAGCAGAGACAGGAATTCAGTATGAGCATGTTAAATATTCGCACAGTAACACCACTGATGGCAATAGTTACTGTATAGCAGTATTATATAGAACCAGCTGATTGCCTGTGATCTTCATTGAACAATTTAAAAATATGAAACTGTATATTAAAGCTAAATCTGACTTTTGCTTTCAAATAAATGAAAGATATGAAAAGAAAATGTCAGATTTACCTTTAATATCTTTCATTTATTTTTTCTGTAATATTTGGCTCGCAATCAGTTTCCTTCTTTACTCACTGAATTATTCTCCGTTTTGGATTTATTGTGTTGCTTCAAAATACATTTCCCCCCCCGACTTAAAATTATATTTATCTTTTTATCGGAGACAAATTCCATGGTACTGCTACTACATGTAGATAGACAGAAGCAAGGCGAGACAGAATCAACAACGCAGGGACACCAAGGTAAACAGAACTGAAAGGAAGTGCTAGAGCGTGTTACAGACTGTCGGTAAAAAAGACTCTCACTTCAGTCACTGCTGCCTGGAGCAGAGTGTAATTTCAAAATATCAGGCCTTTCGCTGCTGTCACTGTGCGGAAGCTAGAGCTGTTTTGTATGTGCTTTGCGTGCGTAACTTCTATAGCTAATTTGGAACCTGTGTGCTGATAATACTGCCTTCTGGAGTGGCTTGGAGAGAAACAAGACAGAGCGGGCGCTAATGATCTAGGATTCTGCGAGCTCGGAAGGGTGGGGAGGTCTCTGCAGGGGCAGAAATCCACAGGGCTTCAGCTTCCAGCTCGGGGGAACAGCTCTTTAAAGCACTCTGAAATGACATCACACCGCTGGCAGCGTGTTGGGAAAGATACATGTCTTGTCACACTATTTAGCAACCTGTTCGTAAGTTTTCGGTCTGTTTCCAAGTGGCAGGCAGTGACTAGTGGGTACCGCAGGGATCGGTGCTAGGACCCCAGCTATTCACAATATATATTAATGATCTAGTCGAGGGAACTAGGTGTAATAGCTCCAAGTTTGCAGACGACACAAAGCTGGGTGGGTGTGTGTGCTGCCGAGAAACTCCAGTATGATTTGGACAGGTTGGGCGATTGAGCAGATGCAGTATAATGTGGATAAATGCGAGGTTATCCACTTTGGTGGCAAAAACAGGAAGGCAGGTTATTATCTGAACGGCAATAGATTGGGAGAAGAGGAAATGCAACGAAACCTGGGTGTCCTTGTGCACCAGTCGCTGAAGGTAAGCATGCAGGTGCAGCAGGCGGTTAAGAAGGCAAATGGTATGTTGGCCTTCATAGCGAGAGGATTTGAGTACAGGAGCAAGGATGTCTTGCTGCAGTTGAACAGGGCCACACCTTGAGTATTGTGTGCAGTTTTGGCCGCCCTATCTGAGGAAGGATGTTCTTGCCATGGAGGGAGTGCAGCGAAGATTCACCAGACTGATACCTGGGATGGCAGGAATGACGTATGAGGAGAGATTGGGTCGACTAGGCTTATATTCGCTGGAGTTTAGAAGAATGAGAGGGGATCTCATTGAAACTTAGAAAATTCTAACAGGACTAGACAGACTTGATGCAGGAAGGATGTTCCCGATGGCGGGGGAGTCCAGAACCAGGGGTCACAGTCTAAAGATAAGGGGTAAGCCATTTAGGACTGAGATGAGGAAGAATTTCTTCACCCAGAGATTGGTGAACCTGTGGAATTCTCTACCACAGAAGGCAGTTGAGGCCAATTCATTAAATATATTCAAGAAGGAGTTAAGATATATTTCTTAATGCTAAAGGGATCAAGGGATATGGGGAGAAAGCAGGGACAGGGTACTGAATTTGGATGATCAGCTATGATCTCATTAAATGGCGGAGCAGGCTCGAGGGGCCGAATGGCCTACTCCTGCTCCTATCTTCTATGTTTCTATGTTTTTAAATTACATACTTACGCCTCAACAGCATAAATTGTAATTCCATTTCTTTTTAATTAAAGCAAACGATATTTGTGAGGTGTTTAAGAAAGAGGAGGGAATGGGAGAAAGTGGCAAAGTCCAGCGCTGGAGCAAGGGCCAAAGCTGAGGGAGGGTAAGCAGGAGGCCTGGCGTCGGTGGTGACAGTGGCCAGAAGAGGGCTCACGTCGGGGAGGAGCGCGCTGGGAGCAATTTCACAATTTATGATGTAATAGGAAACTCTCGTTTAAACGGCACCTAAATATCCGGAATTCTCTATTAACCGGCAAAAATTCTCACTCCGAAAACAACACCTCAATAACCGGCAATGTTGCAGAGTCCGAGTCTCCCGCGGCGGCCGAGTTAGTCAGTGGGGGTATTTCTCCAAACTGCCACTACTCGGCTTCTTGGCGCTGTCGGAAGTCGGAACACCTCAATACCCCTGTAACAGGAGTCTGACTCTCCCGCGCTGCCGGTAGTCTCTTCTGATCCGCCATTTTAAAGGGGTACTGTGTGTCTCCCGCGCTGCTGGTCGTCATTGCATTGCATTACCCTCTTAATCAAGCATCTTCCACCATCCATTTAACACAACATTCTGTAGGTGAGTACCCAATTACTGTATACTGCACATTTCTTGATTTTTAAAAAATTATTCTTTGTTAAAAATAGCCTCGATAGATAACCCTCTCCATCATCCGGAATTTTTGATCAACCGGCAACACGCCTGTCCCGTCGGTGTCGGATACCAAAGAGTTTCCTGTATATACAAGAGCTTTATATTCCAATAACACACTGTATGGTATATACTCCTGAATCTCCGGTGAGTTTTTCCACACTGAACAGAAACTCACCTCTTACATTTTTTCTCCTGCACTGGGATTGGGGGGTGAGGGTGGTGGGGGGGGGCGGGGGGGGACGGCAGAAAAGGGTTCCAGATAGGAAATAGAAAAAATATTAATTTGATCCTTCTCCATTGCATAGGCTTAAGTTGCAATAGCTTTATATGATCTCAGTGCAATGCAAGAAAATTAAACTGTTGTTAAAAAGCAGCTACTGTTGATGGGTGAGATCAAAACATGATCCTCGGATTAACATACAGGAAACTTTGTGCTATCCGGCACCCACGGGACCGAGCTGCTGCCGTTGCCTCAAAACTTCTGTAATCTCCAAAGTTAATGTTGAGAGATACGGAGATTCTTATCTCCGTATTTGACAACAAACACTGTTGCTTAGCAATAGCTTCTAAACACTCGGGTGTGGCCCTAAAGCTCTGTAGCTGAAGCTGTTGCTATAGCTACAGACCTTGCACAGCTTGACTGTTCAAACAAAGCAAAAAAAAACAAACAAAAAGAATAAAAAACGGCTGCTGATTTTTGCCGGTGGCTCCAGATTGCCGGATAGCTCACCTCCGGATAGCACAAAGTTTCCTGTATTCCTTTTGGCCAACAATTTTCAATTTTTATGTCCAGGAGCAGTTGTTGTACAGCACAAAAGAAAAACACCGCTCCCGTCAACTGTCTCCTTTAAACTTTTATCAAAGTATTATAAAAGCTTCCATTCAGGGGGCTTCCTCAATGGCTTAGCTTGTCAAGGAACCTCCCAGTGTAGTACTGAGACAAACAGATCTTGGGTGTCAATCCCCATCTCTGCTGACTTAGCCGATTTCTCAGTTGGGGCACTGGGAGAAGAGTGTCAAATAACCTCAGCATCCTTTGGTTGGGGCGCAGGGAGGGGGAGGGGGGGGGGGTGGTGGAGGAGTCAGCCGGAGTTCCCATTCCTCATTACTTTCCGGTGGCCCCAGTGCAAACCATGGCTATGTGACGGTGTTAAGAAACCAGATGCAATGCTCCCTCGATCAAATACCCTAATGACAATTCACATTCTAGGTTCACAGAAGGAATGGGCTGGTGGCGATAGAGAAACTCTATCCCAGCATGAGGAGCGATTGAGTAGATTGGGTCTAAACTCTCTGGAGTTTTAGAAGAATGAGAGGTGATCTCATTGAAACAGTTAAGATTCTGAGGGGGATTGACGGGGGAGATGCCGAGAGGTTGTTTCCCCCTGGCTGGAGAGGCTAGAACTAGGGGTCAGTCTCAGGATAAGGGGTCAGCCACTTAAGACCGAGATGGGGAGGAATTTCTTCACTCAGAGGGTTGTGAATCTTTGGAATTCTCTACATAAGAACATAAGAAATAGGAGCAGGAGTAGGCCAATCGGCCCCTCGAGCCTGCTCCGCCATTCAATAAGATCATGGCTGATCTGATCCTAACCGCCAATCTACTATCACAGAACCATCTCCTGAATCTAACAGAATTAGACACACGAATTAGGAGCAGGATCAGGCTACACGGCCCCTGGGCCCGCTCCGCTACCCACAGGGCCATGACCGATCCGAACCTAGACTCATGTCCAAATTCCTGCCCGCTCCCCGTAACCCTTAATTCCCTTTACTTCTAGGAAACTGTCTATTTCTGTTTTAAATTTATGTAATGATGTAGCTTCTACAGCTTTTTGGGGCAGCATATTCCATGGACCTACCACCCTCTGAGTGAAGTAGTTCCTCCTCCTCTCAGTTTTGAAAGAGCAGCCCCTTATTCTAAGACTATGCCCCCTAGTTCTAGTTTCACCCATCATCGGGAACATTCTCCCTGCATCCACCCGATCCAACCCCTTCACAATCTTATATGTTTCAATAAGATCGCCTCTCATTCTTCTGAACTCCAATGAGTAGAGTCCCAATCTACTCAGCCTCTCCTCATATGTCCATCCCCTCATCCCCGGGATTAACCGAGTGAACCTTCTTTGTACTGACTCGAGAGCAAGTATGTCTTTTCTTAAGTATGGACACCAAAACTGTACGCAGTATTCCAGGTGTGGTCTCACCAATACCTTGTACAACTGAAGCAATACCTCCCTATTTTTATATTCTATCCCCCTAGCAATGAAAGCCAACATTCCATTGGCCTTCTTAATCACTTGCTGCACCTGCGTACTAACATTTTGAGTTTCGTGCACCAGGACCCCCAGATCCCTTTGTACTTCAGTACTTTCCAGTTTCTTGCCATTAAGATAATAACTTGCTCTACGATTTTCCCTGCCAAAGTGCATAACCTCACACTTTCCAGTATTGTATTCCATCTGCCAAATCTCTGCCCACTTACTTAGCCTGTCTATGTCCCCTTGCAGGTTTTTTATGTCCTCCTCACTCACTACTTTCCCCCCCATCTTAGTATCATCTGCAAACTTTGATATGTTACACTCGGTCCCCTCCTCCAAATCGTTAATATAGATTGTAAAGAGTTGGGGACCCAGCACCGACCCCTGCGGAACACCACTAGTTACTGATTGCCAGTCTGAGAATGAACCATTTATCCCAACTCTCTGCCTTCTGTTAGATAGCCAATCCTCTATCCATGCCAGAATATTACCCCCAATCCCGTGATTTTTTATCTTAAGCAATAATCTTTTGTGTGGCACCTTGTCAAATGCCTTTTGGAAGTCTAAATACACTACGTCCACTGGTTCCCCTTTATCCACCCTATATGTTACTTCCTCAAAGAGCTCCAGCAAATTTGTCAAACATGACTTCCCCTCCATAAAACCATGCTGACTTTGTCCTATTAAATTATGATTATCTAAATGTCCTGTTACTGTCTCCTTAATAATGGACTCCAAAATTTTACCTACCACAGATGTTAGGCTATAGTTTCCAGCCTTCTGTCTACTGCCCTTTTTAAATAAGGGTGTTACATTAGCAGTTTTCCAGTCTGCCGGGACCTTTGCCGAGTCCAGGGAGTTTTGGAAAATTATTACCAATGCATCCACAATCCCTACCGCCACTTCCCTCAAGACCCTAGGATGTAAGCCATCCGGTCCAGGTGATTTATCCGCCTTGAGTCCCATTATTTTACCGAGTACCACTTCCTTAGTGATTTTGATCGTGTTTAGCTCCTCCCCCCCTATAGCCCCCTGTTTGTCCAGTGTTCGGATATTCTTAGTGTCCTCTACTGTAAAGACTGATGTAAAATATTCATTCAGTGTTTTTGCCATCTCCATATTTCCCACCATTAATTTCCCGGTCTCATCCTCTAAGGGACCAACATTTACTTTAGCCACCCTTTTTCTTTTTATATAACTATAAAAACTCTTACTATCTGTTTTTATATTTTTTGCTAATTTACTTTCATAATCTATCTTCCCT
Organism: Somniosus microcephalus; assembly: GCF_052327205.1. Classification (NCBI taxonomy): domain Eukaryota; kingdom Metazoa; phylum Chordata; class Chondrichthyes; order Squaliformes; family Somniosidae; genus Somniosus; species Somniosus microcephalus. Next base: position 32,633,306 of record NC_141014.1, on the reverse strand, counting down.
TTCTTAATTAATCTTTTTGTTATCTTTTGCTGTCTTTTAAAGTTTTCCCAATCCTCTATCCTCCCACTAGATTTGGCTACCTTATATGCCCTTGTTTTTAGTTGAATACTATCCTTAATTTCTTTACTTAGCCACGGATGGCTGTCTTTTCTTTTACACCCTTTTCTTCTCAGTGGATATATATTTTTTGGAAGTTGTAAAATAACTCCTTAAATGTACACCACTGATCATGTATCGTCTTACCCATTAATCTATTTTCCCAATCCACTCTACTCAATTCCGCTCTCATACCTTCATAGTCTCCTTTATTCAAGCTTAGCACGCTTGTTTGAGATCCAACCTTCTCACCCTCTAATTGAATATGGAATTCAACCATGTTATGGTCACTCATTCCAAGGGGATCCTTTACTAGGACATTTTTAATTAATCCTGTCTCGTTACACAGGACCAGGTCCAAGGTTGCTTGACCCCTGGTCGGTTCAGTTACATACTGCTCAAGAAACCCATCCCTAATACACTCAATGAACTCATCCTCAAGGCAGCCCTGCCCAATTTGATTTGTCCAATTAATATGATAGTTAAAATCCCCCATAATTATAGATGTTCCCTTATTACAAGCCTCAACTATTTCCTGATTGATACTCCGTCCAACAGAGTTGCAACTGTTCGGAGGCCTATAGACTATGCCCACTAGTGTTTTTTTCCTCTTATTATTCCTTATCTCCACCCAAACTGTTTCATTATCCTGATCTTTTGACCCAATATCATTTCTGCTCAGATGTTCAGTATATTCAAGGCTGAGATAGATAAGATTTTTGGACAAGGACATCAAGGGATATGGGGATCAGGGGAGAAAGAGGAGTTGAGGTCAAAGATCAGCCATGATCTTATTGAATGGCGGAGCAGGTTCGAGGGGCTGTATGGCCGACCCCTGCTCCTAATTCTTATGTTCTTATTAAGACCTTTAGGAGAAGGGGATGGCAAAGTAACTAAATTCTCCCACTATATAACACTTTGATCACAATGATCATTGAAGGTAAGAAAGCAAAGTGGAAAAACTCCAACAGGAAATCGTCAAAAGGATAAAAATAAAACAAAACTGTATACGTTATAAAAATAAATGATGTATGACAATGTGATTAGAGCTGCAACAGTCTCAGGAGAATAGGATGTCTAAAACCTAATAAGTTTCACTCTTGTGGTTTAACACATTATCCGCACCCCTCAAGTGTATAGCTTGCAACCCACTCTCAGCCACTGTCTGTGCTCCATTTAATCCTACCGCCAAATGAATACATTAGTTTCTGGTGAGCAGGTCAGGTCACTTCCACTGCAGCAGTTTGAAACACAACTCTGTACAATGAGATCTTACAGGAGTCTTCACGGCAGACAGCTCTTATAAGGACATTTCAGCAGTGAAATTGCTTAGCTCTGTATCAAAGAATGACACAGAATTGCACAGAAACAGGCCATTTAACCCAACCAGCGTTTATGCGCCACTCGAGCCTCCTCCAATCTTTCCTCATCTAACAGCGTAACCCTCTATTCCCTTCTCCCTCATGTGCTTATCTAGCCTCCCCTTAAATGCATCTCTGCTATTCGCCTCAACCACTCCCTGTGGTAGCGAGTTCCACATTCTCACCACTCGCTGGGTAAAGAAGTTTCTTCTGAATTCCCGATTGGATTTCTTGGTGACGATCTTATATTGATGGCCTCTAGTTTCGCTCTTCCCCACAAGTGGAAACATTCTCTCTGTGTCTACTCTATCAGAACCTTGCAGAATTTTAAAGACCTCAAGAGACAAGAGCCCCAGCCTGTTCATCCTTTCCTGATATGTTTAACCTCGCATTTCTGGTACAGGAAACTTTTTTTTTTATCCGGCACCGACGTGGTGCCGGTTCATCAAAAATTCCGGATCACCGAACGCTATAGTAAAAGATACGGAGAGCTGAGAGCTCCGTATAAAGCAACAAACCCTGTTGCTTAGCAACAGGTTCAGAACAATGGCCACAAGTTCCAAGCGTCTCTGTAGCTTAGCAACAGTTGCAGCCACACCCTTGCACAGCAACAGATGGAGGAAGGCAAGTACAATATGAAGTATGAACCTACTCCTGAATTTTGCCGGTTAACCGAGATTTCCGGTTATTTAGGTGCCGGTAAACCAAAAGTTTCCTGTACCATTCTTGCAAATCCTTTTTGCACCCTCTCCAGTGCCTCTATATCCTTTTTACAATATGGCAAACAGAATTGTACACAGTACTCCAAGTGTGGTCTAACTAAGGTTCGATACAAGTTTAGCATAACTTATCTACTTTTCAATACTATCCCTGTAGAAATAAACCCTAGTGCCTGGTTTCTTCTTTTATGACCTTATTAACCTGCGTCGCTACTTTTAGTGATCTGTGTGTCTGTACTCCGAGATCCCTTTGTTTCTCTACCCCATTCAGATTCTTATTTTTCAAGTAATGTGACCTCCTTATTTTTCTTACCAAAATGTAATACCTTACACTTATCGGTGTTGAAATTCATTGGCCAATTATATGCCCATTCTGCAAGTTTATTAATGTCCTCTTGTAATTTGTTGCGGTCCTCCTCAGTATTGACTATCCCCTACCCCCCAAATTGGTGTCATCCGCAAATTTAGAATTTGTGTTTCTGATTCTAAAGTCTAAATCGTTAATATAAATTGTCAACAGTGGTCCCAGTACTGATCCTTGCGGAACCCCACTTGGTCTGTGCCGAGAGCGCTGGTGGCTGGCAGAGCAGTAGTCGGAATGCTACGACTGGCCATAGCAACCCGCTGGGTTAGAGAGCAAGAAAAGAAATCGGCCGGAGTTCCCAGCGTTGACGGCTATCCAGTGACAGCTGCCGAAACGTGGAGCTGGGTGGAGATCGGATGAGGACAGGGTCAGGCTCAACGGTGATGCGCCTTGCAGTAGCCTGCTCACACTCTTGCCGGGGTTTCCCACTCGTGTGCTCGCCAGCCTGCAATTTCTCCCCCCCCCGACCCCCACCTCCCCCCAAAATAATTAATTTTAATAATAGACAGGGGAATCCCAAGCAGAAAAATCACACCTGCCTAAACTTACATTTGAAGAATGGTTACTGGGGCAACGTGCAGAACTGTGCTCCAGCAAGAGTCAGTGCGGAACAAAGAGGGTAGAAAAATCAGGGGCAAGGAATCCACAGTTAAAACAAGAATTCAAAGCTAGTACAGGAAACTCTTTGGTATCTGGCACCGACGGGACCGGGATGGTGCCGGTTGATGGCGAGGGTTAAATACCGAGGCTATTTTTAACAAACAAAAATAAAAAAATCAAGAAATGTGCAGTATACAGTAATTGGGTACTCACCTACAGAATGTTATGTTAAATGGATGGTGGAAGATGCTTGATTAAGTACAGTACTGCCAGTTGAGGGTAATCCATAACTCTTTAATGACTCCCGACAGCGCCAAGAAGCCGAGTAGTGGCAGTTTGGAGAACTACCCCCACTGACTAACTCGGCCACTGCGGGAGACTCGGACTCGGCAACATTTCCGGTTATTGAGGTGTTGTTTTCGGAGTGAGAATTTTGCCGGTTAATAAAGAATTCCGGATAGTTAGGTGCCGTTTAAACGAGAGTTTCCTGTACAGGAAGCTTTCTGGTATCCGGCACTGACGGGGCCGAGCTGGTGCCGTTAGATCAAAACTGCCGTATAAACCAGCGGCAATGTTAAAACATACAGAGCTTTTCAGCTCCGTGTGAATCAACAAACCCTGTTGCTTAGCAACAGCTCCAAAACAGTCGGCTGCAACTGCAAGCGTCTCCAGCTGAAGCTGTTGCTTAGCTACAGACCTTGCAGAGCCTGACTGGGGGAAAAAAAAGCAACGAGAAGTAAAAAAAACTTATAGAAAACGGCTCCTGAATTTTGCCGGTAGATAGAGCTTTCTGGACTTCTAACCTCCGGTTAAACGAAAGTTTCCTGTACTTGTGAATTTTAGCACTGCCACAGATTCCTTCATGAACCTCCGACAGCAATGCCCATAGGCGGAGGTGCTCCACATCAACATCAAGAGCTCAGATTCAGGAATAGGACCAACTGGTAAAAGCAACCGAGAAAGGGACTCCAGATGGAGACAGACTTCCATAAAGCTCTCAGCGTCAACTTCCTGGACAACTGCCAATTTCCAGAAAGCCGGAACAGGTTTCCAGCAGTAATGATGGAAGATGGGAGCTACTGCATCTGACCACAGTAACGTTGAACCAGCTCACAGAGCTTTTCACTGCAATCAGCATTAAATATTGAAAAGGGAAATTAGCAAGAACTGGCACTTAAACATTCAAAAAAAAAATCACCTCTATGTTGACTAAATTTGAAATTCTTGTGTTCCCTCGTAGTCGCTCATAGCTTACATGCATGGTCAACAGGATCTCAGCCCCCCTTTTTGAATTATGTGCGATCTTATATATTCCTCATCTGCCTACAGGACTCGAATTAAAGTGTTACATTTTATTGGACTGCTTAATAGCAGGAAATGAACTTTGGTATATTATACACAAATGACAATAACACATTAAGAGATGTATCAGTGTCATCAGATGTGTTGCTCTAGCCTGCTCTATTTATAATATGTGCAGATGCAGCTTGCTTGGGGGTGGGAGGAAGATGTTTTTTTTATACTTATACTTCCATCTCTTCCCCCCCCCCCCCCCCCCCGCTGTTCTCTCCTCCTTTTCTGATTCATAGGTGCCAGTGGCCCTCGGGTAACAGATCTAATACAGCAGTCCAGTACCAGAGTTCAAAGCGACAGCTTGCTCCTCGCGTACCTCGCCCAAGTGCCCAATCTTACACGAGTGACCGTCTGCAGTCATTTGACAATGGGAGGAACCACAGCCCAGCCTAACTGTGTCATTACCCAACATCGAAGCATGTGTGCCTTCCAGTAGGGGTGACTACATGGTAATCAGGAGCAGGAGCCCTGGTTCTTCTTTGCTCCTTCCCAGCACAAGGGTCAGTTACGCCAATCACAATGCCCACCTACTCCGCGGCCGAGATAAGCTAACTCAGCACCGAGCAGGCATTGAACCAGAAACCTTCGTGGTGCGTATGGCTCGGAACCATGTGAGGCAATGAATTTATTCACTACGCCGTCGCAGGAGCCGAGAAAATCTTAGCCTCTTTTATTTTTAAAAATACGTGATTGTGGTGGGTAGGACTAATGGACCGCAGGCTAGCATTTGAAATAAACAGATGCTGGTTTTTATTTCACCGCCAGTTACAGAGCAATTGCATGCTCCGTGCATATAAATATAATATCACACTCTAACCCCATTAAATAGCACAATATCACACAGTGAGTACGTGGCTCCTGTAAAGTACAGTACTTGCTATTTGTTTGCAAATACCTTCTCGGAATTGTCTTATACATGAATAGGGCATTAATTCTGCAAGATTATTATGACATTTCTGCAAGATTATTACGACATTTTATTTCACATACCCCAACACAGTTTTTTTTCTCTCGAAAAGGCCAACTTACATATTTTGCGATAAATGATTTCTGCTCCTGCGGGTTTTTCGCTTTCTGGGCCTGTTCATGTTCCAGCCGCTCAATAAATGCCGCGGTCTCTGGCCTGCAACAGAATATTAAGCACCATTCAGAGCAGGCCGATCCATCCTAATAACTTATGGGAGATGATCAATCAGGAGTGTGGCTAACAAGTAAAATGGATCATTTGCTCTGCTCCCCCCACTGTTCTGTTAGTTCACAAAACTACTCTTTAAACTTTAATGCAAAAGCAAAATACTGTGGATGCTGGAAATCCGAATTAAAAACAGAAATGCTGGAAACACTCAGATCAGATCAGGCAGCATCTGTGGGGAGAGAAACAGGGATAATGTTGCACCATCGTCCCTTTTCTCATTTAATCTCTCCTGTCTTCCACTCTATCACAGACCTTCCCTTTTGTTCTTTCCTCCCCTCCCCTTGCCTCTGGACCTGCTTAAAATCTGTTACATCTCTAACTTTTTCCAGGCCGAGCAACAGGGGAGCATCTTCTGGGAAGATGTTCTCAAGACTGCGAAAGAGATTGAGGGAAAAATCTGACGAAAGGTCACCGGCCTGAAATGTTAACTCTCTGAGTTTCTCTCTCCACAGATGCTGCCTGACCTGCCGAGTATTTCCAGCATATTCTGCTTTTATTACTTTAAACTTTCACCTTGCCCTCCAAATAGGTGAGCTGGTCCAGTGTACAATTTCGGCGGACAGTCCAGGCAGCTGCGAGATTCGAGACTGAGCCATGCCGAGATAGCCAACCTCAGCCGGTACACACTGGTAGTGGCATCACAATTGGTCTCCGCAACCCCTGGGCTATAGAAAAGATTTTAAAAACCTGCCACATTTCCTGCTCCTAATCACTATCCGATGATTCCTGCTGGAGAGTATATACTTATGGACATCAAGCTCATTTGCATGTCCTCCACAGTCAAAGTCAACCTCACTTACCTACCTCCGCACTATTTCCCTCAGTCCATTCTCTCTCTGAGACGTCCAATTATCCCCAGAGCCCACTTAAATTGTCTGTTTCCATTGCTTTCTCTGGCAACATTCCATGGGGGGAAAATTCAGTTGTTTGCGCCTCCCGTTAGCGCCTTAAGAGGGCGCTAATGGGGCGCAAAGCAACTAGCGCCCGGGCGCGGCGATGTTTGCGCCGCTCGCGAAATTAACTAGACATTTTGAGGCGGCGCTAAACACTACCGCCACGATCTCCTGCGCCGGCAGATTGTGACGTCAGTCGAGTGCGCAACGCCCTGGACCGGATATTGAGTGGCGCCCCCTGCCTTACCGCCTGCCGCTAGCAACAACAGGTTGAGGGGAGCGTTTTGCTGCCAGAAAGGGACTAGGGGAGCGCTGTTTAAAGGCGACCGCTTCCTGCCTTTTTTTGTTGGTGACATTTTTGCACCACGCATTCTGAGGGAGAGAGAGAGACTTCTGGAGAGATTCAACGCTGTGTGAAGGAGTTTTGAGTACTGAGCAGCACTTTGCAGGTTCATTTTGATTTGCCCTTCCTTGCTTCGCCAGCGCTCTGAGGTAGCGCCTCGCTGCTCAGCCTTTGCGCCTTAAGATAGGTGTGAAGCGCCTGATTTAGCGCTCCAATCACCTCCAGGGGCGATAAAAGCCAAGTTTGCTGTCGGAGGCGATAATTAGCGCCAGGCGCTAAACTTTGCGCACGGCCGATAACGGCGCCCCAAACGGAGCGATTGCGAATTTTTCCCCCCCATGACTTTTACCCTTTGGGTGAAAAAGTTCCATCTGACTTCTCTTCTTACTCCTAACTTCCACATTTTTAACTTGTATCGCATGACGTTTGATCCATTCACCGTAGTGAACAATTTATTTGAATGTGTGTTAGCCGTGGCTCAGTGGGTAGCACACGGAGTCAGAAGGTCGTGGGTTCAAGTCCCACTCCAGAGACTTGAGCACAAATACCTAGGCTGACACTCTAGTGCCAGTAGTGAGGGAGTGCTGCACTGTCGGAGGTGCCGTCTTTCGGATGAGACGTTAAACCGAGGCCCTGTCTGCCTCTCAGGTGGACGTAAAAGATCCCATGGCACTATTTCGAGGAACAGCAGGTAGTTATCCCCAGTGTCCTAGTCAATATTTAGCCCTCAAACATCACAAAAGCAGATTATTTGGTCATTACCACATTGCTGATTGTGGGAGCTTGCTGTGCGCAAATTGGCTGTCACGTTTCCTACATTCCAGGGTGCCTTGGCACGTTGGATCCTAAACTGGCTGAGTGGCAGGAGGCAGAGGGTGATGGTCGAAGGTTGCTTTTGTGACTGGAAGCCTGTGTCCAGTGGGGTACCTCAGGGATCGGTGCTGGGTCCCTTGCTGTTTGTGATCTACATAAATGATTTGGAGGAGAATGTAAAAGGTATGATCAGTAAGTTCGCAGATGACACGAAAATTGGTGGGGTGGTAAATTGCAAGGAGGAAAGCCTCAGGCTACAGGACGATATAAACGGGTTGGTCAGATGGGCGGAAAAGTGGCAAATGGAATTTAACCCTGAAAAGTGCGAGGTGATGCATTTTGGACGGACAAATAAGGCAAGGGAATACACAATGAGTGGTAGGACCCTAGGAAGTACAGAGGGTCAGAGGGACCTTGGTGTACATGTACATAGATCCCTGAAGGCAGCAGAACAGGTAGATAAGGTGGTTAAAAAGGCATATGGGATACTTGCCTTCATTAGCCAAGGCATAGAGTATAAGAGCAGGGAGGTTATGATGGAGCTGTACAAAACGCTGGTAAGGCCACAGCTGGAGTACTGTGTGCAGTTCTGGTCGCCTCACTATAGGAAGGATGTGATTGCATTGGAGAGGGTGCAGAGGAGATTTACCAGGATGTTACCTGGGCTGGAGCGCCTCAGCTATGAAGAAAGACTAAACAGGCTGGGGTTGTTTTCCTTGGAGCAAAGAAGGCTGAGGGGGGACCTGATTGAGGTGTACAAAATGATGAGGGGCATAGATAGGGTAGATAAAGAGGAACTTTTCCCCTTAGTAGGGGGGTCAATAACAAGGGGGCATAGATTCAAGGTAAGGGGCAGGAGGTTTAGAGGGGATTTGAGGAGGAACTTTTTCACCCAGAGGGTGGTTGGAGTCTGGAACTCACTGCCTGAAAGGGTGGTAGAGGCAGGAACCCTCACAACATTCAAGAAACATTTGGATGAGCACTTGAAATGCCATTGCATACAAGGCTATGGACCAAATGCTGGAAAATGGGATTAGATTGGACAGGGCTTGATGGACGGCGCAGACACGATGGGCCGAAGGGCCTCTTTCTGTGCTGTATAATTCTATGACTCTATTACAACAGTGACTACACTTCAAAAAGTACTTCATTGGCTGTAAAGCGCTTTGGGACATCTGGGGGTTGTGAAAGGTGCTATATAAATTTCTTTCTTTCCTTCTTTCGATCAAATACTCCTGATCACCCCAGAGTTACAACAAGCACATACACACAAAAAATACTCACGCAGATGCCAGGACTGGTTGCATGAGGTGCACAGTTGTGTTAAAGACTTCTAAATCCACATCTTCCACCTCCGCTCCATTGCAGGACCCAGGGATAGTTACTATGGAAACACCGATTATATTTCCAGACACATCTGTGTTAACAGTGATCACATCGGAGAGGTGAGACTCAACCAGAGAGCACTGTGGGAAGAAAATTAAAATAAAGGCACAGCATCAACAACAGAGCAGTGGAACAGTAACAACATCAAGTTAAGTTTGGATAGAACAGAAAGTGCGCGTGAAATGTGCCATTACACTCGTACTTTTAAACATAGACATAGAAGATAGGAGCAGGAGTAGGCCATTCGGCCCCTCGAGCCTGCTCCGCCATTCAATGAGATCATGGCTGATCATCCAAATTCAGTGCCCTGTCCCTGCTTTCTCCCCATATCCCTTGATCCCTTTAGCCTCAAGAAATATATCCAACTCCTCCTTGAATATATTTAATGAATTGGCCCCAACTGCCCTCTGTGGCAGAGAATTCCACAGGTTCACCACTCTCTGGGTGAAGAAATTCCTCATCTCTGTCCTAAATGGCTTACCCTTTATCCTTAGATTGTGACCCCTGGTTCTGGACTCCCCGGCCATCGGGAACATCCTTCCTGCATCTAGTCTGTCTAGTCCTGTTAGATTCTGCACTTTTACTTAAGATGCTCCATGGCAGCCTTGGTCTTTTCAATATCATTCTTTTTAAAATTATTTATTTGTTCTCACCTCCCAATACATTCCGCCTCCACTTCTTGCATTTCCACAGGTGCTACTAGCCCTTTGGCACCTCTATCAAGTGGCCGTTCTTCATACACAGGTTGTCTTCTCACCGGGCGTCCACACAATCGCACGTTCCAGCAGCAACCATGGGACAGTAATCGCTGTGGGAACCTTGGCTTCTTTTATTCCCTTTCTCTAGCTCTGGGATCCAAAAGGTTGCACCAGCTGAGATTAACTAACGCAGCATAGGCTGGGCAATGAAACTGGGACCTTCTGATGCGTATGGCTTCGTGCTATACCTAGTACAGGAAACTTTTTTTTATCCGGCACGGACGGGACCGACGTGGTGCCGATTCATCAAAAATTCCGGATAACCGAAAGCTATAGTAAAAGATACGGAGCTGAGAGCTCCGTATAAAGCAACAAACCCTGTTGCTTAGCAACAGGTTCAAAACAATGGCCACAAGTTGCCAGCGTCTCTGTAGCTTAGCAACAGCTGCAGCCACACCCTTGCACAGCAACACATGGAGGAAGGCAAGTAATAAAAGTTACCTGAACCTACTCCTGAATTTTGCCGGTTAACCGACATTTCCGGTTATTTAGGTGCCGGTTAATCGAAACTTTCCTGTAGTGCTTTTAACCATTACGCCATTTGAAGAGCTCAGCCTTACTCTCTAATCTGGACAACCTGATTTCACAGGCTTCTCCACAGCGAACCTATAATCAGACGCAAGAAGGTGCACTCTTGCCAGCTGTGACAATCCAGTCTTCTGCTCCATGTCACGGCCCAGTAAAGAAACGTTTACACTGGCATTAAACAAAGAGGCTGAATCGGACTTGCACATCTTTTGGACCATAGCTACTGGGTAGCCTGTTGCACATGGACACTTCGCAGTTTTTAAACAAAATAGATATTCTAGTATTTTAAAAACATTAGCATCTGCACATCTCAACAGTCACACTGAGGTGTGCATTACTCATGCAATTATAAAGCAGACGAGTTAGCCGATCCCCTGAGGCATTGCCTGAGGGTGTACTGTTTTATCCCAGAGAATATTATGAGGGCCACTGATTAACAGTGACTGAATAAATTACATTTTATTAGGTGTCGTAGGAATATTAACAGTATTTTCAAGTTCACACTTATGATTGTGAGCATATCTGTATAGAATGCTTCGCTGGGAGCAAGCGGAAGACAAGCGCAAACAGCGGAAGGAGCGCACGTCAACCCAAGCACTCCGCCCACCCGCCCCCTTCAACCACCGTCTGCCCCGCCTGTGACAGAGACTGTAGGTCCCGCATTGGACTCACCAGTCACCTGAGAACTAATTTTTAGTGTGGAAGCAAGTCATCCTCGGTTCCAAGGGACTGTCTAAGAAGACGACGACAGAATGAAAAGCAAAAAAAGCGCTGGAAATCTGAAACAAAAACTTAGGCAGCCTCTGTGGAGAGAGCCGATGAGTTAATGATTCAAGCGTCCACCCTATGTCAGAACGCACACGTTCTGATGAAGCCTCCACCCCCGAAACGCTAACTGATTGGTTCTCTCCACAGGTGCCGACGGCCCGGCTCAGCGTTTCCACCATCTTCTGCTTTTGTATGTATGGAGTTATTTGATAAGACGATAAAGATTATGTCGCGTAAAGAGAATGGTTTACTGCGCCGGCATATTTTAGATGTTGTTGAGAATAAAGGCAATGTTGATTAAAAATAAATTAAGTATAAATGATGGAGAAAAATATTTAAAAATTCAAATGAAATGAATTTCATTGGTGTACAAGTTGAAATCATACACTAGAAGCTTTTTATATAACTTTAAAAGCTTTTAAATGAAGGGAATGGGAATTAAAATAAACTGAGCACGGTGGCATAGTGGTTAGCACTGTTGCCTCACAGCGCCAGGGACCCGGGTTCGAATCCGGCCTCGGGTGACTGTCTGTGTGGAGTTTGCACATTCTCCCCGTGTTTGCGTGGGTTTTCTCCGGGTGCTCCGGTTTCCTCCCACAGTCCAAAGATGTGCGGGTTAGGTTGATTGGCTATGATAAATTGACCCTTAGTGTTAGTGGGGTTACGGGGATAGGGTGGGATATGTGTTGGTGTAGGGGTTACGGTGATCGGGTGGGATATGTGTCGGTGCAGGCTCGAAATGGCCTCTATCTGCACTGTGGGGTTTCTGTGATTCTGTGATATGAACAGTATGAAATTCTAGGTTAAAGTGTGTGTGGATATAGCTGCCATTTATGTTGGTGAATGTCTAACAGGGCGAGGCAGGATTGTAGGGGCAGGTTTTACCATGTAGCACGTCCCGGTAACAGCACCAGTGGACAGCACAAGCGGGGAGAGGGAGACAGAGAACGAGAAATAATGATAAAGAAGCTGAGAGAGTCATGGCTAGGAGGACCACGTTACATGAGGAACTCCAGCCGATAATAGGTAAGCATTAACAAAGATTGCACAGCGCCAACCAGCTTGGGGGTTCATCTGCATGGACTGGTTCAGCATCATTAAAGCAAATAGGAAAACTGAAGCGCAACATGACAAAAAAATCATGCCCGCATGATGCATTACAGGAAGTAAGTCTCAGGCTGACAGGAAGTGCATGCATACGCAAGACTTTAATACCCCAGTCACTGTGCACCAGAGTTCAAAGCACACTGCTGGGACAGAGTAGAGGGAACTTTATCCTGCATCTAACATTTATTGAAGCTGATCAAACATTAGTGCAAAAAAAAAGGTATAGCTGTTGGACTTTCCAGCATCATATCCCCAGACTTTGAGGAGCACAATGAAAGGTATGTACGTTGTTGCACTGAACTATGTGATGTCCGAGTTAACGAGAAAATCCAATCACGACACCCAGCAGTAAGAAAGCTTTCCGATGCCTCCAGTTTACTCTCCTGGACTCGGCCATTTAGGACTGCGATGAGGAGAAATTTCTTCACTCAGAGGGTGGTGAATCTTTGGAATTCTCTACCCCAGAGGGCTGTGGTGGCTGAGTCATTGAGTATATTCAAGGCTGAGATCGATAGATTTTTGGACTCTAGGGGAATCGAGGGATATGGGGATAGTGCAGGGAAGTGGAGATGAGGTCGAAGATCAGCCACGATCTTATTGAATGGCGGAGCAGGCTCGAGGGGCCGTATGGCCAACTCCTGCTCCTAATTCTTATAGAAACATAGGAGATAGGAGCAGGAATAGGTCATTCGGCCCCTCGAGCCTGTTCCGCTATTTAATGAGATCATGGCTGATCATCCAAATTCAGTACGCTGTCCCTGCTTTCTCCCCATATCCCTTGATCCCTTAAGAAATATATCTAACTCCTTCTTGAATATAGTTAATGAATTGGCCTCCAAGTGCTTACTCACACTAGGGTACAATTGATTAGATGCCGGCCACCCTCTAGCATTTCGGCTAATTGGCCATTCTTCATGCGTGAGCCCGAATAATGCGGTCAGCATCACATCCAAGCCCATGGCTGACCTCATCCTAGGCCCCACACACACGTACCTTCCAACAGGGTCACTCGACTGCGACCAGGAGCAGGTACCCTGACTAATGTTCCCCCTCCTTCGCCCTGGGGTTGCTGTCATTAACTGCAGCGCCCCCTGTCATGAATCTTATCATGACTCATGAAGCAACACGAGGCGGCCAGCTGGTGGCGCCGTCCACGGAGTATAAATACTCGGGCGTGGGCCCAGCTTGCTCAGGATGTTTCTGTAACCGGGAACTAGTGATGTAACTAGAAATCTCATGGTTTTGAAACAGTTGATTAAAGCCTTGTTTTATACTCAAACCAAGTGTTCAGTAGTCTTTTTACAGGAAACTTTCGATTTACCGGCACCTAAATAACCGGAAATCTCGGTTAACCGGCAAAATTCAGGAGTCGATTCAGGTAACTTTTATTACTTGCCTTCCTCCATTTGTTGCTGTGCAAGGGTGTGGCTGCAGCTGTTGCTAAGCTACAGAGACGCTTGGAACTTGTGGCCATTGTTCTGAAGCTGTTGCTAAGCAACAGGGTTTGTTGCTTTATACGGAGCTCTCAGCTCTCCGTATCTTTTACTATAGCTTTCGGTTATCCGGAATTTTTGATGAACCGACACCACGTCGGTCCCCGGATATTGTGCATCAACCCCAATGACAGAACTTGCGGGGAAGAGTTAGCTCAGCAGAGATCATCAATTGGACTTCTGGCTCAGTTAGACTCGAGCTTTACACCGTGACCCATACAACGAGCTGGCCAAGCATAATCTAATACACCAGCTGTAAACCTTTCAGCAGTGTGCAACAGGAACAATGGGAAGGGGCCAAGTATGCCGCCATCGATCCCACTGGGCTGTGCAAGGAACACATTTTACGCGCAAGTGAAATGACCAGCAACCTGATCTCTAACCGAGAAGATGACCGTATCCAGAAAAAGGCGATGGCATCCAGAAAAGACGGCAAAGGAGCTCCAGTATCTGGTTTTAATTTAGACTGTCGCCAATGTACCGTGCAACTTCTTCACTACTAATATGGTACTGTGGAAGTGATACATTGTAAGAAAATACAGGATACATCTTGTTAAACATGGACTTAGCTAAATATATCTGGCTGGTAAACAGAAATACAATTATGTCCCAATACTGGGGGGAGGGGAAACACGCTGATCTAGTCAACTAACACCTTTGGAAAAAAAAGTGTACCCATATTTCGCATTTCACACACAATTCATCGGTCACGCTGCACGTGACGCTGCAACCCACGTATGCTCCAAGTGGGCCAGTTCTTTAGTCCTTCCTACACCCTCCCAACTCTACCTCTTTGACCAAGCTTCTGCCCTAATTTATCCTTATGTGGCTCGGTGTCAAATTTTTCGTCTTAAAATACTCCTGTGCAGCGGCTTGGGACGTTTTCCTATGTTAAAGGCGCTGTATCAATATAAGTTGTTGCTGGGACACAGTTCCACAGGCACAACCAACTTGCTGGTACCCCACCCAACTCCACATCCAAGCCCATTGCTGACCTCATCCGAGCCCCCACATGCAATTCTCACGCAAGCCTAGCAAGTGTGCGCCAGTCGGCAGGCTATTCGGCTACAAGGTGCTGTCCCCATCATCTGACATCCGCAAACATGCACTTTCCAGTAGGAGCCACTAGGCAGCGATCAGGAGCAGCGGCGAGGCCAACTCTTGCGTTCCAGCTGCTGCCCGAGAGAAGATCAGCCAACCCGGCACAGACTCGGGTCAAACCTCGGGCCGTTACTTGATGGGATAAAGGAGCAAGTTGTTCGAATAACTGATTTTTCCATCGGTCCCTGCCCTGCTGGCCTGTACTGGGGAGGAATGCTACAGTTACTGGTACTGTCTGCACCTCCCTATCAAATGTGATTAAGAGCAAAAACATACAAAGTTCTGACAAATGGCAGGAACATGGTGAAACATGGTACAAGCTTAAAAAAAAAGGCACAAGCTAAATTGAAAGGAGAAGTAAAATCTACTCAACTGCCCCTAATGTCAGTCTACAGACTCTTACATTTGTCAATTTTCTGCCGAATGCACGGATTCCTGCTGGGGTGCAGTTCAACAGGCACCACTGCTGTTCGTTGTCCAAACGGCCACTCTTAACACGAGTCTAGGCCGCAAGCGTTGGCAGGCTATTCGACCAGCGGTGTCATAGCTGAGCCAGGTCCTGTTCTCGCCTGTCATGGACACACACACTTTCCAGTAGGGGTGGTTGGGGGGGGGGGTCAATGGATAGCGATCAGAAGCGGGAACCCTGACTAATCCTATTTGCCTTCCTAGCTCTGGGGCAATGAGGTCAATTGTTGCGCTCAAACGCAAGCTCAGCAACACAGGGTGGTGCCTTTATCCATTAAGGGAGCTCAATATACAGCCTTTTAAAACCCGACTTCAGTGTCTCGGTTTGTTCCATCTCCTCCCAATAGCTGTTGACTTTTCACCTAGCTTCCTCAATAAGAAAGTTTAACGGTTGGTATGCGTATACTCCCTGATGTGCATCTATGATTTATGATTTAGAACTCATTTACCTCATTAGCTGCAGAGCAGATTCTCCCTCGTCAAACATCATTCATAAGAACATAAGAAATAGGAGGAGTCGGCCATACGGCCCCTCGAGCCTGCTCCACCATTCAATAAGATCATGGCTGATCTTCGACCTCAACTCCACTTTCCCACCCGATCCCCATATCCCTCGATTCCCCTAGAGTCCAAAAATCTATCGATCTCAGCCTTGAATATACTCAACGACTCAGCATTCACAGCCCTTTGGGGTAGAGAATTCCAAAGATTCACAACCCTCTGAGTGAAGAAATTCTTCCTCATCTCACTCTTAAATGCCATGGTGTGGAGATGCCGGTGTTGGACTGGGGTGGACAAATGTAAGAAGTCACACAACACCAGGTTATAGTCCAACAGTTTTATTTGAAATCACAAGCTTTCGGAGCGCTGCTCCTTCGTCAGGTGAAGGAGCAGTCTTATCCTGAGACTGTGACCCTCTAGTTCTAGACTCTCCAGCCAGGGGGAAACAACTTCTCAGCATCTACCCTGTTAATCCCCCTCAGAATCTTAGATGTTTCAATGTGATCACCTCTCATTCTTCAAACTACAAACTCCAAACTCCAGAGAGTATAGACCCAATCGACTAAATCTCTCCTCACAGGACAACCCTGTCATCCAAGGGATCAATTTAGTGAACCTTCGTTGTACCGCCACTAAGGCAAGTATGTGCTTCCTCAGATAAGGAGACCATTCAATGGCCATTCTTCTTCACGTGCGAGCTTAGGCAGTAGGTTTCGACAGGTGATTCGATCATGGAGGGCTTCGGAAGGTGAGCCCAGTCCTGATTTCACCCGATATCCACACCTGGGAATTGTTCCAGGAGGGGTTGCTAGGGGCGCCAGGGACCCGGGTTCAAATCCGGCCTCGGGTGACTGTCTGTGTGGAGTTTGCACATTCTCCCCGTGTTTGCGTGGGTTTTCTCCGGGTGCTCCGGTTTCCTCCCACAGTCCAAAGATGTGCGGGTTAGGTTGATTGGCCATGATAAAAAATTGGCCCTTAGTGTTAGGGGGGATTAAATACGTGGGGTTACAGGGATAGGGCTTGGGTGGGATGGCTGTCGGTGTAGGGACCGGGTGCTAGGGTTTGGATGATCAGCCATGATCTCGTTGAATGGCGGAGCAGGCTCGAAGGGCCGGATGGCCTACTCCTGCTCCTATCTTCCATGTTTCTATAACAGTCAGAAACAGCTGATTTTTCCCTTCTGCCACTCATGGTGCGGAGACCATCCCTCGCAGCTGAACTGGTGCCCTAGCAAAGAAAAGAAATTGAACCCAAGATTTTCGCATTGTGTGGTTTAGTACTGCACTTGGCCTTTACCCACAAGGCCACTGGGGGAGGTCGAACCAGTAATTCCAAAGGAACATGGCTGATTAAGTGTCCCGGGGTGTCTCGTTATTTTTGCAGCAGTTCAGTAGAAGAGACCTTCCCTTTAAGAAATAAACTCTAAATTTATAATTGCCAATTTATACAACAGGCTGCCGTTTGGTGCGCCAGATAATGAGCATTTTTTGAGAAGACCCTGGATTAATTTGTGAGTCAGTAGGGGAAGGAGAGGAACATGAGCTTAGAGTAGGAAAAAGATTTTTTTAAAGAGATAGGTCAGGTCCTGGAATGGGTCCTAATTGGACAGAGTGGCCTTTTCTCTTTTTTGCAAGTTTGTGTGTTTGGTGATCGGCTATGTACACAGGGGTGTTCACAGTGAGTTAATGGAATCCTCTCGCCAGACTGTAAATGGTGACCGTGTGGTGTTTAGCGAGTGGGAGCAGATAGGATTATTTTAAGACCGATCAAAAGTTGAGAGACAAGTGCATGAGCGTTGATCTAATCAAAGCCCCGTGTGAGCACTTTAAATAGAAGACGTATAGGGGACAGGGATCACAGTAAGCAAACTAAAAGCTTACACACTCGAGATCGTCAACAGGGAGCGCTCTAAGCTGAAGTTAAAGTTCGACTTACAAGTCTTCCTTAAACAACCTATGCTTGGCATAATGACTACTAGAAATTTTGAGCAAGCATTTTTAAAAAAAAAAAGGATATTGTCAGGACAAAGCTGGTTTTACTTGTTACGTATACTACATAGATACATAAAGATAGGAGGAGTAGGCCATTCGGCCCCTCGAGCCTGCTCCGCCATTTAATGAGATCATGGCTGATCATCCAAATTCAGTACCCTGTCCCTGCTTTCTCCCCATGTCCCTTGATCCCTTTAGCCTTAAGAAATATATCTAACTCTTTCTTGAATATATTTAATGAATTGGCCTCTACTGCCTTCTGTGGTAGAGAATTCCACAGGTTCACCACTCTCTGGGTGAAGAAATTCCTCCTCATCTCTGTCCTAAATGGCTTACCCCTTATCCTTAGACTGTGACCCCTAGTTCTGGACTCCCCTGCCATCAGGAACATCCTTCCTGCATCTAGTCTGTCTAGTCCTGTTAGAATTTTATAAGTTTCAATGAGATCCCCTCTCATTCTTCTAAACTCCAGCGAGTATAAGCCCAATCGACCCAATCTCTCCTCATACGTCATTCCTGCCATCCCAGGTATCAGTCTGGTGAATCTTCGCTGCACTCCCTCCATGGCAAGAACATCCTTCCTCAGATACCCCTTTGTGACCTCTAGTTTTTTTTGTTGCCGATTTGGATTTCTTCATGCTGCGTTACCCTGGGTCCCACTCCGCAGCTTCTCAATAAATCCACAATGGAAAGGGCAGACCCTGCTCCCCTGCTCTGAATAGTGAGTCACACAGACCAGCCAAGTCCCGGGTTAAATCCCCTAATCCACGCTGACCTAGGCTGGAGCAGCTGCAAAGAGGTTGAAGTTGGTCTCAGCGGCCCTGGGCTAGAGTAAGGGCAGTGGGGAGGAAAATCAGCCCGGGTGACCGCACACGGTCGCTATTCAGCGACCCCTGCTGGAAGTAGCGCGCAAGGGCAGGATGGGGCTTAAGATGTGATTCTCCCTCCGCACTGCCAAATAATAACCTGCCAATACACACCGTTAATGGCCAGTTGGGTACGGCGCAGAGAGTGACTGGCGCCTGCAGAACCAAATTCCAACCAAGCAGCCAAGGAAAAGGAGAGGTGCGGGGGTGGGTGGGAAAGAGAAGAGAAAATGGATGGGAAAAGTGGAAAAGCCTTCAGCCCAAATCAACCGAAAAAGTAAAAATTAAAATATAACGCAAAATAATTATCTATCCACACAACTAAACATCTTGGGTACAGCTCAAACCACTTTAAACATGTCTTTAGCACAAGAAAGTCATGCTTTTTAGTTTGGCTCAAATAATCATGTGATTGTTTGAATACAGAAAGACTTTCAATGAGCGTATTGCTTCCTCAACAACACGAATATATACTCCTAGAGAAATAACAATGAACACATACAGAAATTCCAGGATTCTGAAGAAAAAAATCTGGCTAATACACATTGCATCTTACTACATGTTCACCAACATTGTCTCCTCAGCCCTTCTCTTTTATAGCATCCTCAGCCTTGCCATTTGCTCCATTTAAAACTCTTCATCTTCTCTGGGCCCTTTCATCTTCCTCAATGATTTTGAGTCAGCCGTGGCTCAGTGGGTAGCACTCTCGCCTCCGACTCAGAAGGTTGCGGGTTCAAGCACCACGCCAGAGCCTTGAGCACAAAAATCCAGGCCGACACTCCCAGTGCGGTGCTGAGGGAGCGCTGCACTGTCAGAGCTGCCGTCTTTCGGATCAGACGTTAAACCGAGGCCCCGTCTGCTCTCTCGGGTGGATGTAAAAGATCCCACGGTACCATTTCAAAGAAGAGCAGGGGAGTTATCCCCGGTGTCCTGGCTAATATTTATCCCTCAATCAACATGAAAGATCTGGTCATTATAACATTGCTGTTTGTGGGAGCTTGCAGTGAGCAAATTGGCTGCCGCGTTTCCTACATTACAACAGTGACTACACTTCAAAAAGTACTTCATTGGCTGTAAAGCACTTTGGGACATCCTGAGGTCATGAAAGGTGCTATATAAATGCAAGTCTTTCAGTCTTTTCTGATGATTTTTGTCCCTTGGTGCCTTTTAGGCTTGTTCACCCAAGTAACCTTTGAACGCTTCATGCCTTTACTTGCACCGACTCATGCGGTTAATGATGTGGGAGACCCCACTCGTTGTCAGCAGTGCCCAGGAAATAAGCTTTTTAAAAAAAGAGTAACGAATCATCTCGCTTTCACAGAAATCACAGAAACCCCACAGTGCAGATAGAGGCCATTTCGGCCCATCGAGCCTGCACCGACACATATCCCACCCGATCCCCGTAACCCCCACACCAACAGTTATCCCACCCTATCCCCGTAACCCCACGTATTTAATCCCCCTAACACTAAGGGTCAATTTATCATAGCCAATCAACCTAACCTGCACATCTTTGGACTGTGGGAGGAAACCGGAGCACCCGGAGTAAACCCACGCAAACACAGGGAGAATGTGCAAACTCCACACAGACAGTCGCCCGAGGCCGGATTCGAACCCGGGTTGTACAAACCAAACAAGCAGTGGGTGACGCAAGAATACTACTAGGCACTTGGTCTAAACGTTAAACAAAGCTTTAATCAACTGTTTTACAACATGGAGGTCTAGTTGTGTCCTTCACTAGTTCCTGTTAAGAATGTCCTGCGCAAGCTGGGCCCGCGCCCGACCCTGGACAGCGCCACCAGCGGGCCGCCCAGTATTATTTCATAAGTCATTTCCACATGAATGACTGATTCAGGTCAGTGGGTATCTGCAGTTTACAGAATAAACCGTTTCTGTCACTACACCGCTCAGTGCCACTCGATTTATTTCCATGAATGAATTTATGTGTTTGATTTTTTTTTTGATATATTTTTAAAAAGTTGATATGACCGAGATATCTCTTGCTTCGACTGCGAAATGAAATGCCTAGTGAAGCTGAAGCATATTACACTGCCTGGAGAAGAATGAACAGAACCGAAAGCAACCTCTAAGCTCAATGTAATGGTTTTGCACACAGTTTGCTGGCCCGTTTCTGCTGTGTCAGACACCGGAGGGCATTTTTTACTTACATGGTTCCATATAAATGCAAGTTCAGGAATTAACATAGAAACATAGAAGATAGGAGCAGGAGTAGGCCATTCGGCCCCTCGAGCCTGCTCCGCCATTTAATGAGATCATGGCTGATCATCCAAATTCAGTACCCTGTCCCTGCTTTCTCCCCATATCCCTTGATCCCTTTAGCCTTAAAAAATATATCTAACTCCTTCTTGAATATATTTAATGAATTGGCCTCAACTGCCTTCAGTGGTAGTTGTGAGGCTTGTTAGGCACGTGCGCAGGCCAGTGTCAGTAGCCTTACCTCCAAAACACACTCACCTCTGCACAGTGTTCCGTGCCATTCACAACTCCTCAGATAACGAAGCAGTCCATGTCCGCATGCAACAAGACCTGGATGACGTTCAGGCTTGGGCTGATAAGTGGCAGGTAACATTCGCACCACAGAAGTGCCAGGCAATGACTATCTCCAACAAGCGAGAGTCTAAACACCGCCCCTTGACATTCAATGGCATTACCATCGCCGAATCCCCCACCATCAACATCCTGGGGGGGTTACCATTGACCAGAAACTTAACTGGACCAGCCACATAAATACTGTGGGAACAAGAGCAGGTCAGAGGCTGGGTATTCTGCAGCGAGTGTCTCACCTCCTGACTCCCCAAAGCCTTTCCACCATCTACAAGGCACAAGTAAGGAGTGCGATTGAATACTCTGCACTTGCCTGGATGAGTGCAACTCCAACAACACTCAAGAAGCTCGACACCATCCAGGACAAAGCAGCCCGCTTGATTGGCACCCCATCTACCACCTTAAACATCCACTCCCTCCACCACCGGCGTACCGTGGCTGCAGTGTGTACCATCTACAAGATGCACTGCAGCAACTCGCCAAGGCTTCTTTGGCAGCACCTCCCAAACCCGTGACCTCTTCCACCTAGAAAGACAAGGGCAGCAGGCGCATGGGAACACCACCACCTCCAAGTTCCCCTCCAAATCACACATCATTCTGACTTAGAAGTATATCGCCGATCCTTCATCGTCGCTGGGTCAAAATCCTGGAACTCACTCCCTAACAGCACTGTGGGAGTACCTGCACCACACGGACTGCAGCGGCTCAAGAAGGAGGCTCACCACCACCTTCTCAAGGGAAATTAGGGATGGGCAATAAATGCTGGCCTTGCCAGCGACGCCCACATCCCATAAAAACAAATTTTAAAAGAGGGTCTGTGCCAGGAGGGAATCTTTGCAATTTCTGCCCTATACTTGCACTGTTCAAATGGCGGAGTACAGCTAGACTGCAAATAGTGAGCAGGTCCAAGCAGACCAATAGATGAATACAACTGCTAAGTAACTTTGCTCAATCTGTATGCGTAACCCGCAGATACCTTATCCAGCAACTGAAAAATCAGTTGCACAGTTAATAGGAGAGGACAGATTTACCAACATGCAGATGCCAATGCAGTACCATCTATTAGGACGTGTATTCTCTTTGTCATTATGTGCTGCAAATTGGAAGGGGGTCCATTTTGTGAGCAAGTGTGTTAAATTCGCACACGAGTGTAACAGCCTTGGTCTGCGATTTGCTAACTTTGGGAAGGTGACAACAAAGCCACGAATGCCATGAAGCAAAGTCAGATTACCAGCAGCCAAACACGAACCAGCAATAAAAATCTATCATTGAACAACCTTCCACTTCACTCAGCAATCCAAGATCAAACTCACTGGGTTCAAAGGGAAAACTTGAAAGATACAGAAATGATCCTTTTTTGCAGTGTCCTATCAATATTTTGCCATCCCCATATACAGGAAACTCTTTATTATCCGGCACCAACGGGACCGGCGTGGAGCCGGTTTATCAAAAAGTCCGGATTACAGAGAGGTATAGTTTAAAAGGTACGAGAGCTCCGTACACAGCAACAAATCCAGGCTTCCCTGTTGCTTAGCAACATGTGCAGGAACTCCGGCCACAGACCAAGCATCCCTGTTGCTTAGCAACAAGTGCACGAACCCCAGTTACACAGCCACAGATCCAGGAACGGCCACTAATATGAAGTAAAACTTACCTGAACCTACTCTTGCATTTTGCCGGTTAACAGAGATTTTCGGTTATTTAGGTGCCGGTTAAAAAGAGTTTCCTGTACAGTACTGGCATTTTGGAAATAGAAACACACAGACTATTGGAATTTTTACAGTAAATTTACTTCTTTTATCGAGTCAACTTTTCCCCTGCCTAGGGCATCGATTCTAGGAACAGGAGGCGGCCATTCAGCCCCTCGAGCCTGTTCCGCCATTCAATGAGATCATGGCTGATCTGCGACCTAACTCCATCTACCCGCCTTTGGCCCATATCCCTTAATACCTTTGGTTAACAAAAATCTATCAATCTCCGATTTAAATCACCCCTTAACTTGCTAAATTCCCAGGAATACAACCCTAGTTTGTGTAATCTTTCCTTGTAATTTAACCCTTGAAGACCAGGTATCGTTCTAGTAAATCTACGCTGCACTTCCTCCAAAGCTAATATATCCTTCCTAAGGTGTGGTGCCCAGAACTGCTCACAGTACTCCAGGTGTGGTCTGACTACAGCTTTGTATAGTTGTAGCATAACTTCTACCCCCTTGTACTCTAGTCCTCTAGATATAAAGGCCAGCATTCCATTAGCCTTTCTGATTATTTTCTGTACCTGTCCAGGACATTTTAATGATCTATGTACATGGACCCCCCAAGTCTCTTTGGACCTCCACTGTTTTTAGCCTTTCACCATTTAGAAAGTACCCTGTTCTATCCTTTTTAGGTGCAAAGTGGATGACCTCACACTTGCCTACTTTGAAATCCATTTGCCCATTCACTTAATCTATGCGTATCTCTTTGTAATTTTATGCTTCCATCTACACTGCTCACAATGCCACCTATCTTTGTGTCATCGGCAAACTTGGATATGTGGCTCTCTATCCCGTCATCTCAGTTGTTAATAAATACGGTGAATACAGGAAACTCTTTTTTATCCGGCAGCGACGGGACCGGCGTGGTGCCGGTTTATCAAAAAGTCCGGATTACAGAGAGTTATAGTTAAAAGGTACGAGAGCCCCGTACACAGCAACAAATCCAGGCTTCCCTGTTGCTTAGCAACAGCTGCAAGAAGCCCGACCACAGACCAAGCGTCCCTGTTGCTTAGCAACAAGTGCAGGAACCTCCGATTACACAGCCAAGGATCAAGAAACGGCCACTAATATGAAGAAAAACTTAACCGAACCTACTCCTGAATTTTGCCGGTTAACCGAGATTGCCGGTTGTTTGGGTGCCGGTAAATCGAGAGTTTCCTGTAGTTGCTGGGATACAGTTCCACAGCTGCCATTCTCTAGTACTTTGGTCAAAGTGACCATTCTTCAATGACTGTCTCGACACTAACCACCAGCAGGCTACTCAATAGTGGAGGGCATTACAGGCAAGTCGGATCTTGCCCTACCCAACATCCACACGTGCCCTTTTCAGGAGCGGCACGGGATAGCAGTCAGCAGTGGGAACCAGAGTTGATTTCTCACCTCCCTTGTCCAGGGCACTGAGGCCAACAGTAGCATTCCCACGGCTGTCAGAGCTGCAATCAGCAGAGGCCAGGACCAGAACCATCTGGTCTATACGGTTTAGTGCTACACTGGCAGCGCCTTATGCACTAGTCTGTAGTAAAGAGATCCAAAAATATTGCTTTTAATAAGAAATTGCTGTGGTATATGCCCAGAAAAAAACATTATACTCATTCTGCCCGACATGCAATTCTTGCATACACTTTTTGAAATATTTACCACAAAATTACTGTATGCTTTTCTCCCTTCTGATGTTTCCACTCCCATGTGTCTTGCACCTTTGCCAATTCTTCCCCAATTCCACGTAGCTCTAGGAGGTTGAATTCACTCTTTGATTTTTGCATTCTGTTAGTAAAGGGCTAACCTCCACTAAACACCTTCCCACCATAAACCAAGATCAGGAACTCATTTTGTGGGAATTTTTTTTTTAATTCATTCACGGGATGTGGGCGTCGCTGGCAAGGCCGGCGTTTATTGCCCGTCCCTAATTGCCCCTTGAGAAGGTGGTGGTGAGCCGCCTTCTTGAACCGCTGCAGTCCGTGTGGTGAAGGTGCTCCCACGGTGCTGTTAGGGGGGGGGGGGGGGGGGGAGTGCCAGGATTTTGATCCAGGGAATCATAGATGCGAGCCCGTGACTCATCACTCTACCCTCACGTCCCGTCACGGTCAGTCCCAACTTGCTGTTTTGTAAGCAGCGCTCAAGGTCTCCGCCTTCCACTTTGCACCATAACAGAAGAGTCAAAATAAGCTCTTTTAGGACTGCTCCAAAGTGTGTTCAACATAATAACGGTTATGTTATATCTTCTTTATATATAAACAAAATTGTTTCAATTAAGGCACTGGGCAGCACACTGACCTTTTACCTCTGGGACTAGAGTCGAAATCCAGTCCACACTGCTCGGTCAAAGGTGTCGCAATAAAACTCACTGCGCACTTGGTTCGAGTATAAAGCAAGGCTTTAATCAACTTGTTTCAAAACATGGAGGTCTAGTTATCTTTCACTAGTTCCTGTTTACAAAATGTCCTGGGCAAGCTGGGCCCACACCCGAGTATTTATACTCCTTGGACGGTGCCACCAGCTGGCCGTCCAGTGTTATTTCATGAGTCTTTCTTCATGGATCATAAGATTCATAACAAAAGGCTCTTTAGTTTGGCTGCAAGGTGCAATGCAAAATTACCTTTGGCAGCTGCAGCTCATTGCCTAGTGGGTTGCCACAGCTACCCGAATTTAACACCAAAGTATCAATCTCACTCGAGAAATGCCATACAATTTCACACAATTGAACCTGGCCTGGGAACACCCAATGATGACACTTGAGAAGCGATTATTTAAGTATGTACTACCGGTGGGGCGCCTCACTGAAATGATGGCCGTAATGGAAAAGGTTTCATTTTTTTTAAAAAGGGTCCTCAGTGAAAGGAGCTAAGGCACGAGTTCCCAACACAAACAGCCCCCGTGGTTTATTTCTATATATTAAAACAAAATCCCGCAACCGCGTTCTTCTCACTCCTTGGTCGAACTGCAGTGCGTCTTTATTTTTCCTGGTACTTACGACTCGAACAAAAGATGACACGTAATCCAAAGTAGAGCTCTCGCTGCCCAGTTTTCTTGGGATCCTGACCCGGTACAGCCCATCCGTACTAGCCATATCCTGTAAGGAATGGAAGAGAGACATTCAAGATAAAATCGGATTTCTGAATTCTACTGGCCACAAGTGTCTTATCTGATGATGTGTAAAAAGAAACATTTTTCTAATCACTACTCTATGTGAGTAAAGAAAGAATTTGCATATACAGGAAACTCTCAATTTACCGGCACCTAAATAACCGGAAATCTCTGTTAACCGGCAAAATTCAGGAGTAGGTTCAGGTAAGTTTTACTTCATATTAGTGGCAGTTCCTGGATCTGTGGCTGTGTAACCGGGGTTCCTGCACTAAGCAACAGGGACGCTTGGTCTGTGGCCGGAGTTCCTGCACATGTTGCTAAGCAACAGGGAAGCCTGGATTTGTTGCTGTGTACGGAGCTCTCGTACCTTTTAACTATACCTCTCTGTAATCCGGACTTTTTGATAAACCGGCACCACGCCGGTCCCGTCGGTGCCGGATAATAAAGAGTTTCCTGTAGATATATATATATAGCGCCTCTCAAGATTTCAGGATATCCCAAACCACTTTGCAGCCAATGAATTACAGGAAACTCCCTTTTTACTGGCACCTAAATATCCGGAAGTCTCTGTTAACCGGCAAAATTCAGGAGTAGGTTCAGGTAAGTTTTACTATATATTAGTGGCCGTGTAACCGGGGTTCCTGAATCTGTGGCCGTGCAACAGGGACTCCTGGATCTGTGGCCGGGTAACCGGGGCTCCTGCACCTGTGGCCATGTAACCGGGACTCCTGGATCTGTGGCCGTGTAACCGGGGCTCCTGCACCTGTGGCCATGCAACAGGGACTCCTGGATCTGTGGCCGTGTAACCGGGGTTCCTGCACCTGTGGCCATGCAACAGGGACTCCTGGATCTGTGGCCGGGTAACCGGGGCTCCTGCACCTGTGGCCGTGTACGGGGCTCTCGTACCTTGGTAAGTATACCTCTCTGTAATCCGGACTTTTTGATCAACCGGCACCACTCCGGTGCTGGATAAAAAAGAGTTTCCTGTACTTTCAAAATATTGTCATTGTTGTTATGTAGGCAATGTGGCATCGATCTTGCACTCAGCAAGTGCCACAAATAGCAATGAGATAAATGGCCAGTTTATTTGTTTTGGTGATGCTGGCTGAGGAATAAATATTGGCCAGGACATCCTTACTCTTCTCATAGTGCCAAGAGATGTTCGACAGACAGGGCAGGGCCTTGGTTTACCCTCACATTTGAAAGGAGGCATCTCCAACTCCCTCCGTTCTGCACTAAAGTGTCAGCCTAGTGGAATGGGGCTTGAAGCCATGACCCGACTGAGGCAAGTGCCACCACTAAGCCAAGCTGACACTGTAATCTATGAAGCTCGAGCAGACAAAGTGTTTTATATTCCTCCTTTTTCCCTCCTGAAAGTGCCAATTACCGCTGGGGTACGATTCCATCGTTCTTCGCGAACTTCCCCCCAAAGGGTCACGCTTCATTTTTGAGTCAAAACATTGAGCTTCGAAAGGTAATTTTCCCCCTCACAGCCTGCCTGAACTTGTCTGCATCTAAAATGTAAACATGCATTCTTTCCAGCAAGGGGGGGGGGGGGGGGGGGGGTCAGTGGACAGCAAGCAGTATCTACAACCTACCTGAATCCCACCCCTCCCTCTCTCCTGTCAAGATAGGATCAGCAAACCTTAAGGCTGAATGAAAAGCTTGCCGGATTTGTTCTTATCCTTCAATTTCTTTCTCGGCTTTTGTGGTGCATTAGATCCTCTGTAACTACTTCAGCTGTTTGCAAGCCTGCTCTTGTTTGCACTGTGCTGCCACCAGGAATATTTAGCACAATAGTATCATTACGCTATGAAGAAAAACTGCGCTTATGCCAATATGCTCTGATGCTGTGCTAATCTGCAATATCCCCAAGTTACTCCTAGCAACTGCCAGTAACAGCCCCGTAAACACCAGTACTTCATCATGGCCTTACATAACTTGAAAGTGTTCTCTCCAGGCACAATCCAGGTTTGGAAGGGCAAAAATCGATAACTGCACACAGCTGGGTGTTTTTTCACACTTCAAGCAGTCAAATCTATCATTCCCATCAAATAAGCTTCATTGAAATCCGAGTCACAGCACCTATATACCAAATGTATTTAATTTTATCAATGTACTTGTCGAACGGTTTTGAAGGCAGCCACTATCCTCCAGATGTCACATTCTGCATAAAACATCAGTATGAACATTTTGGGGAACAAATGTGAAAAAGAAACCCAGTATTTTCTGCTGTACCTTTCTTCTATTCTTGAGAATAATGTGGAGAGGTCAGCAAGTAACAAAGAGGAGCAAACAATTATCAATCTGGAGAAACTTCCAATAATAATTGGTATCTAATTGACCTCAGAGCCTACTTAAACTAACTGATCAGTGACCTTAGAGCAACATAAGAATTAGGAGCAGGAGTAGGCCATACGGCCCCTCGCGCCTGCTCCGCCATTCAATAAGATCATGGCTGATCTTTGACCTTAACTCCACTTTCCCGCCTGACCCCCACATCCCTTGATTCCCCTAGAGTCTAAAAATCTATCGATCTCAGCCTTGAATATACTCAAAGACTCAGCATTCACAGCCCTCTGGGGCAGAGCGTTCCAAAGATTCACAACCCTCCGAGTGAAGAAATTTCTCCTCATCTCAGTCCTAAATGGCCGACCCCTTATCCTGAGACTGTGCCTCCGAGTTCCAGACTCTGCAGCCAGGGGAAAACAGCCTCTCAGCCTGTCAAGCGACAGGCGAGGTTAGCAGCTAAAAATTACAAGCATACTCCACACCGCAGACTACCCATGGTAACAAGTCGTGGATGTTCAGGTAGCATTAGTAAAGATTATCTTTCTCTTGGTTAGAAGGCCGACCACCAGTTTTTAGTGAGAGCAAAGATAACAGACTAAAGAAAACAAAAATCTTGTTTGATAACGTTGATGCTATTGCTCCAGCACAAGGTTCGGACTCGTACCTGTGATCCAAGAACATGAATGAAAGTGCTACTTACCCGGAGTTTATTCCTTTCGTCCTCCGTCAATTGCGTCTGAGATAGCGTGAGTGTGTTTTCCCGGCCTGGTCTCCATAGCAACGAACCCCGCTTTTTATACTGAACACTGTCATCTACAATGATAAAACAATTCTTTATTGCTGTCTGATGGGCTGTAATGTAAGGGTATCTTCATTTCATGAAGCATAACTTCAGGATATGGTCCTTGACCAACAGGGAAAATTTACAGCTGCAATCACTGAATAACAATGAGGTGCAGGAATGCTGGCTAAATAATTTCCTCTCTAACCCAGGAGCACTGAAACAAATTAAAGCAACCCAACTGCTCTCACAACTGAGGTCAGCGAACACAGAACAAACCATGAATAAAATCATAGAATAGTACAGCACAGAAGGCCATTCGGCCCATTGAGTTTGTGCCGGCTCTTTCGAAGGGCAATCCAGTCAGTCCCACTCCCCCGCTCTTTTCCCATAATCCTGCAATTTGTTTCTCCTGCAAGTATTTATCCAATTCCCTTTTGAAGGCTGCTATTCAATCTGTATCCACCACCCTATCAGGCAGCGCATTCCAAATCCTAACCACCCGTCGAGTAAAAATGTTTTTCCTCATGTCGCCTCTAGTTCTTTTGCCAATCGCCTTAAATCTGTGTCCTCTAGTTACCGGCCCTTCAACCAGGAAACAGTTTGATGTCGGATCTCCGAGTGTATGTCTCAGTTGCACCAATGAAACACCTGGGAAGATTAGGATTTCCATTTGGAAAACCTGTTCCTGTACTGAAGATCAATTCTCATCAACTCTTTGGACTTACCAAATTCAAATGAGTGTTCGAGGGGCACAGACAGTCCTGTGATTTCAGAGTCTAGAACATCTCCTGGCTGAAAGAGAAGGGAGAGAAATGAGTGGGTGTGCAGCACTGCAGGATTGGAAAATAGATCTTATTCCCATTCTCGCGTATAAAAGTTTTTCCTCATGTCGACCTAACTCGCACCAAGTCCCGTTCGCCCATCACCCCCTGTGCTCGCTGACCTACATTGGCTCCCGGTTAAGCAGCCCTCGATTTCAAAATTCTCATCCTTGTTTTCAAATCCCTCCGTGGCCTCGCCCCTCCCTCTCTCTGTAACCTCCTCCAGCCCCACAAACACCCCACTCCGATATGTCTGCGCGCCTCTAATTCTGCCCTCTTGCGCATCCCTGATTATAATCGCTCAACCTTTGGTGGCCGTGCCTTCAATTGCCTGGGCCCTAAGCTCTGGAATTCCCTGCCTAAACCTCTCCACCTCTCTTTCCTCCTTTAAGACGCTCCTTAAAACCTACCTCTTTGACCAAGCTTTTGGTCACCTGGTGTCAAATTTTTTGTCTTAAAATACTCCTGTGCAGCGCCTTGGGACGTTTTACTACGTTAAAGGCGCTATATAAATACAAGCTGTTGTTGTTGTTCTGTGCTCAGTAATAGCATCAAGCACTACCTGATCAGGCATGAGTCAAGGAGGCCAAGCAGCTCGAGCAGCAGAGCTTCTTAAAAATAAGGTACAAAGCTAGGTGGGACAGTAAGCTGTGAGGAGAACACACAGAGTCTGCACAGGGATATACAGGAAACTTTGTGCTATCCGGCACCGACGGGACCGAGCTGTTGCCGTTCCCTCAAAACTGCCGGACACTCCAGCGCTAATGTTGAAAGATACGGAAGCTTCTGAGCTCCGTATCTGTCAACAAACCCTGTTGCAGCTTCTAAACAGTCCAAGCGTCTCTGTAGCTTAGCAACAGCTTCAGCAGACCTTGCAGAGCTTGACTGTTGAGGAAAAAAGCAACAAGAAAAAAAACCTAACGAAAATGGCACCTGATTTTTGCCGGTGGCTCGAGCATTCCGGACAATTAGCCTCCGGATAACACAAAGTTTCCTGTAGATAGACTAAGTGAGTGGGCAGTAAGGTGGCAGATGGAGTATAATGTAGTGAAATGTGAGGTTATTCACTTTGGTAGGAAGAATAGGAAAACAGAGTATTTTTTAAATGGTGAGAAACTTTCAAATGTTGGTGTTCAGAGAGATTTGGGTGTCCTCGTGCAAGAAACACAGAAAGCTAGCATGCAGGTACAGCAAGCAATAAGGAAGGCAAATGGCATGTTGGCCTTTATTGCAAGGGGGTTGGAGTATAAGAGTGAGGAAGTCTTGCTGCAATTGTACAGGGCCTTGGTGAGACCACACCTGGAGTACTGTGCACAGTTTTGGTCTCCTTATCTGAGGAAGGATATACTTGCCTTGGAGGCGGTGCAGCGAAGGTTCACTAGATTGATTCCTGGGATGAGAGGGCTGTCCTATGATGAGAGATTGTGTAGAATGGGCCGATACTCTCTGGAGTTTAGAAGAATGGGAGGTGACCTCATTGAAACATACTAGATTCTGAAGGGGATTGACAGGGTAGATGCTGAGAGGTTGTTTCCTCTGGCTGGAGAGTCTAGAACTGGGGACATAGTCTCAGTATAAAGGGTCAGCCATTTAAGACCGAGATCAGGAGGAATTTCTTCACTCAGAGGGTTGTGAATCTTTGGAATTCTCTGCCCCAGAGGGCTGTGAATGCTGAGTCTTTGAGTATATTCAAGGCTGAGATCGATAGATTTTTGGACTCTAGGGGAATCAAGGGATATGGAGATCGGGCGGGAAAGTGGAGTTGAGGTCGATGATCAGCCATGATCTTATTGAATGGCGGAGGCAGGCTTGAGGGGCCGAATGGCCGACTCCTGCTCCTAATTCTTATGTTCTTAAGCACAAAAAAATTGCTCAAATTTACTTTAGCTATTTTAGAAATGTAGGTAATGGCCAAAAACCCATAGGTCAAGGCATCATCAAGATTTAAAAGGGGTAGGAGTGAATAACAAATCAGGACTGGGCGATAGCGAACCTAGATTTCAACAGCTTGAACATTATGGATGGAAGCGAAGATAAGAAATTCCGAAGCTTTGAGCTTTATGGGAAAATAAGCTAGAATAGAAGATGCCACAATGAGTCTTAATGTCAAGCAGTGAGGATTCAGGGAAAAGGATGCGTATGTTGGGCAGATCAGTATCAAAAAACAAATAAAAAATTGAAAGGAGGGTCTACTTGACAGGGAAATACATTCAATGCAAAGTGCTTCCCTTTTTATGCTTTAATTTTTTTTAAACGAGGAAAAATTAAGACGATGAAACATCATATTGAGACCTGATGTTTCAGTTCAGATGGAGGGCGCTCAGGGACTCAGTTGAGAACAGACCCCCGTGACACATTTGCACAGTGATAATAAATTTGCTCTTTTTCCTTCATTATGGATTACACATTGACTAAGAAAATAGGAAAAGTGACCCAATGCAAAACCTCTCATTCTAAGTCTGTAATTGGTTGTAGATGTGCACTCAAGCCACAGAGACATTCTCACTCTCACTATAGATACGCTCCTATATCCCTGCAACAAAAGAGGCTGCCTTCAGTCAAACCACCTCCCCATCACAACCCCATTTCATACCACTACGGCACAGAATGCTTAAGGAAAGACTAGCATTTATATAGCGCCTTTCACGACCTCACGTCCAAAAGAACTTTACAGCCAATGGAGTACCTTTAAAGTGTAGTCACTGTTGTAATGTAGGAAGCTGGGCAGCCAATTTGTGCACAGCAAGCTCCCACAAACAGCAATGAACTAATGGCTGGATAATCTGTTTTTAGTGATGTTGGTTGAGGGATAGATATTGGCCCCAGGGGAGAACTCCCCTGCCTCCTCTTCAAAATACAGGAAACTTGCGGTTTACCGGCACCTAAATAACCGAAAATCTCGGTTAACCGGCAAAATTCAGGAGTAGGTTTTACTTCATATTGTATTTGCCTTCTTCCATCTGTTGCTGTGCAAGGGTGTGGCTGCAGCTGTTGCTAAGCTACAGAGACGCTTGGAACTTGTGGCCATTGTTCTACAGTTGTTGCTAAGCAACAGGGTTTGTTGCTTTATACGGAGCTGTCAGCTCTCCGTATCTTTTACTATAGCATTCGGTTATCCGGAATTTTTGATGAACCGGCACCACGTCGGTCCGTCCGTGCCAGATAAAAAAAAGTTTCCTGTAGTGGCTGTGGGATCTTCCACGTCCAGCCAAGAGGGCAGGCTGGGCCTCGGTTTAACGTCTCATCCGAAAGACGGCAACTCCGACAGTGCGGCGCTCCCTCTGCGCTGGAGTGTCAACGTGGGATTTTGTGCTCGAGTCTCCGGAGTGGGACTTGAACCCACGCCCTGCGGACTCAGAGGCGAGAGAGTGCTGCCCGCTGAGCCCCAGCTGATGCCATAAGCACCAATGCTCTGCCGAATGGAGGGCTTTTAAAAAGATGGCATCCTACAACATCTGCTAAAAGTTGAGCTGCAATTATTGACGTCACAGTTAGTGATGTGGTGTTATTAGCAGAATTGCAGTGATGTGCAATGGTAGGCAGGTGATATGTTTTGCACTAGATGCATTTGAACAATGCTAATCATGCAACAGTACAATTATAGGTTTTGTATTTCCAAACTTAGGGTATGTTTGGAGAGATTATTATGAGCTGTATAACACTAGTGCTGGTGGTTACATGTCTCGCCCTGGTGGTAGTAATGGGAGTAACTGATGTGATGAATTAAAACCATCACAAAGATGCGTATCGGCACCAACATTAAAAAAGCACTACCCGTTTTGCAATTATTCCTATAGCGTTTTAGTACCAATATGCTAAAGAAGCCTCATGACAGCACGGTGATACCTCATTGTAAGTAATTATATCGCTAATTAAAAGTCAGCTTCCAGCAACTACAGGAAACTCTTTATTATCCGGCACCGACGGGACCGGCGTGGTGCCGGTTTATCAAAAAAGTCCGATTACAGAGAGGTATAGTTTAAAAGGTACGAGAGCTCCGTACACAGCAACAAATCCAGGCTTCCCTGTTGCTTAGCAACATATGCAGGAACTCCGGCCACAGACCAAGCGTCCCTGTTGCTTAGCAACAAGTGCAGGAACCCCGGTTACACAGCCACAGATCCAGGAACGGCCACTAATATGAAGTAAAACTTACCTGAACCTACTCCTGAATTTTGCCGGTTAACAGAGATTTCCGGTTATTTAGGTGCCGGTAAATCGAGAGTTTCTTGTATTCACATTTACAAGATGTATCAAGGAGTCGGCACTTTACCTTCAAAGCTCCCTTTTCTTTGGAGTCAAATATTTTTGGTAAAATTCAAAGTTGAAATATTTCTGCCCATTTCCAAGCACACCCAAATCGCGACAGTGCCAAGCAGCACTCACTACAAGAGATTATATCTGTCATTAATGCAGATTTATTGGACAAGAGAGTGCGGTAAATCACAGGGTGACTGCATATAGTACACATTATACTACAGCTAAGGCAGAAACCTGCACCTTTGCTGGGAGCAAATGGATTAATTAATTTTATTTATGTCTTATTTTTAAGCACCGTTCATAATCTGTGACAAAATCATTTCCGATAACTTCAATTATGTATTCTGCCTCAGAGATCACCATGCCTAGGTGAGGGTAATGAGGAGTAAAAAAGCAAAACTGACATTCTCAAGGACTTGTGTAGTGCAGGAGGTTTGCACACTGGTGCTTTACCTCGAGAACCTGGGTTTGAATCCGACCCAGATGGCAAACTGTTGAGGGTCATACAGCAACTGGGGCTGCCTCAACTCGGTACAACAGCACAGGTCACTCACAATTTGCCACAAATTGCAGTCTCACTCAAGCAAGCCCATCAGTGCAATAGGCAGTGTTCTTGTGAGGCTCGAGTTGAAGTTCACTGTCGGAAGAGAGATGGAAGAGTTTTACTCTGTACCTGGCTGTTCTATACCTGACCCAGGAATAGTCCATGCCAACACGGCTGGAACAACATGTTCCATTCCGACACTGACAACAACAACAACCTGAATTGAAACAGCGCCTTTAACGTAGTAAAATGTAAGAACATAAGAAATCGGAGCAGGAGTCAGCCATTCGGCCCCTCGACCCTGCTCCGCCATTCAATGAGATCATGGCTGATCTTCTACCTCAACTCCATTCACCGGCCCTATCGCCATATCCCTCGATGCCCTTACTAGTCAGAAATCTATCGACTTCTGTTTTGAATATACCCCAATGACTGAGCCTCCACAGCCCTCTGGGGTAGAGAATTCCAAAGATTCACCACCCTCTGTGTGAAGACATTTCTCCTCATCGCAGTCCTAAATGGCCGACCCCTTATTCTGAGGCTGTGACCCCTGGTTCTAGACTCCTCAGCCAGGCGAAACATCCTCCCTGCATCTACCCTGTCAGGCCCTGTAAGAATTTTGTATGTTTCAATGAGATCACCTCTCATTCTTCTAAACACTACAGAATATAGGCCTAGTCTACTCAATCTCTCCTCATAGGACAATCCCCCCATCCCAGGAATCAGTCTGGTGAACCTTATCCTTCCTTAGGTAAGGAGACCAAAACTGTACACAGTACTCCAGGTGTGGTCTCACCAGGGCCCTATATAATTGCAGCAAGACGTCTTTACTCTTATACTCAAATTTTCTTGTAATAAAGGCCAACATAGCATTTTCTTTCCTAATTGCTTGCTGTACCTGCATGTTAACTTTCAGTGATTTGTGTACAAGGACACCCAGGTCCCTCTGAACACCAACATTTCCCAATCTCTCACCATTTAAAAAATACTCTGCTTTTCTATTTTTCCTACCAAAGTGGATAACTTCACATTTCTCCACATTATATTCCATTTGCCATGTTCTTGCCCACTCACTTAGCATGTCTATATCCCCTTGAAGCCTCTTTGCAACCTCCTCACAACTTATGTTCCCACCTAGCTTTGTATCATCAGCAAACTTGGATATATTACATTTGGTCCCCTCATCCAAATCATTGATGTAGATTGTGAATAGCTGAGGCCCAAGCACTGATCCTTGCGGTACCCCACTAGTTACAGCTTGCCAACCTGAAAATGTCCCATTTATTCCTACTCTGTTTGCTGTCTGTTAACCAATCCTCAATCCATGCTAGTACATTGCCCCCAATCCCATGAGCCCTAATTGTGTTTAATAACCTCTTGTGTGGCACCTTATCGAATGCCTTCTGAAAATCTAAATACACCACATCTACTGGATCCCCCTGGTCTAGTCTGCTAGTTACAACCTCAAAAAACTCTTAACAGATTCGTCAAACACGATTTCCCTTTCATAAATCTGTGCTGACTCTGCCCAATCCTATTATTATTTTCTAAGTGCCCTGTTACCACGTCCTTAAGAATAGATTCTAGCATTTGCCCTACTACTGATATCAGGCTAACATCTCAAGGCGCTTCACAGGAGCTTTAGCAAACAAAATTTGACACCGAGCCACATAAGGAGATAACAGCCTAGAAATTGCAGTCAGTAGGCGTACCTCCCGAGTACGCCTCTGACCTTCGAAACATGGACGAAATTAGCTGCTGGCGCCCAGGCTGCGGAGAGTTGGGGTCTCAGGCCTCGAGACGGAGGCCAGCGTAATGGCCCACGGATCCCAGGAGGTTCGGAAGCGTACCTGGGATCACACGGGCCCAGACTTCCAATGACAAAGGAGAATTCCATTGCAATCATTTACGAAGGGAATCCCCATATGATATGCAATGGAATCCCCAAATCTAATAATTATACAATGCACAGAATTGCAATTTTATTCATAAGTTCCTTAATTGCCCCAACCTCAATAAAAATTTAATTTTTTGATCATTTTAATCATTAAGACTGTACTCCAGGCCAATATTTGCTTAAACTAATTTAATAAAGTGTATGTGCATAATTCAGGATATAAAAATGTTTAATTTAAGGTTTAGATATCTCCTTACGCTGATGCAAGCAAGCCGTATGCCTGCTTGCATCAACTACAGGAAACTCTCGATTTACCGGCACCTAAATTAACCGGAAATTTCTGTTAACCGGCAAAATTCAGGAGTAGGTTTAGGTAAGTTTTACTTCCTATTAGTGGCCGTTCCTGGATCTGTGGCCGTGTAACCGGGGTTCCTGCACCTGTTGCTATGCAACAGGGACGCCTGGATCTGTGGCCGTGTACGGGGCTCTCGTGCCTTTTACTATACCTCTCTGTAATCCGGACTTTTTGATAAACCGGCATCATGCTGGTCCCGTCGGTGCCGGATAAAAAAGAGTTTCCTGTATATAAGACTTATAAGTGGACAATTGCTGGCCAAATAGTCCAACTCTGCACCAACGATTGCTTTTTCGGAGCCCACGCAGATGACTTGTCGACGCCTACGCTGATAGGCCGCAAGTTCCAGATTTGGCGCAAGGGCGTGTGGAAATCCAGAACTTGCGGAGCATTTCAAAGGGATTTTGACGGCGTACTCACAGACACCGCAATTTCAGGGCCATTAGTGCAGTTGGTCAAAGAAGTAGGTTTTACGGAGCGTCTTAAAGGAGGAAAGAGAGGCAGAGAGCTTTAGGGAGGGAATTCCAGAGCTTAGGGCCTTAGCAGCTGAAGGCACGGCCACCAATGGCGGAGCAATTAAAACCGGGGTGCTCCCTAGGCCAGAATTTGAGGAGCGCAGATATCTCGGAGGGTTGTGGGGCTGGAGGAGATTACAGAGACAGGGAGGGGTGAGGCCATGGAGGGATTTGAAAACAAGGATGAGAATTTTTAAACTGAGGCGTTGCTTAACTGGGAGCCAATGTAGGTCAGCGAGCACAGGGGGTGATGGGTGAACAGGACTTGGAGCGTGTTAGGACATGGGCAGCAGAGTGTTGGATGACCTGGGAGGCCGGCCAGGAGTGCATTGGAATAGTCAAGTCTAGAGGTAACAAAAGCATGGACGAGGGTTTCAGCAGCAGATGAGCTGAGGCAGGGGTGAAGTCGGCCGATGTTATGGAGGTGGAAATAGGGGATCTTAGTGATGGCACGGATATGTGGTTGGAAGCTCATTTCAGGGTCAACTACAACACCAAGGTTGCAAACAGTCTGGTTCTGCCTCAGACAGTTGCGAGAGAGAGGGATGGAGTCAGTGGCTAGGGAACGGATTTTGTGGCGGGGATCGAAGACAATGGGGCCGATTTTCCCGCAGATGCGGGGAATTGTCGGGTTCCCCGAATGTCGGGGTTCCGACATGAATCTAAATGGGTCTGCCACATCGATGCAATTTTCCCTCAATTGGCCAATTCATTTCCAGCGTGTGGGAACCCCTGCTAATTGACTATTTCCAGTCAGAAAGCCCCACAGTATGATGTCATCATTCGTGGTGCTTTCAAGGTCCACAGCAAGCACTGCATCCTCTGAAGGCTTCCAAACGAACCATACAGGATGGTAGAGGAGCCTGCAGCAGCTGTGGCCAGTGCCAGACCCCGAGCTGCCTCCAAAATCGACGAGGGCCCACAGGGAGGTCCTCTTCCCTAGGTCAGGGAGGAAGAGGCCTCCCACTGAGACCAAGGCTGCATGGATGCAGGTGTCAGCAGATGTCAACTCACTGGGAGTCACCAGAAGAACCTTGGCATTACATCTCTAACTCCTTCCTTTACTCCCCCACAGTACCATCCAGAGCCACCGTCCTCACTGTGGAGGAGGAAGAGGCTTTGCAGCCAGACTCCTCAGAGGAAGCTCCAACCTTTGAGGGCGCAGTGTCAGCAGAAGTAAGCGCACCCAGCACCAGCGCAGACACTCACACCTCGGGGGGACATAGAGTAGCGTTGTCACCTGGTGTTTCACAGCTCACAAGTGAGCCTCAGCAGATTCTGGAGACAGGGACAGCAGTGGAGAGTCCTCGTCGGAGGGCGCAGGACTCTGCCAGCTCAGCTCAGCTGCATGTCGACCCTCTGCCTCTGGGTCCATCTGCAAGAGAAGAGGTGATGGATCTCCATGCACAGATGCAGGAGTCTCTGGCAGGTTTTGTCTCCAGGGTCGCTGCGAGTGTGGAGCGAATGGAGGAGTCCATAGCGAAGATGAGCTGAGCCTTTGCGTAGTCATTGGCGCATGAACGCATCACCATGGAAAGGTTGGCAACCTCCATGGAGGAGATAAGTCGCCAGCATACAGGAAAAATGGTGAGTGCTCATAATAGAATGACATCTCTTGAGGAGCGCTGGGCAGCTAATGAACAGAGAAACCAGACCTTCATGGAAGTCCTTCTGAGTAGGACTGCAAGTGCAGATACGGGTCCCCATGGCCCCCTGATGCGCAGCAAGGTGCTCTCAAGCCACATCCAAGCGCTGGCCCTTTCTGGCCTGTGCAGCTTCAGGTGAGTGAGCAGCAGCCTGGCGCTCCTGCTGCTGATGCTGCTGTTCCTGGTTCTGCTGCTGACGCCTCTGCTGCTGGAGATCCTCTAATGGCATGAAGGGAAGGGAAAAAAGGCCTTCCATACTTCTGGTAGATGCCTCCATTGAGGAAGCGCTGAGTGAGGGTGCCGAGAGGTGCTTCCCAGGAGCTCACACTGGAGAAGTGTGTGAGGCTCCAACCTTCCACAGCTGTGCCTAAGCCTTGAACAAGTTGCCCCAAGCCTGAAACAACAAGGTTCTGCAACCTACAAATGCTGTCTGATTAAATCTCTTCTTTCCTGATTGACCTGCAGCTGAAAGTAAGCAAGCCGACATTGTTCACGCCAGGTTTCATCAGCGGTGTTCCCACCAGGCGTGGTTTACGTGGGGAAAGGCTGAAAATTGCAAGGGCTCCTTAAAATGGCATTATAGATGCCAATTATTGCTGATTAGGCTCCCGATGACCAGTCCCGCCTGCTGCGGGCGGGACTGATTCGGGTTGCATTGAAACGCCGGGGCGAAAGTCGTACGGGGCGGGGAATCAGGCGGGTGGGGGGCGCGACCCCCTATTTTTGCGATTTCCCCACCCCCCCCCCACACGCCTGAAACCCTGCCTGACGGCTCCAGGAAAATCGAGGCCAATGGCTTCGGTTTTCCCAATATTTAGTTGGGGGAAATTTGTGTGGAGGACGCAAAGAATCTCCAAAGGGATATTGATGGGCTAAGTGAGTGGGCAAAAATCTGACAGATGGAGTTTAATATGGGAAAATGCGAGGTTATCCACTTTGGTAGGATATGTAAAAAAGCAAATTGTTATTTAAATGGGGAGAGATTACAAAATGCTGAGGTACAGAGGGATCTGGGGGTCCTTGTACATGAATCACAAAAAGTTAGCATGCAGGTACAGCAAGTAATTAGGAAGGCAAATGGAATGTTGGCCTTTATTGCAAAGGGAATGGAGTATAAAAGTAGGGAAGTCCTGTTACAACTGTACAGGGTGTTGGTGAGACCACACCTGGAGTACTGCGTACAGTTTTGGTCTCCTTATTTAAGGAAGGATATACTTGCATTGGAGGCAGTTCAGAGAAGGTTCACGAGATTGATTCCGGAGATGAAGGGGTTGTCTTATGAAGAAAGGTTGAGCAGGTTGGGCCTATACTCATTGGAGTTTAGAAGAACGAGAGGGGATCTTATTGATATAAGATTCTGAAGGGGGCTTGACAGGGTAGAAGCAGAGAGGATGTTTTCCCTCGTGGGGGAATCTAGAACTAGGGGGCATAATTTCAGAATAAAGGGGGCACCCATTTAAATCGGAAATGAGGAGGAATTTCTTCTCTCTGAGGGTCGTGAATCTTTGGAATTCTCTTCCCCAGAGAGCTGTGGAGGCTGGGTCATTGAATATATTTAAGATTGAGAGAGACAGATTTTTGAAAAGTATGGGAGTCGAGGGTTATGGGGAGCGGGCAGGGAAGTGGAGTTGAGGCCAAGATCAGATCAGCCACGATCTTATTGAATGGCGGAGCAGGCTCGAGGGGCTGAATGACCGACTCCTGCTCCTACGTCTTATGTTCTTATCTAGTACCGAATGTCGGACAAGCAGTCCGACATCCGAAACTCTGAACTGCTGAGCTTAGTACAATGTGAATCTTCATCAAAAAGATTCAAGCTGGGCTGTACTCCAGGCCTGAAATTATTCCAACCCTTGATGATTGCTAAACCGGTCTTAATCGGTTTCTAACATTTCACATGGATTGTCAGCGCCGTCAGACATGTGTAAAGTTAAAGGATAGCTCGCTGGAAACTGGATAGCTCAGCTCAATCTAACCAGCAGCGGATCGTGAAAAGGATTCAGACTTGAGAAACAGACTGAGTACTTACAGACATGTCTAACAGGTGCAACCCACCACTCGAATACTTGAGCTTTGATTTTCATTTCATGTCACCCCAGCCTCATGTTCTCCTCTGCTGAAGGCATGTTGGTGTACAGAACCAACTTCTGGTAACCTACCATAGTGGCTATTCCGCATTCACGAGCCTAGGCAGTGGATGCCAGTAGGCTGTTTGGCAACATAGGGCATCACAACTGACCACAATTCTGCCCTCACATGATGTCCACACACGTACATTTCAGTGTCAGCCAGTGGCTCAGTGGGCAGCGCTCTCGCCTCTGAGTCAGAAGGTTGTGGGTTCAAGTCCCACTCCAGAGACTTGAGCACAAAAATCTAGGCTGACACTCCAGGGCAGTGCTGAGGGAGTGCTGCACTGTCGGAGGTGCCGTCTTTCAGATGAGACATTAAACCGAGGCCCTGTCTGCTCTCTCCGGTGGACGTAAAAGATCCCATGGTCACTATTTCGAAGAATAGCAGGGGAGTTCTCCCCGGTGTCCTGGGGCCAATATTTCTCCCTCAATCAACATAACAAAAACAGATTATCTGGTCATTATCACACTGCTGTTTGTGGGAGCTTGCTGTGTGCAAACTGGCTGCCGCGTTTTCTACATTACAACAGTGACTCCACTTCAAAAAGTACTTCATTGGCTGTAAAGCGCTCTGAGATGTGCGGGGGTTGTGAAAGGCGCTACATAAATGCAAGTCTTTTTTTTCCTCTTCCAAAGTTTAAAATTTCCGGTTTCAGTTCCATTAACAAGCGTGACCTACAAAGCTGTCACATATACCCTCCAGCAAACACCCCGTGTCCTCTCCCCAACCCCCTATCAACTCCTGCTTGTTGTCATTTACACACAATTCGCTTAGAATTACTAAACACCTAAAATAAACAGCATGGATCAATGGAATGTATAAAATAATCCAAAATGTTGTTGCACCCTGTTGGAGAGTTTGGTGGACGTTTTCAGTCTGTAAAGATGTACTTCTACTCTCCCACTTGATATTGCAGGCAAGAGAACCAGAGGCGAGATGAGAGAATGAGAACACATAGGACAGTCGGCTGGTATGCAGATGGTTATGGCCTTGACAGTTAATCATCCTGGGAATCCTTCCACTACTTCACACTGTTCTCCACGAGAAGCGTGTGAAGATACAAAAACAATCTTGAGAAAATGGCAAATCTCGTCGGAACAAAGGACCTATTCCCCAATTAGTTCAACCTTTTTTGTTTTTAAAGCAATACCCTCATAAGGAAACAGTCAACCTCCATTTTAGAATATTATCTGGACAGCAATGCTCTTGGTTTGAGGACATGCTGACAAATACAGGAAACTTTTGATTTACCGGCACCTAAATAACCAAAAATCTCGGTTAACCGGCAAAATTCAGGAGTAGGTTCAGGTAAGTTTTACTTCATATTGTACTTGCCTTCCTCATCTGTTGCTGTGCAAGGGTGTGGCTGCAGCTGTTGCTAAGCTACAGAGATGCTTGGAACTTGTGGCCATTGTTCTGCACTTGTTGCTAAGCAACAGGGTTTGTTGCTTTATACGGAGCTCTCAGCTCTCCGTATCTTTTACTATAGCGCTCGGTTATCCAGAATTTTTGATGAACCGGCACCACGTCGGTGCCAGATAAAAAAAAGTTTCCTGTACACCAAATAGCTTAAGAAGGTTCCAGAATAACAAGCTGCACCGTGTAATGCCACCCACAATTATTTTAAATATTCCATCAATCCAATTTATCATATATATGTCTAGAATTCCGAGTACCCATCTGAGGCCATTTTTGAATATCTGTATGTGAATGTGTGTATTTATGAATGTGTCCTTGCCTTGGGTGTTTTTATAGAATCATAGAATGATACAGCACAGAAGGAGGCCATTCGGCCCATCGTGCCTGTGCCGGCTCTTTGAAAGAGCTCTCCAATTAGTCCCACTCCCCGTAGCCCTGCAAATGTTTTCCTTTTCAAGTATTTATCCAATTCCCTTTTGAAAGTTATTATTGAATCTGCTCCCACCGCCCTTTCAGGCAGCGCGATCCAGATCACAACAACTCGCTGCGTAAAAAACATTCTCTCATCTCATCTCTGGTTCTTTTGTAAATCTGTGTCCTCTGGTTACCGACCCTTCTGTCACTGAAAACAGTTTCTCCTTATTTACCCTCTGATTTTGAACACCTCTACCCTTAAACTTAGCTGCTATAAGGAGAACAACCCCAGCTTCTCTAGCCTCTCAATGTAACTGAAGTCCCTCATCCCTGGTACCATTCTGGTAAATCTCCTCTGCACCCTCTCCAAGGCCTTGACATCCTTCCTAAAGTGTGGGGCCCAGAATTGGATACAATACTCCAGGCTGGGGCTGTATGCGTATCGGTGGGAATGTATTTACAATGCATCTGTTTGGGTGCATGCGTGCATGGAAGTGTTGGTGTACACATGAATAAGTTCAACTGCATATATGGGAGATGATGTCTGCATATATATGTACAATAAAAAAAGAGATATCTGGATGTACAAATGCGGATATAGCTGCGGAAGAGAGGCAGGCAGCTGGAGCAATCCCCACCATCAGCCCGGTCTAACGTGTAATTGTTGATGGTCACATTGGCCAGGGGGCAGGAGCAGACCCATGAGGAGGTCCTCCGACTTGCCCCCCCTCCTCCGTACCGGGTGGCAAACGATCAGGAGCGTGGGACTGAAGAGCAGACAGAAATTGAGGTGCAGCCCCTTCAAATAACAGGGGCTCCAACCTCTCACACTCCGTGTAGATACAGAACATGGACATATCCAGGCCGAAAAAGTTACAAGCGGCCTGGGAATTTGTGAAGCGACTTAAAAACCTATTGGACGGGTCTGCTCCGTGCAACACACCCCACGCCATATTCCCAATAGTGCAGGGGAGGACTTCCACGTAGAGACCTCCATTGGGGACCCCTGCCTCCGCATAGGTTTAGTTGTGCCCGGTGCTAGGTATTCTGGTCTGGCTGTCCCTGTTGCTGGGTATTATGGTCTGGCTGTCCCTGTTGCTGGGTATTATGGTCTGGCTGTCCCTGTTGCTGGGTATTATGGTCTGGCTGTCGCTGGGTATTATGGTCTGGCTGTCCCTGTTGCTGGGTATTATGGTCTGCCTGTTGCTGGGTATTATGGTCTGGCTGTCCTTGTTGCTGGGTATTATGGTCTGGCTGTTGCTGGGTATTATGGTCTGGCTGTGCTCTGTTGCTGGATATTCTGGTCTGGCTGTCCCTGTTGCTGGGTATTATGGTCTGGCTGTCCCTGTTGCTGGGTATTATGGTCTGGCTGTCCCTGTTGCTGGGTATTATGGTCTGGCTGTCGCTGGGTATTATGGTCTGGCTGTCC
Source organism: Somniosus microcephalus (assembly GCF_052327205.1). NCBI lineage: Eukaryota > Metazoa > Chordata > Chondrichthyes > Squaliformes > Somniosidae > Somniosus > Somniosus microcephalus. Next base: position 32,588,694 of record NC_141014.1, on the reverse strand, counting down.
CTGTTGCTGGGTATTATGGTCTGCCTGTTGCTGGGTATTATGGTCTGGCTGTCCCTGTTGCTGGGTATTATGGTCTGGCTGTCCCTGTTGCTGGGTATTATGGTCTGCCTGTTGCTGGGTATTATGGTCTGGCTGTCCCTGTTGCTGGGTATTATGGTCTGGCTGTCCCTGTTGCTGGGTATTATGGTCTGGCTGTGCTCTGTTGCTGGATATTATGGTCTGGCTGTCCCTGTTGCTGGGTATTATGGTCTGGCTGCCCCTGTTGCTGGATATTATGGTCTGGCTGTCCCTGTTGCTGGATATTATGGTCTGGCTGCCCCCTGTTGCTGGGTATTATGGTCTGGCTGTGCCTGTTGCTGGGTATTATGGTCTGGCTGTGCTCTGTTGCTGGGTATTATGGTCTGCCATAGTTTAAACAGAGGCCGGCGTTTCATCCCTGACGGCCTCACGCCGCCACTCCCCCCGCCCGCAGGCCGGCTACAGTCACTCGCTCGCTCACCCTCCTGGAGTTGCAGAGACCGGCACCGGAGAGGCTCAGGAGCAGGAAGCAGCTCAGCACAGCGCCGCGACTCGACTCCATCAGTGGTGGGGGAACTGTGGAGCAGCAAGACTACAAGGGCAATGCAAGACGGGATTCTGGAGGACCAGCGCCGTGAGATATGCTGGGATACAGGAGGACCGTGGCTGCCAGCGCAGTGAGGGATGCTGGGATTCTGGAGGACCAGCTCAGTGAGGGATGATGGGATACTGGAGGACCAGCTCAGTGAGGGATGATGGGATACTGGAGGACCATGGCTGTGTAGGATGATGGGATACAGGAGGAATACCTCTGAGGGAGCTGGAGGTACAGCAGGTTGCTGGAAGAGCGTGTTTGTTCACCCTATTCATGTGTAAGATACTGAGCAAACATAGTCAACCATCCTTGCCTATAAAATTGGCCACCCACCCCCTTCTTAGCATTCCAGCGCCTTCCTCCTGTTGCCACACCTGTAATTCTAAAGTCAGAAAGCTGTTCTTACTGTCAGCTGTGGCTAAGTGGGCCGCACTCTCGTCCCTGAGTCAGAAGGTTGTGGGTTCAAGCCCCACTCCAGAGACTTGAGCACAAAAATCTAGTGCAGTACTGAGGGAATGCTGCACTGTTGGAGGTGCCGTTTTTCAGATGTGGTGTTAAACCGAGGCCCCGTCTGCTCTCTCAGGTGGATGTCAAAGATCCCGCGGCCACTATTTTGAAGAAGAGTAGGGGAGTTCTCCCCGGTGTCCTGGGCCAATATTTATCCCTCAAACAACGTCACTAAAGCAGATTATCTGGTCATTATCACATTGCTGTTCGTGGGAGTTTGCTGTGCGCAAATTGGCTGCCGCGTTTCCTACATTACAACAGAGACTACACTTCAAAAAAAATTACTTCATTGGCTGTAAAGCACTTTGGGACATCCTGAGGTTGTGAAAGGTGCTATAGAAATGCAAGTCTTTTTTTTCTTCTCTCAAATCTTTCATCACCTTAATAGCCTGGCCTAATCAGAAATAACAGATGGAGGCGATTAGGCACTTTGTGCTGGTGCTGGTTCTTCAACTGGAGTTATCTATGTTCATGGGATAGCCCTTCCACCAGTGGTCCTCCATGTTGTGTTGTGCAACTCTGGAATTCTGTTCTCAAATACTTTGGTGAATCATCAGCCATTGCCTTGAACATTCCCGAAGCTGTTAACAGTGCCTGGCACCATGAACATCTAAACTATGAAATTGCACCACAGTTCTGGTGCGAGAATATCCAGCTTCCTCTCAAATCGTGCTGTAGGTTACAGCTAGTCTGCCTTACGAGCAAGACTTTATTATCAGAACCAATAGGGATGGGGAAAGAGAAAGAAAGGGATCTGGATTTAAATAGGGTGCCACCCCACCCCACCCCACCAATGTGATATTTTAAGTAGTCTTCTGTTAATACTCTTACAAATCTCAGGCAGCAAATTGATTATGGATTTTGTCAATAGTTGACTGCAAATAAATACATCTCCCTGTATAATTCTCATCCAATTGTAAGACAGTACTGGCCTCTTGCACTCATTTTGTACAGGATTCATCTGTCACATGTGTCACTTGCATACAAAAGACAGTTTTAAGTGTAAGATAATTCCCTGTCCATGGCACAATATACCTTTACACTAATTAACATGATTCCTCAGCGCTCTCTTCAATTCTATACCTTCTCCATATCAGTGACCTCCCCCACTCATCACAGAATCTTACACTACAGAAAGAAGCCATTCGGCCCATTGTGCCTGTGCCGGCTCTTTGAAAGAGCTGTCCAATTTATTTTCCCCAATACCCTGCAAATTAGTCCTCTTTAAGTACACGTCCCATTGCCTTTTGAAAGTTCCTTTGGAATCTGATTCCACCGCCCTTTCGGGTAGTGCGTTCCAGATCTTAACAACCCTCTGTGTGAAGAAATTTCACCTTGTTTCCCCTCTAGTCCTTTCGCCAATTATTTTAAATCTGTGACCTCTGGTTACCGACCCACTTGCCAGAGGAAACAGTTTCTCCCTACTTGCTCTATCAAAACCCCTCATAATTTTTGGTCTCCGCATAACCGTCGCTGCTCTAAGGAGAACAATCCCAGCTTCTCCAATCTCTCCACATAACTGAACTCCCTCATCCCTGATATCATCCTGGTAAACCTCCTCTGTACCTGACATGAATCTTGTCATTCATGTGAAAATGACTTATGTAATAATACTGGGCGGCCTGCTGGTGGCGCTGTCCAGAGAGAGTATAAATACTCGGGCGCGGGCCCAGCTTGTGCAGGACATTCTTTAACAGGAACTAGTGAAGGACACAACTAGACCTCCATGTTGAAAAACAGTCGATTACAGCCTTGTTTAATACTCAGACCAAGTGCCTCGTAGTTCTCTTACGTCAGTACCCTCTCCAACGCCTTGGCATCCTTCCTAAAGTGTGTTGTACACTGTAGTGTGTGTACCTTGAAGAAGGAACTATATTCTGCAGCCCCTGTATACTGCAGTACCAGTAGTGGCCACCCCTGTATATAAGCCTGTGAAAGTAACTTTGTGTAGTAGTTCCAGTTTTGTCTCCATTCAGTAAACACCTGTTATAACCAACTTCTGCAGTCCGTGTCTCAATTACACACGGACGTTACATTGGCGACGAACAGATCCGAACTTACCTACAGTTCTGCACCACCTCACGGGGATCCATCCCTGAAGCGAAGTTGTTCGAGGTCGAGGCCAGAAGGAAGAAATCCAAAAAGAAAAAAAAACAAACAGAAGAAACGGGTGTCGACCGTGGGCAACCGCCCTCTGATTCATCAAATTAGAAGATTTGCAGGAGAGGCTGTCGAGAGCTGGGCTTGGTTATCCAGTCTATGGTGTTCCAGCTAATCGGGCTGGTGGCAGGTAGTACACTGATCCTGGGCTGCGGCGGGCTAGAGCTCGATCGGGTGGCTTTTCAACGGGGCCGAGCAGCGTTGTCGGGAAGAGGAGAGAGAGAGAGAGGGTGGAGCACACAGGGCGCGGCCGGTGCTACGAAGCCGGGCAGCGTACAGACCCGAGAAGAGGGAGGAAAGTGTCCCATAGGGTCTGCTCTGATGACGGGAACAGTAATTAAAATAAAAGAAATTAGAAGCGCAGAAAGCCGCGAGGAGCTGCAGTTTGCCACGGGGACCGCGGAGAGCGGCGTTGGCAGCAGCGCGGGGGGAAGTGCGCGAAGACCATAGGGCGTCGCCATCAAGGCATAAAAACGCCAGCAACAGCGCTGGCAGCAGCGGAAAAGACAGAAAGCGCAGGAGGCGCCATCTTAATCCAGCGGGAAAGAAGGCAAAGCGCGGGAGGCGCCATTTTGTTCAATCGGGGAAGAAGGCAAGATCTCCAAGATGCCGAAGACTGGCAATATCACTGCCTTCGATAATGCAATAGAAGACTGGACCACGTATGTGGAAAGAGTCGAAGTATATTGCAAGGCAAATGAAGTAGCCGATGAGAAAAAGGCATCGGTACTACTAAACTTAATGGGTGCAAGAACGTACAGCCTATTGCGGAACCTGATCACTCCAGTCAAACCGATGGAGAAGAGTTTTAATGAAATTGTTGATATCCTACAGGTACACCTAAATCCTACACCGCTGCTGATAGCAGAAAGATTTAAATTCCACAAGAGAAATCAGCATAAAGATGAGAGCAATGCTGATTACCTTACGGAACTACGCAAGCTATCAAAGCACTGCCAGTTCGGAGCAGGACTGGCAGATACCCTACGGGACAAATTTGTCTGTGGACTCCTGAGTGAAGGAACCCAGAAGAGGTTACTCTCAGAGAAAGAGCTGACGCTAGATAAGGCTTTCAGCGTGGCAGTATCGTACGAAGCAGCAGCAAGGGGAGCTGCGGAAATACAGCAAAAGCCACAGGAATACGGCACCCATGAAATGACACGGGGATTTGAAAAATGTTATCGCTGCGGCAGAACAACCCATGACCAGAAGGACTGCTGGTCCAAGGACAAAACATGCAGGCAATGCGGAAAGATGGGACACATTGCACGAGTTTGCAGGTCCGGGAAGAAGACTAACGACAACAAAAAGACTACTAAGGAACAGTACAGGAAAGTACAAAAGATGATGGACAGTAGTTCCGAAGACCAGAAGAGCGATAGTGAATCCGGGAACAAGAGACTAAGCTGTCTCAAACTACACAACGTAATCACAAAAGAGGATCACCGAACCATTTGGGTCACCCTCACGATAGCAGGGTCCCAAGTCAAAATGGAATTGGATACAGGATCAGCCCTGACCATCATGAATCGACGAGACTACGAGCGGCTATTCTCACACATACCCTTGAAAGACACATCCATTGTCTTGAAGACATATACGGGGCAGAAAGTATACCCCAGAGGGAAAATAAGGGTGCCTGTCGAATACAACGGCAAGGAAATACAGAAATTGTATCTACATACTGCAAGATGGTGGACCACCGTTATTGGGACGTGAATGGATCAGAAAGATAAGTTTAGATTGGCACTCCATTCAGGCACTGACGGTGGCTGGTAAAAAGGATGACGACGTCACACCTGGACGATTGTCAAAAAATCTTGGCTAACCCTAAAGAGGTATTTCAACAAGAACTGGGAACTCTTAAAGGCGTAACCGCCTCGATAAAAATAGAAGAGAATGCAATTCCCAAGTTTTTCAAAGCAAGACCGGTACCGTATGCAATTCGCCCAGCCGTCGAGGCAGAGCTGGAGAATCTGGAGAATGCAGGCGTGTTAACTAAGGTAGACTGGATCGAGTGGGCGACACCCATCGTTCCTGTCATGAAGAAAACGTTAAACAATAAGTCTGAGGAGCCAAGGAAGGTTCGCATCTGTGGGGACTTCAAGGTGACTGTGAACCCAGTCCTTCACACAGTACAGTATCCTCTCCCGAGGATAGAAGATATTTTCGCCTCACTATCTGGAGGGAAACGTTTTACAAAAATTGACCTAGCGCAAGCATATTTGCAGATGGAGGTTGAAGAATCCTCTCGGAAATATCTCACGATAAACACTCACAAAGGTCTTTACCAGTATAATCGACTGGTATTCGGAGTTGCATCAGCTCCGGCTATATGGCAAAGAGCGATGGAACAAGTCCTGCAAGGGATTCCGGGGACTCAGTGTTACTTGGACGAGATCCTAGTGACAGGTGAAAATGACAGTGAACACCTTGCCAACCTAGAGCAGGTGCTCACTAGACTAAGAGAACATGGGCTACGAGCCAATCGCCCCAAGTGCGAGTTTTTTAAGAAACAAATATCGTATTGTGGCCACGTGATTGATGAAGAGGGGTTACATAAGTCCCCTGACAAAATTGAAGCGGTAGTTAAGGCTCCAGCGCCTGAAAATGTGTCGCAACTGAGGTCATTCCTCGGATTGGTGAATTACTACCATAAGTTTTTGCCGAATTTGTCCACAATTCTGCACCCACTGAACGCCCTGCTACAAACTGGAGTAGCATGGAAATGGAGCGATGAATGTAAGCGGGCCTTTCAGAAGTGTAAAGGCCTGATCACTTCAAGAGAAGTATTGGCTCACTACAACCTATCACTACCGATAAGACTGGTGTGTGATGCGTCTCCCTACGGCATTGGAGCGGTACTGTCACATAAATCACTTGATGGTTCAGAGAGGCCAATAGCTTTTGCGTCACGCTCGTTAACTGCAGCCGAGCGTAATTACGCCCAGATTGACAGAGAGGCCCTCAGCCTGGTGTGGGGGGTGAAGAAGTTCAATCACTACCTGCACAGACAGAAATTTACTCTACTAACTGATCATCAACCTCTTGTCTCCATTTTCAACCCTAAGAAGGGCGTCCCGGTAATGACAGCACAATGGCTACAGAGGTGGTCCCTTTTTCTAGGGGCACACCAATATGACATCGAGTACAAAGGAACTAAACAGCGTGGGAATGCTGATGGATTGTCGCGCCTACCGTTGCCGACGGTGGAAGAAGCACCTGCAGTGGATCCTGTGGAGATATTCCACTCGACCATAGTCGAATGTCTACCTGTGACGAATGCAAACATAGAAAAGGAAACACGAAATGACCCGACACTCTCCAGGGTCTATGATTTAACGGTGAAGGGATGGCCAGCACATGGCGAACCACTGTTGCCAGCATTCTCGCCGAGAAGAGAACAGCTGTCAGTGTGCCGAGGAACCTTGATGTGTGGATCCAGAGTAGTAATTCCACCCAAATTGAAGGATAGAGTGCTCAATGAGCTTCATGAGGGTCATCTGGGAGGGGTAAAAATGAAGAACTTAGCCAGAGCATTTGTGTGGTGGCCGGGAATCGATAGAGAAATCGAAGAGATGTAAAAGAGCTGTACAGGATGCCAGAAGGTCCAAAATGCCCCACCACAAGCCCCTCTACATCCATGGGAGTGGCCCTCATCTCCATGGCAAAGGGTACACATTGATTTTGCTGGTCCATTTATGGACTCGATGGTTTTAATTGCGGTGGATGCACATTCAAAGTGGCCAGAGGTAATAAAAATGTCCTCAACCACCACAGAAAAAAACTATCACAGTCTTACGAACCATATTCGCCAGAAATGGGCTGCCTGAACAGATTTGCTCTGACAATGGACCACAGTTTGTGTCTGAAGAGTTCCGGAGGTTCTTAAAGAACAATGGTGTTAAGCATTACACATCCGCCCCATATCATCCAGCCACCAATGGATTGGCTGAGAGGTTCGTTCAAACATTCAAGAAGGCTATCAAGGCAATGTGTAATGAAGACATACCCCTACAACACAAGGTGGATAACTTCTTGTTTGTCTATCGGAATGCGACACATGCGGTTACCAACCAAACTCCAGCCATGATGTTCTTCAATCGAAGACTAAGATGCCACTTGGATTTGGTTAAGCCAAACATCAGAAGAGATGTGGAGAACAGGCAGTTTCAGAATATGAATGAAAGGCCAACCAGGAGTTTCAAGATAGGTCAACCAGTTTTGGCCCGGGACTACCGCACAGAGAAATGGCAGCCATGAACGATCTGCACACGGCAAGGACCTCTAATGTATACCGTGGACGTTGGAGAGAGCATTGTAAGACGCCATGCTGACCAGATTCTAGAGTCACTGGAAAACGTCAAATCTACACCACGATCCTATACACCTGGTGATGAAACCGAAGTACCAATTGCATCTACCTCAGAATCGGTGATATTGGAAGCAGACGAACCAAACAACGACGTTGATCCCGAATCAACTTTGCCAGAAGAACCTGATACCCCAAAGAGGCGTTATCCGGACAGAATCAGGAAGCCTCCTCAAAGACTGAATTTATAATTGATTAACTTCAGCTAATGTATATAGCAACTGTAATTGTAAATATGTTATTTAATTATTAATCGAATGTTATGTACTGTTTAGCTAAAATGGGAGGAATTGTAGTGTATGTACCTTGAAGAAGGAACTATATTCTGCAGCCCCTGTATACTGCAGTACCAGTAGTGACCACCCCTGTATATAAGCCTGTGTAGTAACTTTGTATAGTAGTTCCAGTTTTGTCTCCATTCAGTAAACACCTGTTATAGCCAACTTCTGCAGTCCGTGTCTCAATTACACACGGACGTGACATACACAATACTCCTGCTGAGGCCTAACCAGAGATTTGTAAAGGTTCAGCCTAAACTTCCTTGTTTTTGTATTCATTACCCCTATTTACAAAGCCAAGTATCCCATACACTTTCTTAACCGCCTTATCAACTTGCCCTGCCACCTTCAAAGATTTGTGAATATGCACCCCCAGGTCCCTCTGCTCTTGCACCGCCCCCCCCCCCCCCGCTCAAAATAGTACCATTTAGATTATAATGTCTCTCTGTGTTGATTATCCCAAATTGCATCACTTCACACTTGTCCACATTACATTGCATCTGCCGTGTGTCTGCCCATTTCGCCAGTCTGTCTGTGTCCTCCTGAAGTCTGTTACTATCCTGCTCACTATTTACTATGTTGACAACTTTTGTATTATCTGAGTTTTTCCAGCATTTTCTGTTGTTATTTCGAGCCAGAAGTATGTCTATCTTCTAGCACAAGTACTTTGAAAAACAGCTGGAAGAAAAATAAACTCAAAAAAGTGGATCAATGCTGTTTACAATGGCTGCTTGTAACTGCAGACGCCAGTGTCTCAGGTAATGGAACTTTCTCCACCCTCAACTGATTGCAACTTCACCAGAAATTCCAGTCTCGATAGAATTTCAATATATTAGCATCAGCAAATCTTCGTGATCTGGATTCTTCTCCAAACAATTGGATAGTAAACAAATCAATGTCTCAGGATCCCTGTGATTATTTTTTCTATAGTCCAATTTTGGCGAAAACTTTGCCAATATCTGCAGCCACCTGCAGTGCTCATCAGCCCCGCTCTAGCAGTCACCCCCACACTGGCATCCAGCTGCAGTGCCCGTCAGCCCTGCACTGGCAGCCACTTATCAGCGCCGCACTGGCAGACGTCTGCAGTGCCCGTCAGCCCCTGCCATGGCAACCATTGTATTATCTGCAAACTTTGAAATTGTACGGGCGAGGCCCAGCATTTATTGCCCATCCCTAGTCGCCCCTCGAGCAGGTGGTGGTGAGCCGCTTTCTTGAACCGCTGCAGTCCGTGTGGTGAGCTCATTAACAACTTCAAAAACGAACGCGACGAATAACTGGTTGGGAAGAATATGAATGAGGATTAAAAAGGCAAGCACAGAGAGAGGATCAAATGTTTGACTGGAACATGATGGTGGCTGCAGATCTGTCAACACTTGGCAAATGCAAGAGATAAGATTTTCAGTCACAACGCCAGCCGTCTGCCCGAGGAGTTACCCCGTCTCCCCCCAAAATTTAGACCTTCCACCGAAAAAAAATGGGCAAGCTTTTAAAGTTAAAACCAACTCTGGTAGTTTGCAGTGCCTCTTATTCGTGTTTCAATGATTGAAAAGAATCGAATATCTTGACAGCTATATTCAGTCACTAATTAAGTCGCAATGAAGCCATGAGTCAGGTGGCCAGAGAGCAGTGCATTTGAGTATTTGAAAATCCCTCTCAAAACCTCTCCGCCTCTCTCTCCTCCTTTAAGATCCTCCTTTAAATCCATCTCTTTGACCAAGCTTTTGGACACCCCTTCTAATCTCTCCTGCATTGGCTCAGCGTCCATTTAAAGAAGTATATTATGCCTCTGTGAAGCCCGTTGGGAGGTTTTTCAATGTGAAAGGCGCTATATAAATGCAAGTTATTGAGTACCACGCATGAAGCCCTGCCTTCCTCATCAGAATGAGCCAAGCAGATGTGAAAACATCGTTTCCTCGTGTGAAAGTACTTAATGCAACATATAAATAGTATTAAAGTGTGTCAGCCTTGTGGCTCAGTGGGCAGCACCCTCTAGGTGGGAGGGGCTAGGAGTGAGCCAGGTGTGACTGGTTGCCTAATTGCAGCTGGGTGTTGGAGGAAGTTTTGTAAAAAGTTGGTGGTGGGTTTTGGGGGGTTGTTTTCAGGTTTTAGGGCCTTTTTGGCCCACAAAAAAAAGCCAGATGGCTGCTGAGGGGTCCGGAGTGCCGGGCCCCTCAGAGGACAATATTCCCGAGAGGAATTTTATTAGGGAAGTAACTGGTGGGAAGGGGAAAAAAAAGGCCCAAAGATTTGGGCCGGGACCTCAGGAGGTTTGGTAAAGAAAATACGGTGGTGGTGCAATGTGAAGATAAGAAGATTCGAGCCTGGGATATAATCCAGGCAGTTCATGAGGACTGTGGTGAGGGAAGCTGTTTTGCCTGCCGACCAAAACCAAACGTGGGATTGAGGTGACGGTCAGTGGCCGTGAGGAGGTGGAAAAACTGCTGCTCAGTCTGAAAGTTGGGGAGAAATTTTTGGAGGTGACTCTGCTATATTCAGAGGAGGTGGTGGTTTCATTTTTGAACTTGCCTGTGTACATCGAGGACGAAGTGCTGAGCAAAAAGTTGGAGTCGTGAGACATTAAAATCTGTTCCAAAATAAAGAGGAGGTACTATCTGGGAACACGGGGAGCAGACGGAACCCGGTATGTAAAGGTGTGGTTCCCAGAGGGGGTGAGGTCTTTGCCGTACAGTATGAAGTTCGAGACACTGGAAGGAGTACAATACTTTCGTGTGCTGCACGATAACCAAGTAAAGGTGTGTTACTATTGTCTGGGACATGACCATCTCGTGAGAAACTGTCCTGATTTGTATTGTTACAATTGCGGTGAGTCGGGACATATCGCGCAGAGCTGCAAGGCAGAGAGCTGTGGGGTGTGTCGTAAAGGCCCCGCCTGCTGTGAGTGTGTGGCAGAAGGGAGCGAAATGAGTGATGAGGAGATGGGAGAAGGAGCAGGAGAGGAGTGTGGAACGACCGGAGGTGCGGTGCAGTCGGAGGACACAGCCGGTAAAATGGAGGAAAAAGGAGCACAGGAAGAGGCAGAGGTTGGCGGAGCGGAGATCGAGATGGAGATGGCGGAAAACATGGCGAGTGCTATGGAGGGGAATAAAGACAGCAGCGGGCAGCAAGGGTCGAGTGCAGACTCGAGCCTTAGTGCAGTTCGGCTCCCCCTGGGGAGTCTGGTGTCTGCGGGGGGAGAGGAGGCAGGAGCGGGGTGTGTGGTGGAAGTGAGTGCTCCGGGGAAAGGCGGGGAGTCGGATATTTTGGTGAGCGGGAGGGGGCAGGGCGGGGAGAGGGTGCAAGAGGCAGGAGCCTTAAAGGGACAGCAGAATGGGATCGGCGAGATAGAGACGTCAGAAGGGAACAATTTAGGTGCGCCATTGTCCCATGGAGTGAGGGAACAAGGTGCAAGGGTCAGAGGTAGAGACGTGGTCGAAGGGGGCGGCACAGTGGGGGAAACTGCGATAGCAGGAAGACTCTCTATGGGAGATGAAGTATCTGACGGGGAGCAGGATTATGTATCTGACGGGGAGCAGGCACAAGGGGTTGCAGAAGAGCTTGAGTGTGAGGAATTAGAGGGGGACAGAGACATGGAAGTCGGGGATGGGGTGGCATCATGTGGAAAGGGAAAGGCTAGTGAGGGGCAGAAGGAGGGAGAAAGGGCAGCTCCTGGGCCCAAAGTTAAGGCAAGGAAGAGGCTGAAACAGCAGGGAGGGGTCAAACAGGAGGGGAAAAAGAGCCGGAGACTGCAGGAAAAAGCAACAGCTGGCCAAAAAGTTGAGAAGGAGCATGAGAGGAGGGAAGAGCCAGAGATTAAATGATGGGGAGATTATTGGGCATACTTCCCTTCTTTGGAGCCATGATTACATTGGTCTCGATCAATGTGAACGGACTGAGGGGTGAGAAGAAATTGCAGCAGTTGTTGCAGGGTTTTAAAGGCACGGACTTGTGTCTGCAAGAAACCTTTTGGGATGAGGATATTCTAGAAAGAGTTCAGAAGGTTTGGAAGGGAGAGGTGTTTGCAAGTTGTGCAAACAATAACCGTAGAGGGGTGGCTGTTTTGGTGAGTCCGTCCATAGAAGAGAATGTTGCCTTGGTGGACAAGGACACTGAGGGGAGATTTTTACAGCTAAGGGTAAAATTGGAGGGATTTAATTGTGATATTTTTAATATCTATGCACCAAACGACCATTGCAAGCATCGCGAGTTTTTTCGGGGGTTATTCACTGAAGTGGCAGAGGTGGAAAATCCTTGTATAGTGGGGGATTTTAATGTATTTTTATCTTGGATGGACATTTCAGACCAGATGACCTTTAAAGAGGATAACTCCAGAGGGATGATTATAAAAATGATGGCAAATTTAAATTTGAGAGACTTATGGAGGGACCGGAACCCCATAAAAAGGGAGTTCTCCAGAGCAGGTTGGGTGGGTGATGTTTTAAAACAGAGCCGAATAGATTTTGTGTTAATGCGAGAAGGGTTAAGTTCGGAGGTGATGGAGATTTATTATAAAAAAGTATTTTTTAGTGATCACTCGGCTTTGGTTCTTAGAATTAGGAACAGCAGAGTTAAGATCGGTTCAGGGGTGTGGATTTTAAACAATCAATACCTGAAGGAAAGTGCTTATAAAGAAGGGATTATAAATATAATAAAGAATGCTCATGATGCACTATCAACAACACCAAAGACTACGAGTTGAACTTATACGAAGTAGGCTTTTATTGACTAAGAACTGGAACATGCCTCTGCTCGTGGATCCATCCTAAGAGCTCCCGGGGGAAGGGTGGTGAGTCACCTTTATACCCGGGCTTAGGGGTGGAGCCAGGGGCGGAGACATGCCCGGACCTGTACAGAGTTAACAGTGGTTTACCACATTCACCCCTCGTTTAAAAAAGGGTCCGGCGGGGTGAAGTGTTTCAAAAGTTCGTATACAAAAGTCTCTCTGGGGGTCTTGTCTGCCGTAATGATCTTTGTGGTGCCGGTTGCGGCGGTTCTTTGCCCGCGGCCGCTTCTCGCGTGGGACGGAGCACTGGCGTGTCGTCCTCTCGGGGTAGGGATGGCACCGGCATGTCGTCAGTTCGTGGTAGACACCCCGGTGGTGCGTCGTGGGTAGTGGTGGTGGGTGGAGGTAGTGGATGGTGATCGATGGTGTTTTGGGTGGTACCTGAGGGTGCGAGGTCTCGAATTGAGACTGTGTCCTCCCGCCCGTCAGGATACGCCACGTAGGCGTACTGTGGGTTGGCGTGGAGGAGGTGAACCTTTTCGACCAGGGGGTCTGTCTTATGGCTCCTCACGTGTTTCCTGAGCAGGACGGGTCCCGGAGACGTCAGCCATGGTGGTAGTGATGTCCCCGAGGTGGATTTCCTGGGGAAGACGAACATCTTCTCGTGAGGGGTGGCGTTTGTGGCAGTACAGAGCAGTGATCGTATGGAGTGGAGCGCATCGGGGAGGACATCTTGCCAGCGGGAGATTGGGAGGCCCTTGGATTTTAGGGCGAGCATGGCGGTCTTCCACACCGTTGCGTTCTCCCTCTCTACCTGTCCGTTACCCCGGGGGTTGTAGCTGGTAGTCCTGCTCGTGGCTATGCCCTTCTCGAGCAAGTACTGGCGCAGCTCGTCACTCATGAACGACGAGCCCCTGTCGCTGTGGATGTAATTGGGGAAGCCAAATATGGCGAACAGGTCGTTGAGGCACCTGATGACTGTGGCGCTGGTCATGTCCGGGCAGGGGATGGCGAAGGGGAAACGGGAGTATTCGTCAATAATATTGAGGAAGTACGTGTTGCGGTCAGAGGAGGGAAGGGGCCCCTTGAAATCGACGCTGAGACATTCGAAGGGGCGGGTGGCTTTAATCAGGTGTGCCCTGTCTGGCCTATAAAAATGCGGTTTGCATTCGGCGCAGACCTGGCAGTTCCTGGTCATGGTCCTGACCTCCTCGATGGAGTAAGGCAGGTTGCGAGCTTTAATAAAATGGAAGAACCTGGTGACCCCCGGGTGGCAGAGATCATTGTGGAGGGTCCGTAGCCTATCGACTTGTGCGTTGGTACATGTCCCACGGGATAGGGCGTCTGGGGGCTCATTAAGTTTCCCGGGCCGGTATAAGATATCGTAGTTGTAGGTGGATAACTCGATCCTCCACCGCAATATCTTATCATTTTTGATTTTCCCCCTTTGTCTGTTGTTAAACATAAATGCTACTGACCGTTGGTCAGTGAGCAGGTTGAAACGTTTACCGGCCAGGTAATGCCTCCAGTGCCGTACAGCCTCCACTATCGCCTGGGCCTCCTTCTCGACCGAGGAGTGTCGAATTTCGGGGCCCTGGAGGGTCCGTGAAAAGAAGGCCACGGGTCTCCCCGCCTGGTTAAGGGTTGCGGCTAGGGCAAAGTCGGATGCATCGCTCTCCACTTGGAAAGGGATGGACTCATCCACTGCGTGCATTGTGGCCTTCGCAATGTCCTCTTTTATGAGGGTGAAGGCCGCACGGGCCTCTGCCGTCAGGGGGAAGGAGGTTGACTTGATGAGGGGCCGGGCTTTGTCCGCATAGTTGGGCACCCACTGGGCGTAGTAAGAGAAGAACCCTAGGCATCTCTTCAGGGCTTTTAGGCAGTGGGGGAGGGGTAGTTCCAGGAGGGGGCGCATTCGGTCGGGGTCGGGGCCGATGACTCCGTTTTCCACCACGCAGCCAAGAATAGCGAGGCGCGTGGTGCAGAACATACATTTTTCTCTGTTGTATGTCAGATTCAGCCGTTGGGCCGTACGGAGGAATTTTTCTAGGTTGGCGTCGTGGTCATGCCGGTCATGGCCGCAGATGGTGACGTTGTCTAGATAGGGGAAGGTGGCCTGCAGTGCGTTCTGGTCAACCATCTGGTCCATCTCCCTTTGGAAGACCGAGACCCCATTGGTGACGCCGAACGGGACTCAGAGGAAGTGGTAGAGGCGACCGTTGGCCTCGAAGGCCGTGTACTGGCGGTCCTCAGGCCTGATGGGGAGCTGGTGGTATGTCGACTTCAGATCAATCGTCGAGAATACCCGGTATTGTGCTATCTGGTTGACCATGTCAGATATGCGGGGAAGTGGGTATGCATCTAATTGCGTGTATCGATTGATCGTCTGGCTGTAATCAATAACCAGGCGCTGTTTTTCGCCGGTCTTCACTACCACCACTTGGGCTCGCCATGGGCTGGTGCTGCCCTCGATAATCCCTTCCCTCAGGAGTCTTTCGACTTCTGATTTAATAAAGCTCCTATCCCCGGCACTGTACCGCCTGCTTTTAGTAGCAATTGGCTTGCAGTCTTTGGCGAGGTTAGCGAACAACGGGGGGGGTTTGACCTTCAGGGTGGACAGGCTGCATACTTTGCGCGGCGCCGTGTTTAAATTCTGCCGGCTGCAGACTGTAAGTGGGGGCAGGGGCCCGCCATATGCCATCGTGACGCTCTCCAGATGGCACTGGAAGTCTAATCCTAGCAGTACGGGAGCGCAGAGCTGTGGCAGGACGAGGAATTTAAAATCTCTGTACTCCACGCCGTTCACTGTCAGAGTCGCTACACAGTAGCCGCCGACGTCCGCCGTATGGGACTTTGAGGCCATAAAGACCTGGTGGCGTGTGGGCATAACCGATAGGGAGTAGCGTCGCACCGTGTCAGGGTGGATGAAGCTCTCCGTGCTTCCGCAGTCGAAAAGGCAATTTGTGGCATGGCCATTTACCTTTACGTTCATCATGGACCTGGCTAGTTGATGGGGCCTAGATTGGTCCAGGGTGATGGAGGCCATCATCGAGGTCGGTGGGTCGCTGTAGTATTCGCCCGCGCCGGGGGCCTGGTCTCGAAATGCTGTCCAAGATGGCGGCTCCCCCGCGGCTGGTGGTGCCCAAAATGGCGGCCCGCACGGCTCACACGTGGTTGGTGGGGTCCAAAATGGCAGCCTGCACGGTTCACACGCGGTGCTGCTGGAATTGGGGGTCGATTTCGCCCTGCACACTCTCGCGTAGTGGCCTTTCTTGCCGCATTTGGAGCAGGTCGCGTCCTTTGCTGGGCATTGCTGTCTGGGGTGCTTGGCCTGGCCGCAGAAGTAGCATTTCTGGCCTCTGGTCATTGCAGCTGTAGTTGGGCTGCTGGCGGCTTGTGGCCTTACCGGGTCCCAAGATGGCTGCTCCCGTGACATCCACGTGGCCATCCAGTCAGGGGGATAGGCGTCCATGTTCTGGAGGGCCACGTCTAACGAGTTAGCGAGGGCCGCCGTCTTCTGCAGGTTGAGCCCCCTCTGTTCCAGCAGCCTCTGCCGAGTATAGTTGGACCTGATGCCGGCTACGTAGGCGTCTCGGATCAGGTCTTCCGTGCATTCCTTGGCCGTCACCGCTTTGCAATTACAGGCCCGGCCGAGGACTCTCAGTGCCAGTAAATATTCGGCGCCCGATTCCCCGGGGCGCTGTTTTCGGGTAGCCAGGAGGTGTCTGGCATAGACCTCGTTAACAGGCCTCACGTATTGTTCCTTTAGCGTCGCGATGGTGGCCGCATAAGTTGTGGCGTCTCGGATGATCGAGTAGACTCGGTGGCTCACCCGTGAGTTCAAGACAAGCCGTTTCGCATCATCTGTAGTGACAGTAGTGCTGGAGGCCTCCAGGAAGGCTTCGAAACAACTCAGCCAGTGTTCAAAGTTATTGGCTGCATCTGCTGCTTGAGGATCCAGGTCTAAACGTTCCGGCTTCAAGATTTGCTCAATGTCGAAAATTTAGTCAATAAAATTGATGCACTATCAACAACACCAAAGACTACGAGTTGAACTTATACAAAGTAGGCTTTTATTGACTAAGAACTGGGGCATGCCTCTGCTAGTGGATCCATCCTAAGAGCTCCCGGGGGAAGGGTGGTGAGTCACCTTTATACCCGGGCTTAGGGGTGGAGCCAGGGGCGGAGACATGCCCGGACCTGTACAGAGTTAACAGTGGTTTACCACAGCTCAGAAGGAACTTTTGTTCTTGAAAGAAAGAAGAGTTTGGTGGGACAATTTCAAATATGAGGTAAAAGCTTTTTCGGTACGTTATGGGAAAAAGAGGGCGGCAGCTAGCCGGCATCGAGAAGAGAATATAAACAAAAGGTTTATGGATGTCTGTAAAGCAGTTGACGGAGGGGATAAGGGAGCTGAGACTAAGTTCCGGGTGCTAAAGGAAGAGTGGGAATTATTGCAAGCTGAAAAATGCAAGGGGGTCATTCTCCGTGCAAAGGCTAGAGATGCATTGGAGGGCGAAAGATGCACTAGATATTTTCTAGAGCAAGAGAAGCTGCGACAGAGATTATCGTTAATTGAGGATTTGAAGGTTGGGGAGAAGATCATTCATGAAAGTGAGGAGATTTTGAAGGCAGCTAGCAGCTTTTATCAAGAGCTATATACAAAAGAAGACATTTTCAATTTGGCGATGGAGAAGGTTACTGCTTTTATTGAAAAGGGTTTAAAGGAGGATGAGAGAAGTATGTGTGATGAAGAAGTAGGATTAGCGGAAATAAAAATAGCAATAAGTGGAATGAAGGGGGGGGGAAAGCCCAGGGTCCGATGGACTAAGTGCAGAATTTTATAAGGAATTTTTCAAGATTTTAAGTCCATTGCTCTTAGAAGTTTTTAAGGAAATTAAAATTGAGGGAAGCCTGGCCCCATCTATGAGGAGAGGTATCATAAGCTTAGCTTATAAAAATAAAGGGGATAGACGGGATCTGAAGAATTGGAGGCCCATCACACTATTAAATGTGGATTATAAGATCTTGGCGAGGGTTATGGCAAATCGTTTGAAGGAGGTGTTACCGGAGATAGTTTGGCCCTCTCAGTCCTATGGAGTCATAGGCCGGGACATCACAGACTCTGTGGTCTCAATCCGAGATGCGATAGAACTCATGGAAGAGAGTGGGAGGGAGGCTTATGTATTAAAGATAGATCAAGAGAAAGCCTTTGATAGGGTCTCTCGAGTTTTTATTGAAGGTTTTGGAAGCATTTGGTTTCAAGGAAAATTTCATTCAGTGGATAAGGATTTTTTATTCAAACATATTTAGCTGTATTAAATGTAATGGTTTTTTATCTAAGTATTTTCCGATACAGAGATCAGTGAGACAGGGTTGTCCCCTGTCCCCACTGCTGTACACATTGGTAGCAGAACCATTAGGTTACATGATGCGAAAGAAACAAGGTGTAGTTGGGATTGTGGTACCCAGTTCCGGGCTGGTGTCGGTGATACACCAATATGCAGATGACACAACCTTAACATTGAGAAATGGGGAGTCAGTGAGGAAAGCTATGGATGTAGTGGAGGAATATTGTAGAGCTTCAGGTGCCAGAGTGAATTATAGTAAGTCCCAATGCCTGGTTGCAGGGAGAGGTAGGGGGGAATGGTTGGGGGAATGTCCCTTTAAGGTGGTGGAGGTTTTGGAAGTTCTGGGGGTGCATATGGGGTGCAAGAAAGACAGGGAAGAAGTGGATCGATTAAATTGGGAACCGAAGGTTATGAAAATTAAAAAGATTTTGGGAAGATGGGAAAGAAGGTGGTTGAAAGTGCAAGGAAGAGCGACAGTGGTGTCTGCTCTCCTGCTATCTAAGCTATGGTACTTATTGACGGTGGAGGATATTCCTGAATGGGCAGAAAAGTCCATCCGAGAGGCTTGTGTGAGGTTTTTATGGAAAGGGAAACCAGCCTTGGTGGCTTACAATACCATCATTGGACGGAGAAATCAGGGAGGACTCAACTTCCCAGATATTGATTTGAAGAAAAAATCCTTTAGAATCAAATGGGTGAAGAGATTTCTTCAGAAGTCAAATTCAAGTTCTTGGAAGAGTTGTTTTGAGCATTTTTTTAAACAAAGTGGGATAGGAGGGCAGGGGATATTGTATATGGAATACAATAATATGTTTTTGAAATCGATTAAGCTTCTCCCTAGGTTTTATAAGGGGGTTGTAGAGACTTGGGCTCAATTTTTAAAAAGTGTGCAGTTTATGCCCAAGGGGGCTGAGGAATTTTTAGAACAGCCCTTATTTTTGAACAGGTGGGTCAACATCGAAGGAGAGGTTTTATTTAATCAAGCTTTTATAAAAGCTGAGATTATATCGGTGAAAGATGTATTATACGAGGTGATTCCAGGTTGGTTGCCGGAAGCGATAGTGAGGGACATGGTGTGGGAGGAGGATCAGGAGGTAGAAGGAAAAGCAATAGGAATCATGTATGAGAAGATTGTGAGGGCAATGCCACAGGATTGGATGGAAGAAATAAATGCGGAAATCTCCAAAGGAAGTAAAATGCGTCCTGCTTTTCCAAGCTTTGTACTGGAGAAAGGGGGAGAGTTAGTCCAATTTGACAACTGTAATACTCGAGATTTCTATGAGGTATTCAGAGAATGGAGATTCAAGACACCTGCTGGTCAGGAGTTTTGGCAGAGTATATACCCACAGCTGGACTTCAACAGGATTTGGAAGGGAGTGTGGGCAAATTTTAAATGTCCAGAGTGGATTGAACTGGATTTCAAATTGGCTCATAACCGGATTTTTACCATGACGGTCTTGTGCAAGATTGGACGAGTGGAGGCGGCAACTTGCCCAATGTGTGGGACACAGGATGAGACTCTGTCCCATTTACTGGTGTTATGTCCGCAGTTAAATGACTTTAAGTACTATGTTCGACAGTTGTGTGAAGCTTTTTTGCTGGGTGGGGACCGAACAGCGAGAATGGGAATCCCGTGGGACTCAATTTTGAGATGGGGATTGCAGGAGAGTCTGCCAGAGTCTAGCGGAGCGGCAATTAATTTAATGTTCAGTTTGGCTAGATTCGTGATTGTGCAAAGAAGGAATGCTCTGTTTTTTAAGGGGAGGAGAATCAATCTAAAAGTATTTTAAATATAAGCTAAAAGACCATTATAAGGCTCTGTGGATGTTTTATTCAGAAAGGAATTTAAGGACAGTATTTTACAACCAATTTTTAAAGTACAATCGATTAATATATGTTACAGGTGACAAATTAAACTTCAGGTTTTGATGTTAAAATGTGGTGGCGGAATGGCTGTGCAGGGCAGTGGAATTGATTTGTATCATACAATGAAATGATCACGATGTTGTAAATGTTCTTAATGTTCAATAAAGTATTATATAAAAAAAAAAGTGGGTAGCCCTCATACCTCTGAGTCAGAAGGTTGTGGGTTCAAGTCCCACTCCAGCGACTTGAGCACAAAAATCTAGGCTGACACTCCAGTGCAGTGCTGAGGGAGTGCTGCGCTGTCGGAGGTGCTGTCTTTCAGATGAGACGTTAAACCGAGGCCCCATCTGCTCTCGGGTGGACGTAAAAGATCCCATGGCACTATATCGAAAAAGAGCAGGGGGAGTTCTGTCCGGTGTCAATATTTATCCCTCAATCAACATCACTAAAAAACAGATTATTTGGTCATTATCTCATTGCTGTTTGTGGGATCTTGCTGTGTGCAAATTGGCTTTCCTATGTTACAACAGTGACTACACTTCAAAAGTACTTCTTTGGCTGTAAAGCGCTTTGGGACGTCCGGTGGTCGTGAAAGGCGCTATAGAAATGAAACTTCTTTATTTTTCCTTCAGCCCTCTCTTGTCCTCTTTTCCCTCCCTTTTTTCTATCTTGTCGTTATTTGGATTTCTTTTCTTTTTCTATCTGTATCTATTTTTCTCTTCTCTATTCACAGCCAGCCTGGTTTGGGATGTGCTGGTGTCTCTCTATTGAGAACACAATGCAGGAAAAGATATCCCAGCCCTAAAAGTGCGAGTCAAAGCTCTCGTACAACCACACGGCCAAGGCACCCTCGGGTATCTTGTGAGAAGCTGAGCCATACACACTCGGTTCAATCCCCGATCTGTGCTGAATTTGCTAATCTCACCAAGAGTGCAGTAAGGCCACTAAAAACTGGCCTCAGTGCACTCCTGAATTAGGGAGGGGAAATGTCAGACCATGTTCCCGCTCCTGATGCTATCCAAAGTCTCGCACTGCAGGTATGGCTGTGTGGATGCTGTGTGAGGACAGGATTGGGCGTGGCCTCCTAAGAGGGCGCAAATCAACTAGTGCCTGGGCGCAGCGCTGCTAACGCCTCCCGTGAAATTCAGCCGTGTCGGAGTCTGTGGAGCGGCTGCCACTGGTTCTCACTATGGATGTTGATTTAATGTGCCCTGGATTATACTGTGGAAAGCAAATAACAGAAAGCCTAAATGGTAGTCAGCTGCAATATGGAGACTGGGGGGTATGCCCAAGAGGGGAAAGAACAGATGCTCTGAAGATTTGTGGTAAATGTGAGGAATCACCAGAGCTATATGACTGGCTGTATCTTGGTTTCATGGCAATGCTACCTTTGGTTTTGCATTGGTTCTTCATTGAATGGTATTCAGGCAAAAAGAGTCCCTCTAGAAAGAAAGAGTCAGCAGTGAGTCAGCAGAAGAAGCGATGGAGGCCACGACGACCCGCTGTAGCACGGCGGCTGGCAGCTCCTCGTCAGGAGGCTCGGAGGTCGAACCGGTAGGAGAGAATGCGGCCAGCGTACCGAGGTCGGGAAAAGCAGGCCCTGGAAGGTCGGACACCGCGGGAGGCTCGGTGGTCAGACCGGGTGGAAGGAGAGTCAGGGAGAAGCAGGCCCCGGGACGTCGGTACCACGGCGGCTGAAGATTGTTGGGCAGGAGTGCGGGAAAAGGCGAGGCGAGAGCGGACCCTATTGTGATGGCGCCGATGAAGATGGCTGCCGTCCTTGCGGGCTCCGCGCATACCAGGCAGCTAAGTGTCCTTTGCTGATTGGTGTGTTCGGCTCATTAAGAAAAAAACATTTCACTGACTGGATTTCACTTCTTGTATTTGGTTATGTGACAAATAAAAATTGAAATTGAAATTGACGCCAGAGTCCAATAGCTTACTGACGCTCACTGTATAGCCTCACGTATGAAAAATGGCCAAATGCTATCAGAGGGTAGCCAGCACCTGTGGAAAAGTACACCAACAGGAAAAAGGGGAAAAATCAAAACCTTCACACAACAAACAGCTACAGTTCGTGGGTTCAAGCCCTACTCCAGGACTTGAGCACCGAATCTAGGATGAATCTTCAGAGCAGTACTGAGGGAGTGCTGCGCTGTAGGAGTTTCCATCTTTCGCACGAGATGTTAAACCGAGGACCTGTCTGCCCTCTGTGGTGGACGTGATAGATCCCTTGGCACAATTTGAAGAGGAGCCGGGGAGTTCTGGTGTCCTGGGGCCAACATGTATGCATCAACCAACATCACTAAAAACAGATGATCTGGTCGTTATCACGTTGCTGTTTGCAGGACCTTGCTGTGCACAAATTGGCTGTTGCGTTTCCCTACAACAGTGACTACACTTCAAAGAGTAAGCCTCTATACTTGCTTAAAAACGGGTACATCTCTAACTTCTCCCAGTTCGGACGGAAGGTCATCAACCTGAAACAATGAAATTCGGGTCCCCACGGGTGAGTACGCGCTGGATACTCACGCGTAGGGCCAACGGAAGTGCCGGTTTCATGCATGCACTGCGCATGCGCGGGAAACCGGCTCTTCCGTTCCCTTGAAGGAAGGGGTTCGGAAGTCAAACGCGTGCGCCGGAGAGGCAGCGCGTACGCCTGGAACTTCCGATTTTTTTACAGGTTTCTCCGGGAGGGTAAGTCTCCAGCAGCTGCGCGTAAAAAAAGCAGGCGCAGGGCCTGCTTTTAACAAGGTAAGAGGTTAATTAAGTAAAATTAAAACATTTTTTCCACAGGTTTATCATTTTAAAATACTTTAAAGAAAGGTAAGTTTATTTTAGCCCCGTTAAAAACTTTAATTAAATTTTTCAAAAATTTAAATTTTTGTTTAAAATAGTTAATTTATGTAATTTATAGTTATTTAAAAAAAGTGATTTTTTAAAAATTTATTTGAAGTTTTACTTAGGTTTTGGGGCTGATCTCTATTCATAGATTTGACAAGTCTTCCTGTCAAATCTATGAATGGAGATTCCCTGCTCCGATTGGCTCCCCATGGCCCACGTGATCCCAGGGGACGCATCGAACTAACTGCGCCCCTGGGATACGCAAGCACTGCGCGCCGGCAGTTGGAGGAGGCCCAGGATCGGAATCCCACGCAGGCCCACAGCACAACGGCAGGCGCGCTAGGTAAGTGCAGGTCGGGGGCTTGCACCCGCGGGAAGCCTCCGACCCGAATTTCTGGCCCGTTAACTCTGTTTCTCTCTCCGCAGATGCTGCCAGACCGGCTGAGTAATTCCAGCATTTTCTGTTTTTATTTCAGATTTCCAGCATCCGCAGCATTTTGCTTTTGTCAAAGCGTGATTCATTAACTGTGAAGCGCTTTGGGATGTCCTGAGGTCATGAGAGGCACGATATAAATGCGAGTTCTTTCTCTCGTTTCATTGACGTAACCTAAGAAAGAATGGAACGCAAGCCAATGTCAAACGCTTAATCCATTTAAAATCTTTTATTTCAAACCCTTTTAATATTCAAGTAAGGTACAATTAGCAGCCGACAGGAATAGCAACACGGACCATTTCCAAGCTTCAGACGCATTTTATGATCTTTGAGATACAACCAATCACCACACCATCCTCCCACACACTATTAAATACATTTTTCAGATTACTGACAGATTGCCATCAACCCTTAAAGGGATCAGCAATTAAAATCTAGATCAGTGAAGAAATTAAAAGACTTGCATTTCTATAGCGCCTTTCACGACCACCGGACGTCCCAAAGCGCTTTACAGCCAATTAATTACTTTTTGAAGTGTGGTCACTGTTGTAATGTGGGAAACGCGGTAGCCAATTCACGCACAGCAAGCTCCCACAAACTGCAATGTGATAATGACCAGATAATCTGTTTTTATTGATGTTGATTGAGGGATAAATATTGGCCAGGACACCGGGGAGAACTCCCCTGCTCTTCTTCGAAATAGTGGCCGTGAGATCTTTTATATCCACCTGAGAGAGCAGACGGGGCCTCGGTTTGACGTCTCATCTGACAGTGCAACGCTCCCTCGGTACTGCGCTGGGAGTGTCAGCCTGGATTTTTGTGCTCAAGTGCCTGGAGTGGGACTTGAACCCACAACCTTCTGACTCAGAGGCGAGGGTACTGCCAATGGTTGACACTGATTAACATGGATTTGTTCTGCAGAAGGGTTTACAGATACTGCTGGCCCCATAAAAGAGACAGAGACCTTGCTGAGACTGAAGAAACAGAAAGAACACAGTAACTGTAAACAAAGGAAATAGCAACAGAAAATGCTGGAAAAGCTCAGCAGGCCAGGCAACATCCGTGCGGAGAGAAATAGAGTCAACGTTTCAGGTCGAAACCCTTTGACAAGACTGAAAAAGCACAGGAAATGAAACAGATTAAAAGGCCAGGCTGGGAGAGAACAAAAGAGAAGTGAAGAGACATTAAGAGGTATTCAAAACGAGACGAGATGGTGATAGGACTAGTGGAGACAAAAGACGGCTCTAGATTAGGTGTGAAATGCGTTGGCAGAATGGGAGACAGCTGCCATGTGGGAGAGAAAAAAAGGGGGATAAAAAATATAAGTAAAAATGTAATGGGGGCCGAGGTTATGATCTGAAATTGTTGAACTCGATATTGAGTCCGGAAGGCTGTAAAGTGCCTAATCAGAAGATGAGGTGCTTGACGTAATAAAACTCACTACGCACTTGGTTTGAGTATAAAGCAAGGCTTTAATCAACTTGTTTCAGAACATGGAGGTCTAGTTGTACTTCACTAGTTCCTGTCTTACAAAATGTCCCTGAGCAAGCTGGGCCCACGCCCGAGTATTTATACTCCTTGGACGGCGCCACCAGCTGGCCGTCCAGCGTTATTTCATAAGTAGTTTCTTGATGATGAGATTTATAACAGTGCTGTTCCTCGAGCTTACGCTGAGCTTCTGTGGAACAATGCAAGAGCCCAAGTACGGTGAGGTCTGAGTGGGAATGGGGCGGTGAATTAAAATAACAGGTGACCGGAAGCTCGGGGTCCCCCTTACGGACTGAACGGAGGTGTTCCATAAAGCGGTCACCCAATCTGCGTTTGGTCTCCCCAATGAAGAGGAGACCACATCGTTATTTCGGATTTCCAGCATCTGCAGTATTTTGCTATCGAACTGTAAACAAAGGCTCTGCCTAAAAAGGGCCCCATCAGGATACAACTGCAGACTCCACATATTAGTCATAAGATTAAAGGAGAACATGCTGGAAACACTCAGCAGGTCAGGCAGCATCTGTGGAGCGAGAGAGAAACAGAGTCAGCGATTCAGGTCGATGACCTTTTGTCGTAACTGCAGCAAGTTAGAGCTGTACCAGTTTTTAAGCAAGTACCGAGGCAGGGAAAAGGGGGGAGGGGAACAAAAGGGAAGGTCTGTGATAGCGTGGAAGGCAGGAGCGAGTCAGACAGCTTCAAAGCTGCAATGAGACAATGGTCAGCAGACTGTTGCCTCGGAAGAGGTGAAAGGGCTTTAAAAAGAAAGACTTACATTTCTATCAGGCCTTTCACGACCACCGGACATCTCAAAGCGCTTTACGGCCAGTGAAGTGTCTTGTTTTGCACACTTTGTACAAAAATAATAAATTGCAGGACAACGGAGTATTACAGTTTAAACTCTTTTATGAAGCATCAGGTCTGTGATCTCAATCATACAGCACAGTGGGGACAAGATGGAGTTAGGACCCTGGTGTTATGTTCATTAATAAATAGACATTCTTATTATGAACACAGCTAGCTTTTGCTAGTTACTTTATTGAGCACATGTGGACTTGTACAGCATCTTGTAGAGGCTTCCATCTTGACTGCTGCCTTGTGGGTAGCCTAGCCTCATGGGTAATGTAGTCTTAATATAATATATAGCTAGGTAGTGTAGTCTTATACATACAGCTATATACAGCTCTACGACTCCACCTAGTGTCCACTATAGAATGACATGCTATTGATCACTACATCCCCCTTTCTTTGAGGTTTAACAAAATCAATATCAATCAACTTTCAAGAAAACAAGATAATATCAGTAACACTTTTGTTAGTGCTCTATAAACATAAACATTTTCAAAACAGTCAACACATTTTCAAAGCTTTACATTGTACTCAAAGATTAAGTCTATCAGGCTCTTTTACTTCACGTGTGGATCTTCTCAACACGGGTAAATCTGATGTGTCTTCATGAGATTGTTCTGGCGGTGAATGACAAGATACAGTTGCGGCATTGTCATCAATCTGGTCTTGAATAGTCTCTTGTGTTTTTAGGAGGGAACGGCGGTTCCTCCTGAGAATCTGTCCTTCCTCAGTTCTAACAGTGTATGACCTTGGTCCTACTTCCTCAAGAACTGTAGCTTTCCTGTTCCATGCATCTGGATCCTCAATCCTGACAACATCATCCTTTGTCAATGGTTTTAGAGTTTTGGATGACTTGTCATAGTATGATTTCTGTTTCAGCTTTAACAGTTGAAGTCTCTGTCTCAGTTTCTCACTTTGCTGTTCTTTTGCACAGCAGGGTAGCGTGGTGCGCAACTTGCGACCCATTAGTAGTTCAGCAGGTGAAGAACCACAGTCTAAAGGTGAGGCTCGGTAGCTCAGCAGGGCGAGATAAGGATCAGACATGCTTTCTGTCGCTTTCTTCAGTAGCTGCTTGAGAACTTGAACACCTTTCTCTGCCTTACCATTTGACTGAGCATACAAAGGACTGGATGTGATGTGCTGAAAGTCATAATGTGCTGCAAACTGTTGCCACTCCTTACAGTTGAAGCACGGACCATTGTCGCTAACGGCAATCCTGGGAATTCCATGTCTGGAGAAGATGGATTTCACATGCATTATGACACTGCTTGCTGTGGTGCTTGAGAGCAGCGCCATCTCAGGATAGTTAGAATAGTAGTCAATCACTATTAGATAGTCTTTACCATTTAAATGAAAAAGGTCCATACCAACCTTTTGCCATGCTGCTGTTGGTATGTCAGCTACTATCATTGGTTCCTTTGCTTGTTTGTTTTGGTGTTTCTGACATGTCTCACATTTGCCTATCATGTTCTCAATGTCCTTATTTATGCCAGGCCAATAAACAGTGTCTCTTGCTCTCCTTTTGCATTTTTCAATTCCGAGGTGTCCCTCATGAATCCTTTTGAGCATGTCTTGACGTAGAGCCTGTGGAATGACTATTCTGTTCTGTTTTAGTAATAGTCCACTTGTGACACTCAATTCTGACCTTATGTGAAAATATTTTGGACAGGAACCTTTTGGCCAACCATGATGAATGTTCTCTATTACTGTTTGTAATACTGTATCTTTTACTGTTTCTTCTGCTATTTGCTTTGATTTTGTGTCTGACACGGGCAGCGCAGCAGTGACCATACTCACATGAACATCCACGTCTTCTTCAGTAGAGCTCACATGACTCATTGTGGGTGCTCGGGATAGTGCATCTGCTAACACTATGTATTTGCCTGGTGTGTAGATCAGTTCAAAGTCATATATCTTTGCAGCTTCATCATGAGTCATTGAATCCTTGGAGACATCTCATTCAGGTTTTTTTTTATGATGGCAACCAGAGGGCTGTGGTCTGTCTCAACTGTGAAGGTGGGAAGTCCATATATGTAGCCATGAAACTTTTCTAGTCCAACTACCAAGCCTAGACATTCCTTTTCAATCTGGGCGTATCGACACTCAGTATCAGTCATAGACCTGGAGGCATAGGCAACAGGCTTCCAATCTTCACCCTCTGCTTGTAGCAAGACCGCACCTAGGCCATCTTTTGATGCATCCGTTGACACTTTGATTCTTTTGGTTGGGTCAAAGAAGGTGAGTACAGGTGTGGTTGTCAGCACTGTTCTGAGGTTTATCCACTCTTGTTCATGTCTTTCTGTCCATGCGAACTCATTTGTTTTATGTAGCAGGTCTCGCAGACAGGCTGTCTTGGCTGACAAGTTAGGAATGAACTTTCCAATGAAGTTTATCATCCCCATGATGCGTAGCACTCCTTTTTTGTCAGTGGGTCGGGGCATTTTGAGTATGGCGTTTACTTTTTCCATATCTGGCTCTATTCCTTTACCAGATAGATTATCTCCTAGGAAAGTGACTTCCTGGACGCCAAACTGACACTTGGCTTTGTTGAGCTTCAGTCCATTCCGGCGTATGCTCTGTAGCACTTTAGTCAGTCTCTCATTGTGTTCTTTCAGTGTGGAGCCCCAGATGATGATGTCATCAACATAGACCCGAACTCCTTCCAGACCTTCAATTATGTGTTCCATCACTCTATGAAAGATTTCAGATGCAGATATTATCCCGAAAGGCATTCTGAGGAAACAATACCTGCCAAATGGTGTGTTGAAGGTACAGTATTTGGTGCTCTCTTCATCCAGTTTTAGTTGCCAAAATCCTTGTGAGGCATCGAGCTTTGTAAAATATCTGGCACCTGACATTTCACTGGTGATTTCTTCTCGCTTGGGAATCTGGTAGTGTTCACGTTTTATGTTTGCATTTAAGTCCTTTGGATCCATGCATATTCTTAGATCATTGTTCTTTTTCTTTACACATACCATGGAGTTAACCCAGTCTGTTGGCTCTTCGACTTTCCTGATGACTCCTAGTGTGGTCATTCTGTCCAGTTCATTCTTGAGCCGGTCACGCAGGGGTGCTGGAACTCTTCGTGGAGCATGTACCATTGGCTGAGCATCCTGCTTTAGCTGGATCTTGTAAGTGAATGGTAGAACTCCAAATCCTTTGAACACATCCTGGAAATTATTCACTACAGAATTCACCGAGTCATCTGGTCTGCTTATGGCACAGTTTATACGGTAGACTCTTTTGACCAGTTCTAAGTCCTCACAAGCTTTGTCACCCAGTAGTGAATCAAGCCTTTCAGCCACAACAGAAAACATGCGATGATGCACTTTGTCTTTGACTGTCACTTTAAGTCTGCATACACCTAAGCTATCTATTTTCTGTCCATTATAGTCCTTCAGTAGTACTGACTTTTTCTGTATTTTGGGCTTTTCTTTCATATTGTTAATGTCACTCATACTGATTAAGTTTGCTTTTGCCCCAGTGTCTAGTTTCAATGTAACTAATGCTCCATTTACCTGCAGTGGGATCATCCATTTGTCCTCTTTTACTGCATTAACTTTATGTTCAGCATTGTCCATTTCTGAGGGCTGCACATTTTCTGTATCCTTTTTGATATTGTCACATGACACCATTCCTACAAAAAATGTCTCACTTAAATCAGTGTCCTCAATTACATTAACTCGTTGCCCTTTCTTAGTTTGTACTTTTGAAAAGCATTGTTTGGCAAAGTGATTCTTTCCATTACACTTTGTGCACATTTTTCCAAACGCTGGGCATTGTCTTAACTGGTGTTTGTAACCACAGCGTTTACAATTAAAAATGTCATCCTCCGATTGCTTTTCATTTCTGTTCTGCCCATGTTTCTTCCCCTTATAGGACACAGCACCGACAGCAGCATTATCACTCATTACAATCGCATCATTATTGATTTCACTGAAAGTCTGCGCGTGCTTTCGAGCTAGCTCGCTGGCTTGGCATATTTTCACCGCATTTTCCAAATTTAGTTCGGTTTCTCTCAATAGACGTTCCCTGACTTTTTTATCATGAATACCAAACACAATCTGGTCACGAATCATGGATGCTTTGAGCTCAGAGAAATTACATGTCTGTGCTTTCAGTTTCAGATCAGTTATAAAGCTATCAAAAGTCTCATTTTGTTGCTGTGTCCAAGAACGGAACATGTATCTTTCCTACGTCTCATTCTTTTTGGGAGAACAATGTGCATCAAATTTCTGTAGCACATCGTCTAATTTGTCTCTGTTCTCCGCTGGATTAAATACAAATGTATTAAATACCTCTATCGCCTGTGGGCCTGCAACCGTAAGCAGCAACGCTATCTTCCTTGCGTCTGGCTTCGTACCGAATCCGATGGCTGCAATGTAGAGTTCGAATTGCTGTTTAAAAGTCTGCCAATTGTAGTCAATTTTTTCTGAGTTTCAAACGCTCTGGTGTCTTCAAATTCTCCATGTCGCTTTTCACAATTTTAAGCAGATCTTCACCACCCTGGTACCATGTTATGTTCATTAATAAATAGACATTCTTATTATGAACACAGCTAGCTTTTGCTAGTTACTTTATTGAGCACATGTGGACTTGTACAGCATCTTGTAGAGGCTTCCATCTTGACTGCTGCCTTGTGGGTAGCCTAGCCTCATGGGTAATGTAGTCTTAATATAATATATAGCTGGGTAGTGTAGTCTTATACATACAGCTATATACAGCTCTACGGCTCCACCTAGTGTCCACTATAGAATGACATGCTATTGATCACTACAACTGGGTCTTCCAAAACAATAGCAGTCCTTACAGATGCCTGCAGGCCAATGACAACTCAACATGTGATCACATGTGAATATAATAGGTATTCCTTACAGATGCCTGCGGGCCAATGATAATTCAATATGCAAATGTTACATGCAGTACCTGTACTATTTGAAGTGGAGCCACTGTTGTAATGCGGGAAACGCGGCAGCCACTTAGAATTACATAGAATGTACAGCACAGAAACTGGCCATTCGGCCCAACAGGTCTAGCCCGGTGTTTACACTCCACACGAGCCTCCTCCCACCCCTCTTCATCAACCCTATCAGCATATCCTTCCATTTCTTTCTCCCTTGTGAACTTATCTAACCGCCCCTTAAATGCATCTATGCTCTTCACCTCAATCACTCCCTGTGGTAGCGAGTTCCACATTCTCACCACTCTCTTGGTAAAGGTGGTTCTCCTGAATTCCCTATTGGATTTATTAGTGACTATCTTATATTGATGGCCCCTAGTGTTGGATTGTCCCAAAGTGGAAATATCTCTACCAATCAGTCTCAGCTACAGATTTTGTGCTAAGAGCAGGGGTATAAGATTGTGTGTTGCCTGGAGAAGAGGTGCAACCCAGGGTCAGGGATCCTGAAGAAGAGCTGTCAGGGAACACCTCCTTCTGCTAGGAGGGCTGGTCACCCTCGACATTCAAGTGGCATGCCCTGCTTAAAGGTTGCATTTGTTTCTCATCACCCCCCCTGTGCTCGCTGACCTACATTGGCTCCCGGTCCGGCAACCCCTCAATTTAAAAATTCTCATCCTCATGTTCAAATAACCTCCATGGTCAACCCCCCCCCCTGTGCCGCACTGTCTGATGTTCCAACTTTTGGATGAGACGTTAAACCGAGGCCCTGTCTGCTCTCTCAGAATATAAGAAATAGGAGCAGGAGTCAGCCATTCAGCCTCTCGAGCCTGCTCCGCCATTCAATAAGATTATGGCTGATCTTCAACCTCAACTCCACTTTCCCGCCCGATCCCCATATCCGTTAGTGTCCAAAAATCCATTGATCTCAGACTTGAATATACCCAATGACTGAGCATCCACAACCTCTGGGGTAGAGAATTCCAAAGATTCACCACCCTCTGAGTGAAGAAATTTCTCCTCATCTCAGTCCTAAATTTCAGTTCCCTGTGCTTCAGCCTGTAGCTCAATCTCTTGTCTCTGGAGTCATCAGGTCGTGGGTTCAAGTCCCGCTCCAGAGACTTGAGCACAAAAATCCAGGCTGACCCTCCCAGCGCGGCCCCGAGAGAGCACTGCATCGGAGGTGCCGTCTTTCGCATGAGACGTTAAAGTGAGGCCCCACCTGCCCTCTCAGGTGGACGTAAAAGATCCCGCGGCCACTATTTCGAAGAAGAGCAGGGGGGGAGTTCTCCCTGGTGCCCTGGGCCAATATTTCTCCCTCAACCAACAGGACTACAAACTGATTATCTGGTCATAATCTCATTGCTGTTTGTGGGATCTTGCTGTGCTGCCACGTTTCCTACTACTGACTATGCCTCATTGGCTGTAGAGCGCTTTGGGATGTCCTGAAGTTGTGAAAAGTGCTATATAAACGTAAGTTCGTTCGTTCTTTGGTTTTTGCAGCAAGTCCAGGGAACTCTACTCACAAACCTACTGACGCACCCAACTCAGCATCCTGCACGTGACATCGTTGATGTCATAGCAACCGTGTCATCTGCTTTGCCTTTCACCTTTCTAACCCACCAGCTCGCCTGCACCCGATGACATGAACTGAAACGTTAAAAAATCAAACGTTTCGTTCATTTATCATCCCCGCCCTTAATTCCGCTTCATCCAAAGTAAGCTGAGTGACGGCTTTCCGTTTAGCTGCTTATCACTTTCTCCTCCACTCGCAGCGAGGACCTGTTTTCACCAAGCAGCTTATGACATGAATCGGTCATTCATGAAAGAAAGACTTATGAAGTAATACTAAGCGGCCTGCGGGTGGCGCTGTCCAGGGAGAGTATAAATACTCGGGCACGGGCCCAGCTTGCGCAGGACATTCTTAACAGGAACTAGTGAAGGACACAACTAGGGCTCCATGTTGTAAAACAGTTGATTAAAGCTTTGTTTAACGCTTAGACCAAGTGCCTAGTAGTTTCCTTACGTCAACTTACGTTACTCTTTTTTTTGACTGAACAGAATTCTTCCAACTTTCTCTCACCATTGAGGGTGCCAGCTCTCACTGCGGTGTGGCTGCACGGTCACTGGCTCCTTGCCGAAGTAGCAGTGATTGTTGGCAATCTACGCCACTAAGGAGAGCGTCCAACAGGCGACACTAGAAACCAGTCAATGTAGGCCAACTTTTCCTTCCTCAGCGAAGGGGCACTGAAGCTAATTAGAGCCCCACAATTGAGACCAGCGAATTCAGCAGAGTTTTAATTCCTCTGTACTGTTTCTCTGGTCTGAATGGCTGTCTAATGATGGGACGTTAAACCGAGGTCCCGTCTGCTCTTTCAGGTGGACGTAAAAGATCCCGTGGCACTATTTCGCAGAAGAGCTGGGGGCGTTCTCCCCGGTGTCCTGGGCCAGTATTTATCCCTCAATCAACATCACTAAAAAAAAACAGATTATCCGGTCATTATCACGTTGCTGCTTCTGGGAGCTTGCTGTGTGCAAATTGGCTACTGCATTTCCTACATTACAACAGTGACCACACTTCAAAAGTACTTCATTGGCTGTAAAGTGCTTTGGGACATCCGGTGGTTGTGAAAGGCGCTATAGAAATGCAAGTCTTTCTTAAAATGCAGTGCTTCTTGACATGGGTGATGCAGCTGGCCCTGATTTTAACTCCAGGTGGATTCCCCGCTCAGGCCTGAGTTAAAATTACAGTCGGGTCTCAATGATGTCATCGGGCTGCAACATGCACATGTAAAGAAGGACCCCGTTGGCTCCGGGCGCCTGTCCTTGCCGCCTGCTCAGGAGAGCGGGCTAAAATCGCAGATGTTGCCATCATGGCGGCTTTCGGACGGGTAAGAGCCAGGAGGCGATTTTAACTGCCCGCCCGCCAGGTTTCTGCTGAGCGAGTAGGGTTAAGATTGCCCAGATTTCAAACTCAAAGGTATCTTCAAAGGAAACCTCCTGAAAGCCATTTTCTTCCCTATGGGGGGGGGGGGGGTTGATGGGACAGGATCTGAACGGGAAGTTCCTGTCCACATATCAATGGGTTCAACCAAAAAAAAAACTGAGGATAAAACATGCACCAGTGGTCTCCTCCCTACCATTTTAGTGATGTTCTTCCACTATTAGAGGACAATCACGAGACCTCTGTGAGTTATGTCATTGGGGGAGGGGCATTTGCGTGAAGGTATGCGCAGTGACAGCTTCATTTATGTAGCACCGCCCACAGACCACAATCAGTAAAAAAAAATGTTTTATAGTTTAGCAGGTGGTGAAATGTATTCATGGTGAACACTCCGCATCTTCATTCCATTCCAAAGTAATGAGGTCTAACGTTTATAAGATTTGATGGGAGCTATTCTCTGAGCCCCGTCCCTCAACACTCCCGCAATTATGTGGCTTGGGAGGTAGCCTTGAGAATTGGCACTTGGAAACAGACGGGGGGGAGGTGGGGGCGGGGGGGGGGGAAAGATCCATCAAATTCCTACAACAACAAGTTAGCAGATGTAACTGAACCGCCATAGTCCAGAGCCACCTCATTTACCAGACTGATGCGTAACCTGCTCAAATATTTTCAAGACCAAAGAAATATCCACCAAAGACATCGTCTAACCATTTTATTTTCACTAAAAATATATACGGGTGACATGAAACAGAAGAACAGAGTACTGCTTTCAGTATTAATACAGTCAAAAGTCGCCGTATCCATCTTGGGGGGGGGGAGAGGTTGGCATCGCTCCCATCATCCTTTGCTGCGTGAAGATAACGGCTGCCATGCATTCTGGGAAACTGAATAGAAGCTGCCTGCAGGTCACAGGGTGAAAGGTCAGGTCCACAAGCACCACCACTTTCAAAAATTTATTTTATAATTTAAGTTAGAAAATCTACTGTTACTGGGGACACACCAATTTTGGTACAAAAATATGTCAGGATAGATAACAGTGATGTTTCTTATCAGACTTGGATAGAATGCAACTCGCTATCCCAGTACTGGCCCTGTCAGGAACATATGTGTAACAGGACTCGCTATCCCAGTACTGGCCCACTAAGGAATATGTGCGTAACAGGACTCGCTATCCCAGTACTGGCCCTGTCCGGAACATGTGTGTAACAGGACTCGCTATCTCAGTACTGACCCCGTCCGGAACATGTGTGTAACAGGACTCGCTATCCCAGTACTGGCCCCGTCAGGTACATGTGTCTAACAGGTCTCGCTATCCCAGTACTGGCCCTGTCAGGAACATGTGTGTAACAGGACTCGCTATCCCAGTACTGGCCCTGTCAGGAACATGTGTGTAACAGGACTCGCTATCCCAGTACTGGCCCACTAAGGGACATGTGTGTAACAGGACTCGCTATCCCAGTACTGGCTCCGTCGAGAACATGTGTGTAACAGGACTCGCTATCCCAGTACTGGCCCACTAAGGAACATGTGTGTAACAGGACTGATTATCCCAGTACTGGCCCTGTCAGGAACATGTGTGTAACAGGACTGATTATCCCGTTACTGCCGGGGGCAGGAGTCAGTCTATAAAATTTTTGGGTGGGCCAGCGCTCGCTGAGTCAAAAACATATCGAAAACAGGACTGGCTTTCAAAGGACAGCCTACCCTGCCTCGCTCCAAGTACCGATCCAGGCATGGAGGGTTTACATTGTTAAGTAAACTGACTCGAATGTGGTGGTTCAAGGGATGCAGTGTTTATATTATGCTCTGAAATCAGATCACGCAGATCTGTGGTGAGCACACCAAGGGACTGACATGAAAGAGACACAAATGGGATATGAGAGGTTTTATAATGACCGTTGTATGTGACCAGCATCGATCAATGCAAGCTGAAGAGTCTCAGCTTCCTGAAAGACCAGGTGTGACGGGCCTGCTAGTGGCATCTGATCAATATTTTTTAATATTACAGTGACAGCTTGCGGTCCCTTTTAAAAAAAAAAAAATTCAGTCTAATCATAAATTCAGTTGAAGACGTGTAAGGGACGGTCATTGTCAGGGAATGGGACGAAAAGATTCCTCTTACCGTGCTGCTGCATTTCACTGGGAGCGCTTTACTGAGGAACTGTAACATAAAGAGAAACAGAAAATAGGTTTGATTCTGGTCACTGTAATGTTCTTCCCTCCTGTCCTGATGGTGTTGACTCTTGTTGAGTTACTAGGCCACCCTCCATTACCTCGCCCATTCTTCATCTGAGCGCCCAGTCAGTGTTTATTGGCAGGTTGTCCCATCCTGAGCCTCCCTTATCCTCCCTTACACAGCAAACTGGAACGGCTCCTGATTTACTTTTACTCCGTTCAAGAACGATTCAATAATTACAGACGCAATAGATGTACTAATTGAAGTTGCTAATTGAGCCAATGGATTTGAGCCCAGCTCCCAGACCTGAAAAAGATGGTTCGATATCATCGTCATCCGTAGAGTTTACAAAACTGGATACATCACGGTCAACGTTCCTGCTAATTTTTTTGGGCGATGCCCAGCCCCTTTAAGGGGCTGCGCAGTCCATTCAAATTACCGCACGTTTTTTGCCGTTAGAACGCAGTTGAGCCGGCTGCACAGGACCCTTAGATCATTGTGCGGCCGCGTGATGGCACAACTTTAAGGGAATATTGGTCGTGGTATCTATAAAGTTACACACTACCAGCAGGTACATGTGTTCAGTCAGCTGATCGCATCCCAGACAGAATTGGCCTCAACACTCCTGGGCTTGGTGGGAGGGGAGTGGGGGGGCGGGGAAATCAGCCAGTGTGGCTCTTCCTGATTGCCATCAAGTGATTTCTACTGCAAAGTGCCTGTGGGTGAAGATGACAATGACAACAGCATCAGCTGGCATTTATCTTAGCACACGAGCAACTAGTTCTATTCACATTTACCCGCCCTGTTCCCATACTTCTTTTCCTTGATCCACACATCCAATCTAATCTTGAAATAGTTTCCGCCTGAACCTCTACCTGGAAGTGATTTACACAGCCCCACAACACTCGAAAAGAAAGACTTGCATTTCTATAGCGCCTTTCTACGACCACCAGATGTCCCAAAGCGCTTTATTGCCAATGAAGTACTTTTGAAGTGTAGTCACTGTTGTCTTCTTCTTCCCTTCTTAGGCAGTCCCTCGGAACCGAGGATGACTTGCTTCCACATTAAAAATGAGCTCGCAGGTGACTGATGAGTCCAATGCGGGACCTACAGTCTCTGTCACAGGTGGGGCAGACGGTGGTTGAAGGGGCGGGTGGGTCGGGTGCTTGGGTTGACGTGCGCTCCTTGCACTGCTTGCGCTTGGCTTCCGCTTGCTCCCAGCGAAGAGACTCGAGGTGTTCGGCGCCTTCCCGGATGCTTCTCCTCCACTTTGTGCGGTCTTGGGCCAGGGATTCCCAGGTGTCGGTGGGGATGTTACACTTTTTCAAGGAGGCTTTGTGGGTGTCCTTGAAGCGTTTCCTCTGCCCACCTGGGGCTCTCTTGCCGTGCCAGAGCTCAGAGTAGAGCGCTTGTTTTGGGAGTCTCGTATCGGGCATGCGGACAATGTGACCCGTCCATCGGAGCTGATTGAGCGTGGTCAGAGCTTCGATGCTGAGGATGTTGGCCTGAGCGAGAACACTGACGTTGGTGCGCCTATCCTGCCAATGGATTTGCAGGATCTTGCGGAGGCAGCGTTGGTGGTACCTCTCCAGTGCTTTGAGGTGCCTGCTGTACATGGTCCATGTCTCTGAGGCATACAGCAGGGTGGGTATCACTGCTGCCCTGTAGACCATGAGCTTAGTGCCGGGTTTGAGGTCCTGGTCTTAAAACACTCTCTTCCTCAGGCGACCGAAGGCTGCACTGGCACACTGAAGGCGTTGTTGGACTTCGTCATCGACGTCTGCCCTTGTCACTGTTGTAATGTAGGAAACGCAGCAGCCAATTTACGCACAGCAAGCTCCCACAAACAGCGATGTGATAATGACCAGATAATCTGTTTTTGTGATGTTGATTGAGGGGTAAATATTGGCCCCAGGACACTGGGGAGAACTCCCCCCTACTCTTCTTCAAAATAGTGGCCGCGGGATCTTTTACATCCACCTGAGAGAGCAGACGGGGCCGCGGTTTAACGTTTCATCTGAAAGACAGCATCTCCGACAGTGCAGCACTCCCTCAGCACTGGCACTGGGAGCGTCAGCCTAGATTTTTGTGCTCAAGTCTCTGGAGTGGGACGTGAACCCACAACCTTCTGTCTCAGAGGCGAGAGTACGCTGCACTGTCGGAGGTGCCGTCTTTTGGATGAGATGTTAAACCGAGGCCTCGTCGGCTCTCTCAGGTGGACGTAAAAGATCCCCTGTGATGTGCCTTCAATAACCACAAAACTAGAAATTATAAACTTTAACAAGTTGGCTTTTAATCACTAAGATCAGAGCTAACATCTCAACACACTGACTGGCTCGCAGGAATGAGTCATAAAGATCCTGGGATCTTTATGTAAGAGAAGTCAGGGGTGGAGCCAAGAGCCAAGACCTGGAACATTCCAGGTTAGTCAGGAAAGAGGAAGTGAAACTATACACAGTGTGGGGGAGGGTAATATACATGAGTGCAAAACGAATACAGGCAAGAACGGATACAGGCAAGCCAAACACATTTCATTACATTCACCCCTTCTTTAGATTAAGTCCATCGGGGTGATGTTTCTTAAAAGTTGGTATAAGTGAGTCTGTCAGGAGGTTTTGCGGTTCTCAGTGATCGGCGCAAAGCCGGTTGGGGTGCCTCTAGGGGAGTGGATTCTGGTTCCTCCGCTGTCCGGGCCTCCGCAGTGTCTTCCAGGTTATCTGCAGTGTCCTCCAGGTTAAAGTTGGGTATTGATACCTCTGGGCGTCCTGTCTCTTTTTGGTGTAGGTCTTCCTCTGGTAGTCTCTCATCGTTCTCTCCGCTCCCCGAGGGAGCGAGGTCTTTTATGGAAACAGTGTCCTCTCGCCCGTCAGAGTATTCGATATAGGCGTACTGAGGGTTTGCATGGAGGAGCTGTACCTTTTCCACAAGGGGGTCCGTTTTATGGCCTCTCACGTGCTTCCGCAATAGTACTGTCCCCGGAGACGTCAGCCACGCGGGTAGAGATATGCCCGAGGTAGATTTCCGGGGGAAAACGAACATCTTTTCGTGAGTGGTAGTGTTAGTGGCTGTACATAACAGAGACCTTATGGAGTGGAGCACGTCTGGGAGGACTTCCTGCCAGCGGGAGGTCGGAAGGCCTTTTGACTTTAAGGCTAACGTGACAGCCTTCCAAACAGTAGCATTCTCCCTTTCCACTTGCCCATTACCCCGGGGGTTGTAGCTAGTGGTTCTGCTAGTGGCTATCCCCTTCGAGAGCAAGAACTGGCGCAGTTCGTCACTCATAAATGACGTCCCCCTATCGCTGTGTATGTAGTTCGGCATGCCAAACATGCAGAATAGATTACTGAGACACTTGGTGACCGTGGCACTGGTCATGTCTGGGCAGGGAATGGCGAAGGGGAAGCGGGAATATTCATCGATGATATTGAGGAAGTATACGTTATGGTCGGCAGAGGGAAGGGGTCCCTTGAAGTCCAGACTTAGGCGCTCGAATGGCCGTGTGGCTTTGATAAGGTGTGCACGGTCAGGCCTGTAGAAACGAGGCTTGCATTCCACACAGATGCGGCAGGCTCTGGTCATTGCCCTGACCTCCTCGATGGAGTGGGGCAGATTGCGGGACTTTATAAAATGGTATAGTCGGGTGACCCCTGGGTGACAGAGGTCGTTGTGGAGACCCTGTAATTTGTCCGTATGAATGCTGGCACACATTCCCCGCGATAGGGCGTCTGGGGGTTCATTAAGGGCTCCCGGCCTGTACATAATATCATAGTCGAACGTGGATAGTTCGATCCTCCACCTGAGTATTTTGTCATTCTTGATTTTCCCCCTTTGTTATTAAACATGAAAGCCACCGACCGCTGGTCGGTGAGCAGGGTGAAACGTTTGCCGGCTAGGTAGTGTCTCCAGTGCTGCACTGCCTCCATTATAGCCTGTGCCTCCTTCTCGACAGAAGAGTGCCTGATTTCAGGTCCCTGAAGGGTTCGGGAGAAGAAGGCCACAGGTCTCCCAGCCTGATTGAGGGTCGCAGCTAAGGCAAAGTCTGACGCATCGCTTTCGACTTGAAAGGGAATGCTTTCGTCCACTGCACACAGTGCAGCCCTTTCAATGTCCTGTTTGATACTGGTGAAAGTCTCCCGAGCTTCAGCTGATAGTGGGAAGGACGTTGATTTAATGAGGGGTCGGGCCTTATCAGAGTAATTGGGCACCCATTGGGCATAATACGAAAAAAATCCCAGGCACCTTTTTAAAGCTTTGGGATTGTGTGGCAGGGGCAGTTCCTTTAGGGGGCGTAATCGGTCAGGGTCCGGTCCAATTACCCCATCTTCCACCACACAGCCGAGGATACAGAGATGGGTTGTGTTGAAGACACATTTGTCTTCGTTGTAGGTTAGATTCAGCTTTAGGGCAGTTTTTTTAAATCTCGCAAGATTTAGATCGTGGTCTTGCTGGTTGTGCCCGCAGATAGTGACATTGTCCAGATAGGGGTAGGTAGCTTGTAGTTTATTCTCGTCAACCATGCGGTCCATCTCACGTTGGAAGACCGAGACCCCATTTGTTACCCCGAAGGGCACTCTGAGAAAATGGTAGAGGCGTCCGTTCGCCTCGAAGGCGGTGTATGGGCGGTCCTCCGTTCTAATGGGGAGCTGGTGATACGCGGATTTGAGGTCGATAGTCGAGAAGACTCGGTATTGCGCGATCCGGTTGACCATTTCTGATATGCGGGGTAAAGGGTAGGCGTCCAGCTGGGTATAAATATTAACAGTCTGGCTGTAGTCAATTACCATCCGTTTCTTTTCGCTATTTTTAACTATGACTACTTGGGCACGCCACGGACTGGTACTGCATTCAATAATGCCTTCCCGCAGGAGTCTGTCCACTTCCGTCTTGATAAAGTGTGTCTTCCAGACTGTACCGTCTACTTTTGGTCGCTATGGGCCTACAGTTCGGAGCGAGATTAGCGAATAAAGAGGGCGGGCTGATTTTTAAGGTTGATAGGCCACAGACTGTGAGTGGCGGCTGGGACCCGCCATATGCTAGCGTGACACTTTCGTGGTGGTACTGGAAGTCCAGGCCCAAGATTACATTAACACAGAGTTCTGGCATCACGAGGAGTTTAAAATCCTTGTAGTCCGTGCCTTTTACAGTCAGTGTTACCACACAGTAGCCCAAAATGTCCGAAGTGTGGGGCTTAGCAGCCATAGCAATTCTGCCCCGTGTAGGGGTTACCGTTAATGAGTGCTGCCGTACCAGGCTAGGGTGGATAAAACTCTCGGTACTCCCACAGTCAATTAAACATTTCGTTAAATTCC
Source organism: Somniosus microcephalus (assembly GCF_052327205.1). Lineage (NCBI taxonomy): Eukaryota > Metazoa > Chordata > Chondrichthyes > Squaliformes > Somniosidae > Somniosus > Somniosus microcephalus. The sequence continues at coordinate 32,547,887 of NC_141014.1, read as the reverse complement.
CGTTTACCTGTATGTCCATCATGGATTTTGTCAACAGGTGTGGCCTGGATTGATCCACCGTGATCGAAGCCACTGTTGGGCCCTGGGCGGCCGTTGAGTCGGGAAAAGATGGCGGATCCCAAGATGGCGGCCCGCACGGCACGCACGAGGCGGTGACGGAGTTGGAAATCGGATTCCCCCTGCAGACTTTGCTAAAATGCCCCTTTTTCTTACATTTGAAGCATGTAGCGTCCTTCGCTGGGCATCGTTGTCTGGGGTGCTTGGCCTGGCCGCAGAAGTAGCATTTCGGGCCTCGAGACATTACCGCTGTAGTAGGACTCCTGGGTGAACTTCTGTGTGGGGACTCCGGCGGTGTAGAGCTGGTCTGAGACCTGGATGGGGAAGATGGCTGATTCCAAGATGGCGGCCCGCTCGGCGCGCACGAGGCGGTGAGGGCCGCATGGCCGGAAGAATAAGAGTCAGAGTTTTTCTGGGCCGCGTCCAGCAATCGCGCAGTGGCCACTGCCTTTTTTAAGTCCAGGGCCTCCTTCTCCAGCAGTCTCTGCCGGATATAATTCGATTTGAGGCCCGTGATGAAGGAATCGCGGACCAATTTGTCAGAGTACGCGTTGGCCGTCACGGCCTTGCAGTTACAGTCCCGGACCAAGTCCTTTAGGCCCTGTAAGAAATCGTCCATTGATTCCTCAGGTCGCTGCCTGCGTGTAGCCAGCAGATGTCTGGCGTACACTTCATTTACTGGCCTCTGGTATTGGGCCTTCAGGATAGTGATGGCCTCCGTGTAAGAGGTGGCGTCCCGGATGAACGAATAAATCCGATGATTAACGCGAGTAGTCAGTAGACTCAGTTTATCTACCTCGCTAGCGGATGAGGCCCTCGCGAAGAGTTCGAAGCATTTGAGCCAGTGTCCAAATTGATTTGATGCTTCAGCAGAATGTGGATCCAAGTCCAGACGCTCTGGTTTTAGGAGTCGATCCATCCTAGTATTCTTTAGTGATTAAAATTGATGTGCCTTCAATAACCACAAAACTAGAAGTTATAAACTTTAACAAGTTGGCTTTTAATCACTAAGATCAGAGCTAACATCTCAACACACTGACTGGCTCGCAGGAATGAGTCATAAAGATCCTGGGATCTTTATGTAAGAGAAGTCAGGGGTGGAGCCAAGAGCCAAGACCTGGAACATTCCAGGTTAGTCAGGAAAGAGGAAGTGAAACTATACACCGTGTGGGGGAGGGTAATATACATGAGTGCAAAACGAATACAGGCAAGCCAAACACATTTCATTACACCCTGGCACTATTTCGAAGAAGAGCAGGGGGAGTTCTCCCCAGTGTCCTAGGGGCCAATATTTATCCCTCAATCAACATAACAAAAACAGATTATCTGGTCAATATCACATTGCTGTTTGTGGGAGCTTGCTGTGTGCAAATTGGCTGCCGCGTTTCCCACATTACAACAGTCACTACACTTCAAAAAGTACTTCATTGGCTGTAAAGTGCTTTGGGATGTCCGGTGGTCGTGAAAGGCGCTATAGAAATGCAAGTCTTTCTATACCCTGCATTGTTCTAATGAAAAAAGACCCAATTTTTTAAGTCTTCCTTTGTATTTTTATATCCTCATAGTAGGCAGCATCCTAGTGAACCCGTGTCGTATCCTCTCTAAAGCCTCACTATCCCTCCTGTAGTGTGGAGCCCAATACTGCACACAGTACTCTAGGGTTTTATATCGGCTCATCATTCGCTCTTAGCTTTTATATTTTAAGCCTCTTGTGGTAAAACCTTGAATTCCATTAGCTTTTTTTTAAAAAGCAGCCTCATCAATCTAAAAGGCTGCCTTTCACTGTCCTGTAAATCTGCCCCCTGCCCCACACCACCCCCCTCCACCCCCCAAAACCCCTTTGCTCCTCCAGAGCACCAAGCCTACTTCCATTCAGAGTATATGTGCACTGGGCATTGGCTTCACCGGCAGAGCTGCTAGAGGACAGAAACACCACACGAAGCAAAAAAAGAACAAATGTAGCCCGTGTACCTCTCACTTCCAGTTTACATTCCACCTCATCTTCACCCAGGTCGTTTATAGCCTTGCAGGTGTAATTTCCGCCATCAAAGGTGCTCGGCTTGCGAATCTGCAGCGTCAGGACGCCTTGGTTGTGGTGCATCAGGAACTTAGGATCGTCTATGATGGCCACTTTGTTCTTCATCCAGGTGATCTTTGGCTGCATTCGGGAAAATAAAACTGGGTTTACAGCTCATCAAGGTTGAGAAGCACAGCGAGCTGCGGCAGGGTTGAGCAGCAAGGCAGGCTAGAGAGGAAGAACTTGCATTTATCGAGCGCCTTTCACGACCTTCCCCCAAAAGCACTTCACAGCCAATCGAGTACCTTTGAAGTGTAGCGCACAGCAAGATCCCACAAACAGCGATGAGATGAATGACCGGATAACGGGGGTGAAAACTGGACGCAAACCGGGCAGAATCACCTTTGCCGACACGCCCGGCATTGAGTTCTGTTGAAGTCGGTGGAACCGAATATCGGAATGATAATAAGCCTAGTGGTTATGATCCTGGACTAGCGACTTAGAGAGGTCGCGAGTTCAAGTCCCACTGTGGCAAAACTAGCGGGGGGGGGGGGGGGGTAATTTGCAACTGCGTCACCCCGGGCACGAAGCTGCTGGTGGAGCAGATCATCTGCTTGTTATAGAACCCGCCTGATTTACCTTCCACTGATGGCGGCTGATCCGGTTCAAGAGGTCACCTCACAGGTTGAAAATGAGAAAATTACTGGGGAAAGCTGCCAGATTTTTGTCAAAACACCCCCCCCCCCCCACCCCACCCAACTCATTCATTACATGTCGTTGAGGGAAGGGAAGCGACCCGGTCTGGCCTACATTAATTACATGGTTGACTCTTAATGCCCTCTGAAGTGACCTGACAAACCACTCAAGTTGTAGCACAACTGCATGAATCAATGTAGCCTTGCCAACACTGCCTACATCCCAAGAACAGATAAAAGCTGACCCTTCACCTACAGCATTTTAATTTGGTCCTTTGGAATTCTATACAATGGAAATGAATGAGAGGAGTTCCCTCCAGTGGAACTCTGTATATTAGGGGTGAATTGGAAGTGGTTTGGTCCATTGCAACGTTATATACTCGGAATTGATGAGAAGTGTAAGTAGAACAACCTCTCCCTCAACATCAGCAAAACAAAGGAGATGATCGTGGACTACAGGAAGCGGCAGGGGGAGGGACACACCACAATCTACATCGAAGGGGCTGAGGTGGAGAGGGTCAGCAGCTTCAAATTCCTGGGTGTATTCATTACGGAGGACTTAACGTGGTCACATCACATCGACGTCGTAACGAAGAATGCATGCCAACGCCTGTTCTTCCTCAGGAGACTGAAGAAATTTGGAATGGCCCCCCAGATTCTCACCAACTTCTACCGGTGCACCATCTGTCCGGCTGCATCACGACCTGGTATGGCAACTGCACCGCCACAGACCGCAAGGCTCTACAGATGGTGGTGAAAGCTGCACAACATACTATAGGAATTAAACTACCTGCTGTGCAGGATATCGACCCCGAGAGGTGCCGGGGGAAGGCCCTGAGAATCATTAAAGACGCGAGCCACCCCAGCCACAACCTCTTCGCCCTGCTCCCGTCCGGTAAGAGATACTGAAGCATACGGTCTCGTACCAGCAGGTTTCGAAACAGCTTCTACCCCCAGGCCATAAGACTCATGAACGTATAATTTATTATTATTTATTACTGTTGTTTTATTTATTATTACTGTATTTCTATTAGTATTTTTATCATTGTTATGCCATATTTATTCCAATGTTGGGAGGACTCGTAAAAATCAACATTTCATTGTGCAGTATACACGTCTGCTGCATATATGACAAATAAAATTGAATTGAATTGAAAAAGTGGTTTGCTCCATTCGAACAATGAGAGTGAACAGGAAAGAGGGGGCTCCTTTGGAATATTACAGCTGAACCAGTAATATGGTTAGAACCGACTGTCTTAGTTAAGATACTTACTTTAGGGCTGCCTCGTACAGAACAACTCAGCTTTGCTGTGTAACCTGCTACAACAGAACGATTCAACAGAGGCTGTGTGAACTTTGGTGCGCGGCTGAAGTCATACTCCTTGTACGGTGGTGGCACATAAGTTTTGCCTGTGTAGGGAGACAGGGAAGAATTAAGACTCGACTTGACTTTTTTTTTCCAACGCTGTTTAGTATTTTTCTCCACTTGCCATGGTTGACCTCACCCCAAAGCCTTTCCACCATCGACAAGGCACAAGTCAGGAGTGTGATGGAATACTCTCCACTTGCCTGGATGAGTGCAGCTTCCAACAACACTCAAGAAGCTCGACACCATCCAGGACAAAGCAGCCCGCTTGATCAGCACTCCATCCAGCACCTTAAACATTCACTCCCTCCACCACTGGCGTACCGTGGCTGCAGTGTGTACCATCTACAAGATGCACTGCAGCAACTCGCCAAGGCTTCTTCGGCAGCACCTCCCAAACCCGCGACCTCTTCCACCTAGAAGGACAAGGGCAGCAGGCGCATGGGAACACCACCACCTCCAGGTTCCCCTCCACGTCACACACCATCCTGACTTAGAAATATATCGCCAATCCTTCATCGTCGCTGGGTCGAAATCCTGGAACTCCCTCCCTAACAGCACTGTGGGAGCACCTTCACCACACAGACTGCAGCGGTTCAAGAAGGCGGCTCACCACCACCTTCTCAAGGGCAATTAGGGATGGGCACTAAATGCTGGCATTGCCAGCGATGTCCACATCCCATGAATGAATTAAAAAAATACACCAACTCGGTGGGGGTGGGGAGGAACATTTCTGCGTACGTGCCACATGTCTGGAACGGTGCATGCAAACCCACATCCCACTGCTTCACGGCATAGTGTGATAGTACACCAATACATGGTAGGACTTGTACAGTTACATGGTATAACCACGCAGCCAAATTCTTTGTGGTACAGGTAGAACGTCCCGAATCCGGCAACCCCGGGACTGAGGCCAAGCCAGTTTTCAGGTTTTCCCGGACTTCGGAACGTGTTTCTGATGTCCGAAGTCCAGAAATGCCCGAGCCCAGGTTGCGATACTTCCGGCCCTCGGACACCAGAAACACGTGCCAAGTCCGGAAATGCCTGGGCCCAGGTTGCGCTATTTCCGGTTTATGGTAAGCATCCCTCAAGGTGTCCGGATTCCGGAACATTTAACGGATTCCGGATCCCTGCCACCAATCGTCCCGGAGTCCGGATTGCGGAACTCCGGATTTGGGACGCTCAACCTGTGCTGTTTTGGAGGGCAAGGATCTTGTTTTAATCGAAATCAAATATACCATCTCAAGCAGAATTTCTCTTGTATGAAGCATTAAGTCTTAAAAGGTGAAAGGGGAAGGGACACAATATTTGGGAGCTTTTGAGACAAATTTAGTTCCCGAAACAGACTGCATAAAGATCAACCTGATCTCGGGTATCACCTTGGCCATCTGAGGGCTGAAATTAAGGCACATTTTTTCAGGCAGGCGACAAGGGGGGAAAAATTTGGTCCGTTGGCGCCTCCCGTTAGCGACCCGAGGCGCGGCGCCGCTAACGCCTCGTGCAAAATTCAGCGGGAGGTTAGCGGCGGTGGTAGCCGGTAACGCCCCGCGGCGTTGCGCCTCCGGCGATGATGTCATCACCGTGCGCAGCGCCCCACTCACAAACTTGGCTCGCGCCCCATGACCTACCGCCGGACGCTGTGTCCGACAGGGTCAGGGGGCGTTTTTGCGGCCGGGGCTGCGATAATTTAAAGGCCGGTGCTGTAAAGTCTGTGGGTTGTTTAGTTAATTAATACACAGACTACCAGAGTAACTTAAAACAGGACTTTACTATTCGATGGTCGGGGCGAATCTGCCCAATAAATCCTGACACAGCACTTATATACCGGTGTGGTCACCGTCGGTATTACAGTATACAGAAGCCAACAAAGTAGTGCAACACCTAAAGTAGTTCTCTTAAAGGTGGACGGTTACATACAATAGTTCTCTTAAAGGTAGACGGGTACATACACTACAATCCTCCCTTTTTAGCTTACAACATACTGATTCCCCATTAAACATACATTATAACATATATACAACTTTATGCAAGACAGTTCACAGATTCAGTCTCTCTGGAGGTTTCCGGACTCTGTCCGGATAACGCCTCGGTGGTGTCGTAACTCCCGGCGGGGTAGTAGGTGCTTCTGGCAAGGTCGATTCGGCTTGAAGGACAGTGTCAGGTTCATCTGATTCCAGTATTACCAGATCGGAGGTAGGTGTTCTGGGTATCTCTGTCTCAACATTAACCGTGTAAGGTGGTGGAGTAGGTTGGCCATTTGTGGCTGACCCTATGATCTGGTCAACATGGCGCCTTATTATACTGTCCCCAATGTCCACCGTATACATCAACGGCCCTAGCCTTTTTCCAATAGTTCCAGGCTGCCATTTCTCGGTACGGTAGTCCCGGGCCAAAACTTGTTGACCTATCTGAAAAGATCTAGTTGGCCTTTCATTCATGCCCTGGAATTGCCGGTTCTCTACGTCCCTTCTGACGTTTGGCTTAAGCAAATCCAGCCGGCATCTTAGTCGTCTATTAAAAAACATCATGGCGGGAGTTTGATTTGTGACCGCATGTGTTGCATTCCTGTACGCCAACAAGAAGCTATCCACCTTATGTTGTAAGTTAATGGCTTCATTACCCATGGCCTTTATGGCCTTCTTGAAGGTCTGGACAAACCTTTCAGCCAATCCATTGGAGGTGGGATGGTATGGGGCTGACGTGTAGTGCTTAACCCCATTGCTCTTTAAGAATTTCTTGAATTCTTCGGACACAAATTGCGGTCCATTATCAGAACAGATCTGTTCCGGCAGCCCATTCCTAGCAAACATGGTCCTTAACACTGTGATGGTTTTTTCCGTGGTGGTGGTGGACATCTTTATTACCTCCGGCCACTTGGAGTGTGCACCCACCGCTATTAGAAACATTGAGTCCATAAATGGACCAGCAAAGTCGATGTGTACCCTTTGCCAAGGAGATGAGGGCCACTCCCATGGATGCAGAGGAGCCTGTGGTGGCGCGTTTTGGACCTTCTGGCATCCTAGACAGCTCTTAGTGATTTCTTCGATGTCCCCATCAATGCCTGGCCACCACACAAATGCTCTTGCTAGGTTCTTAATTTTCACTCCACCCAGATGTCCCTCGTGCAGCTCCTTTAACACCTTCTGTTGAAGTTTGGGTGGAATCACCACTCTAGATCCACACATCAGGGTTCCTCGACACACTGACAGCTGTTCTTTTCTCTGCGAAAATGCTGGCAGCGTTGGTTCGCCCTGTGCTGGCCATCCCTCCACCGTTAAATCATAGACTCGTGAGAGAGTCAGGTCATTTCTTGTTTCGTTTTCGATCATCGAATTTGTTACTGGTAGAATTTCCACTATGGATGAGTGGAACATCTCTACCGGGTCCACTGTAGTCGCTTCTTCTACTATCGGCAATGGCAAGCGCGATAACCCATCAGCATTTCCATGCTGTTTGGACCTTTTGTATTCGATGTCATATTGGTGTGCCCCAAGTAACACGGACCACCTCTGTAACCTTTGCGCTGTCATGGTGGAAACGGCCTTGTTAGGGTTGAATATGGACACCAACGGCTGGTGGTCTGTCAGTAATGTGAACTTCTTGCCCTGCAGGTAATGATTGAATTTCTTTACGCCCCACACAAGGTTGAGGGCCTCCCTATCTATTTGAGCATAATTTCGCTCCGCGGAGGTCAATGATCGGGACGCGAATGCCACTGGCCTTTCCAAGCCATTTGGTAACTTGTGTGAAAGTACTGCTCCAATTCCATAGGGGGAAGCATCACAAGCTAGACGAAGAGGTAACGTTGGGTTGAAATGAGCCAACACTTCTTCAGAGGTAATCAACGCCTTGCTTCTGCGAAAGGCCTTTTTACATTCCTCACTCCACTTCCATGGTACTTCTTTCCGCAACAGAGCATTCAGTGGATGCAGCACCGTGGATAGATTCGGCAGAAACTTGTGATAATAATTAATCAACCCCAAGAATGATCTTAACTGTGATACGTTTTCCGGAGCGGGGGCCTTCACGACAGCTTCTATCTTGTCAGGTGGCTTGTGCAGCCCCTCTCGGTCAATGACATGACCGCAGTACGAGATCCGTTTTTGGAAGAACTCACACTTCTTGCGATTAACTCGAAGGCCATATTCCTTCAACCTAGTGAGCACCAGTTTCAAATTTGTGAGGTGTTCTTCCTCGTCTTCTCCCGTAATCAGGATATCGTCTAAGTAACACTGCGTGCTTGGAATTCCTTGTAATACCTGCTCCATGGCCCTCTGCCAAATTGCTGGAGCCGAAGCTACCCCAAAAACCAGTCTATTATAACGATACAAGCCTCTGTGTGTGTTGATGGTGAGGTACTGACGCGACTCTTCCTCGACTTCCATTTGTAAGTATGCCTGTGCCAGGTCTATCTTGGTGAAGTGTTTCCCTCCAGCCAACGAAGCAAAGATATCTTCAATCCGCGGAAGCGGGTATTGTACCGTGTGAAGCACCGGATTCACTGTGATCTTGAAGTCTCCGCAGATGCGGACCTTCCCCGGTCCCCCTGGCTTGTTACTTGGTGAAGACTTCATGACGGGAACAATGGGCGTGGCCCACTCACTCCAGTCCACTTTTGACAGTACCCCTGATCGTTCAAGTTCTTCCAGTTCTGCCTCCACAGCAGGTCGTATCGCGTAAGGTACCGATCTGGCTTTGAAAAATTTTGGGCTTGCATGTTCTGCAATCTTAACCTTTGCTTTAATTCCTCGCAGTGTTCCCAGTCCTTGCTGGAATACCTCTTTAGCTTCGTCCAATATTCTGGACAACCGTTCAGGTTTGACATCTTCCTTTCCGGAATCTACCGTCATGGTGTTTAGTGAATGCCAGTCTATCTTTATTTTCCTGATCCACTCCCATCCCAGAAGTGGTGGACCTCCCTCAGGCAACACATACAGGTCCATCCTTTGGTGATCTTTGTCCTTGTATCTCACCTTGACTTCTATCTTTCCGATGGGGTATACTTTGTGCCCCGTGTATGTCTGCAATACTAGTTCCGTATCCCGTAGGGGAATATGCTTGAATAACTTTTTATAATCATGCTTATTCATGACCGTCAACGCCGATCCGGTGTCCACTTCCATTTTCACTTGGACTTTTGCAATCTGTAGTGTGATCCAGATAGCTTGTCGGTCAGCTTCATTACTCACATTGTGAATTCTCAGACTATCCAGTTCCTTGCAGTTGGAGTGTGAGTCCGAATTCTGTTCTTCCGGACTCTTCCTAGTCACCTCATGTACCTTTCTGTACCTCTTTTGTGGTGACTCATTATTGTTGGTCTTCTTTCTTGACCGGCATACCTTAGCTATGTGACCGAGCTTGCCATATTTCCTACATTCCTGGTTTTTAATCCAGCATTGGTTCTGGTCATGTGTTGTCTTCCCACAACGATAGCATTTCGTTGTACCCGAAGTAATTTGCTGCACACTGAGTGCCGCTGCCTTTAGCTGCATTTCCGCCGTTCCTTTCGCTGCGGCTTTGTTCGATGCAGCAATGAGGACAGCCTTATCAAGTGTAAGATCGTTCTCTTCGAGCAGTCGTTTTTGTGTTTCTTCCTTCAACATTCCGCACACGAATTTGTCTCTGAGTGCCTCTGCCAGATTTTCCCTAAACTGACAGTGTTTCGCTAGCCTACGCAGTTCAATCAGGTACTCCGCGTTGCTTTCCTCTTTCCGTTGCGTTCTCGCGTAAAATTTGGATCGTTCCACTAACATCAGTGGTGCGGGGTTAAAATGATCCTTCAGGACAGCAACAATATCATCGAAAGTCTGATCCGCCGGTTTAGCTGGTGCTAGTAGATGCTTCAAGAGCCCGTATGTCTTCGCGCCCATCGAGTTTAGCAAGGTTATAGCTTTGTCATCTTCTTCTATTTTATTGGCCTCACCATAGATCTCAATGCGTTCCACATACGTGGCCCAGTCTTCTACCTCGGAATTAAAATCGTTGATGTTACCACGCTTAGGCATCTTCCTCTCTTCCTGATAACACCACGGATTATTTCTTTAAATTTTCTTTTTTTTTCTTCAAGATGGCGGTTCCCGCGAAAATGGCGGTTTCCCGCGCTTATCTTCTCTCCCCGCCCACTTCAATGGCGGTTCCCCGCTTCTGTCTTCTTCTCCGCCTAATGGCGGCTTCCCGCGTTTCTTCCCCTGGCGGGAGGGGTACACTTTCCCCCACGGGCGACGGCCGCTGGCTTTCAGGTTCACAGCCTGCGCGTCGGCTTCAGTGCTTTCCCTTTTCTCGGCAGGGCAACCGGCGCTGGGTACACCCCGTTGACAGCGAACAGTTTCAGCCGCTGGGCTGGCTCTCGCTCAGTTCCCCTTGCTCGGGCTCTGTCTCTCTCCCGCTCGCTCGGCTCTACCGGCGCTGGGTACACCCCGTTGACGGCGAACAGTTTCAGCCGCTGGACTGGCTCTCGCTCAGTCTCCCTTGGTCGGCTCTGCCTCTCCCGCTCGCTCGGCTCCCAATCGCGCCTCCCAGCCCTCTCGCAGTCCGGTGCTTCCCTCCCCGGCTGTGGCTGAGTTTTTATATCTTCCCGCGCCTACGCTCCCGGTCGCAGCGCTTCGTGGCTTCGGTCGCTGCCCGGCCTTTTTCGCCGGTCGCGGTCTAGCTGTCTCACGACGCCGTTGCGTCCCCAGCCTGTCTGTACCGCGGCTTCCTTGCTCCACGCTGCCCCAGTCTCAGCGCCTCTGGGCCCGACTTCTGTCCGGCTCCTTTCCCCCTCGACTGTGGTCGAGTGCACCGCCCTTATCCTCCGGTTATTCTGTTTACTTTTCCCTTACTCACAGTCACCGTGGCCGGCTTGCTTCTCGTGCTGATCGGCTCACTCTTCACCGTGGCAGAAGGGACAGTCAGTGCCTGTTGCTGATGGAAGTCTTTGTCTCTGAATTCTTCCTCCTTTCCAGCTCTGCAGACTCGAGTTTTCTCCCAGCAGAATGACGAGGGCGGTTGCCTCTTCTCGACGCTCGTTAACTGCTTCGGAAGTATTGTTGCCGCAGGGTACGATCGGACTCGTCGCCACTGTAAAGTCTGTGGGTTGTTTAGTTAATTAATACACAGACTACCAGAGTAACTTAAAACAGGACTTTACTATTCGAAGGTCGGGACGAATCTGCCCAATAAATCCTGACACAGCACTTATATACCGGTGTGGTCACCGTCGGTATTACAGTATACAGAAGTCAACAAAGTAGTGCAACACCTAAAGTAGTTCTCTTAAAGGTGGACGGTTACATACAATAGTTCTCTTAAAGGTAGACGGGTACATACACTACAGGTGCCGGGCGGCCTTTTTTTTCGAGCTGCCTGCCAGCACCTGCCCCCTCTGGCCTCCCTCCTGCAGGGGAGCCAGCCGTGATCGATCAGCTTGGCACTCCTCTCGAGTGCCGGGCTCTATTGCCGACGCCCCGCTCCCCGCTGGAGCAGGGCCCCGGGTCGCGCTGCGCTAGGCGGCTCCCTTTTAATCAGGGGTGGGAGGCCTGCAGTACCGCGGCGCTACGTGCTGGCGCGCGTGGCGCTGCTGCACGTAGCGCCATGATATTCAATGGGAGCGCCCCAAGAGGGAGGGAGAGCGCTTCCAGTAGCGGCCCCGCCTCCTGCTTGGGGGCGCTACCATTGAATTTCAGGCACAGGGGTGCTAACATTTTCGGGGCGCTAAAAGTAGTGCCCCGCCGAAGTTAGCACCCCAAAGGGCACGAGCCAATTTTCCCCCCCAAAGGAGTTTAACTTTGCGTCTAACCTGTGCTGCACTTGATATGGGAATGCTTTAAGGGACAGCGTTAAGGGAGGAAGGAAGGAACTTGCACGTCCACAACCTCAGGACTTCACAGCTACTAAGTGCAGTCAACGTTGTTACGTAGGCAACTATGGCAGCCTATTGGTAGGCAGTAAGGTCCTAGAAACAGTATTGAGACTAGTTAATCTATTTTGGTGGTGTTGGTCAGGGGATAAAGGAAGGATTTCCTGCTACTCTTCCAAAAAAAAGTGTCATGGCATCTAAAAGTGTCATGGCATCTTCTACAGCCACCTATACAGATAAGGCCGGCTCACCTGAGAAATGGCACATCTGACAGTGAAGCACTCCTTCGGTACTGAAGTAGCCACCTAGATTATTTGCTCAGGTCCTCGAGTGGGGCTTGAACACACAACCTTGTGTCTCGAAGGCAAAAGTGCCACCCCTTGAGCCAAGCTGACACATCAGGCTACAGTGGACTGTGTTGGGTTAGTCAATGCCAACACTGGGTGGAAAAAGCATTGTGAGGCAAATTTCAGACCCATTATCCCACACCAGGCAGTGCGCATTCCACCCCTGAGATATTTGGCTGCTACTGTAACAACCTGATGAGAGAGAAGGTAATCCTGTCACTTACTGTCTTTCTGGATAAAGGCCGTATTCTTTGATGTTCTTGGGCTGTCGCTCAGGCCACAGATATTCTCACTGAAGACACGGAAGTAGTACTCGTTGCCTATGATGAGATCAGAGATGGTGCAGTTGGTCTGACGGTTATGCTCGTACACTGTGAACCATTCCTGAAACCAAAGGGTGAAAGTTTTTCACTTATTTGTCAGTACAAGCCAAACCACAGGACAGACCCTTCTGAGAAGGTGGGGAAGGGAATTTTGTTGAGACCATCCCTACCCTCATCCAATGTCCATACATAGAACAGTACAGCACGGAAAGAGGCCATTCGGCCCATCGAGTCTGTGCCGGCTCTTTCGAAGAGCAATCCAGTTAGTCCCACTCCCCCGCTCTTTCCCCATATCCCTGCAATTTTTTTCGCCAATTCTATTTTGTAAGGCTACTATTGAATCTGTATCCACCACCCTATCAGGCAGCGCATTCCAAATCCTAACCACTCGTTGCGTAAAAATGTTTTTCCTCATGTCACCTCTGGCTCTTTTGCCAGTCACCTTAAATCTGTGCCCTCTGGTTATCGACCCTTCACCCATTGGAAACAGTTTCTCTTTATTTACTCTATCTAAACCCTTCATGAGCCGGAATTACCGCTGCGATCGGAGCCGTTGTGCCCGCCGGAAGTTCAGCTTGAGCACCCCAAGAGGGACGCGGGGCGCTGCTCGAGGCGCCCCGCGTCCCTCTTGGGGCGCTGAAACTGAATATCGCAGCGCAACGTGCCGCAGCGCCATGCGCTGCGGCACAGCGCGCTGCGGTACTGCAGGCCTTCCTCCCCTTCTTAAAGGGGAGGGGCCTTCTGCAGCGCGATCGAGGATCGCGAGTGCCAGCAAAAGAGCCCGGCACCGAGGAGAAGTGCCGGGCTGTTGGAACGCAGTCGGCACTCCGCGGGGGGGGGCGGCTCAGAAGGCCGGGGACGGCAGCGTGGAGATGTGCTGGCAGGCGGCCAGCAAAAAAAATGGCCACCCCGCACCTCTCCTTTAATTAGCGCCTCTACCGCCGCAGGTAGGCCCCCCTGAACCGGTCGCAAATAGCGTCCGGCGTTAAAGCAGGGGGCGCAACTAAATATCATGGTCGGGGCAGTAGCGAGGCGCTGTGCACACCGATGATGTAATCGGTAGCGGCGCAGCGCTAACGGCTAGTGCCGCCATTAGCGTTCCGCTAAATTTAGCGGGAGGCGTGGCCAGTGGCTTCTGACCCACTTAGCTCCCTCTTAAGGCGCTAACGGGTGGCGCAGCCCACTGAATTTCTAGGCCGTGGACTTTCCAGCATCGGAGAAGGAACTCTGCCCGCTTTTCCTCTCCGGGCATTGTGTGTGGGAGGTCGGGGGGAAGGGACTATTAATGCATCAACTGCTGTACCAGTTGAGATTGGGCAACTCAGTTCCAATTGGACATTAGACCGGAGGCCAGTATCAGTCATTTCCTCTTGGAGGGGAGTGTGTGGTGCTACCTTCAACGCCTCAGCTGAAATTGCCCGTGTGTGTGGGGGGATTCACGGCGCCACAGTATAGCACAGCGTGTCAGTGTGTTGTGACACCGGCCGAGCCAATCTTTCGCGCTCACCATGGTATTCTTGTCGGCTTTCTGAATGGTGTAGCCGGTGATGTCGCTGTTGCCGTTATCCTTAGGTGGCATCCACTCTATGCCAGCATTGAATCCCCAGACGTCTGTGATCTTCAGGGTCTCCGGAGGTTGGGGCTTGTCTGAAGTAGATTCAGAGAAAAGAAAATTCAAGGAAAAACTGCAGCTTAACATTCAAGGGAATAAAATGAAAGAGGTATTGTTTTTCAGCAGCAGTTGGCTCAAACTATAGCGCAGTGAGCTCCAGTGGGCGGCACTCTCACCTCTGAACCAGAAGGTTGTGGGTTCAAGCCCCACTCGTGGACTCGAGCACATAACCTAGGCTGACAGTCCAGTGTGGTACTGAGGGAGCGCTGCACCGTCTGAAGTGATACCTTGTAGATGAGACGTGAAATGAAGACTGATGTGCCTCAATGAATCCGAGACTCAACGTTAACGGAGCAAAGCAAGTCTTTTATTAATTCAGAAAGTAATACACAGTGGAGAAGTGTCTCTCATCCAGAGATCTGCTGTACTGCCTGTGAGACACGCTGGGGCCTGCTTAAGTAGGGGCCAGGTATGGGCGGAGCCCTACACACAATACAATACAGGTAAGGAAATGAAACTGAAACTAAACTCCCCTGCTTGTCACAGTCACAGGCACAATCAAACACAGAGAATACAGAGTGCCTGATGAATGGCATATTTCATCACAGAGACCCCCCCCTCCGCCCTCTCGGGTGGGCATTAAATATCCCACGGCGCTATATGAAGAAGAGCAGGGAGTTCTCCAGATGTCCTGGCCAACATCCATCCCTGAATCAACACTCCCAAAAACAGATTATCTGGTCATGCATCTCATTGCAGGTCTTGGGACCTTGCTGTGCGCATATTGGGCAGGATTTTCATTGGGCCGTGGAGGCAGGATTGGAGGCGTGCGGGGGGTTAAAATCCCGAAATCGGGGGTCCCGACCCCATCCCGCACCCAGCCCGCCTCCATGCCAGTTTCAAAGGAGGCGGGTGCCCACCCCGCATTGGGACCCGCCTCCCCGAGGCGGGAAGGGGATTAGTGCCAATTAACTGCCTGTTAACAGGTAGTTTTAGCCTAATCCCTATTTTTAATGTTGAAGTGTGGGATTCCCGGCGGTTCCAAACCACACCAAGTTAGAGGAGGCGGACCGTCGGGATGAAGGGCTTGGAGGGGTCGAGATGTCCGGTGTTCAGGTGAGTGATGGGTGCATGAGTGCAAAGGTAAGTGTGTTTGATCTGTGTAAAGTATTTAAATAGTGTTTACTTACCTTTACAGCCTTCCTTCCTTCAGGTCTCGGGAGTCCCTGATCTCACCGGCACAGAAAGCAGAATGGCTGCGAGCTGTCAGAAATTGCAGCATTCAGCTTTCTGTTCCGGGGAGATCTCTAAATCAGCCTGAGAGGAAGGAATTAACTTGGAGTACAGATTGTCAGTGTTTGACAGCTTCAAACTGCTGTCCAACGCTGATATTTCATCTGTCATAAGGTCTTGACAGATGAAACATCAATCTGTGACGTCAGCTGTTGCCGGGTGGCCCTTAATTGGCCTGCTGAGCCCGCTGGGCGGGCTCAACAAGGTCAATCAAGTCTAAATCGCGTGGGTTGGCTAGAACTCGATGGAGGCGGGACTACAACCCCGAAAGTTGTTGTCCCGCCTCCTACCCGCCTCCTCAATGAAAATCCAGCCCCTTGTCTGTCTATTGTCCTTACATTACAACAGCGACTACACTTCAAAAGTATATTATTGGCTGTGAAGTACCTCAGGTCCTGAAAGAACTGTTTCTTTCTTTCTATAACAAGACTATAAAAAAACAACTTGGCATCTGCATTTATCGCCCTTCCCCATCTCCAGTCATTCAGTATTTCTCTGCTCTCTTGTATCCAATCCTTTGTTTCCGTTGGTGTTTCTTCCTCCCTGACTGACCAGCTTCTCATCTGAACCAATTAAGGTGGATATATTCCTTCTGCTTATGTGTGAACTTTATGCACAGGATGAGGGATGTTCATGAGAACTAATGACCCAATTTCCATTTCTGACGCCCAAGTCGGGTCGGGTGGTGTAGCAGATATAGATGTAGCGCCGTATGATACAACAAAGAAACGCTTGCATTTACATAGCGCCTCCTCACATCTGCGAAAACTGCAAAGTGCTTCACGTATTTTTTGGTGCGCAGTGACCGTTATTTTTAGACAAATTTGGCAGCCATTTTGCACAGGAAACTAACTATGAGCTGAACGACCAGTTAATCTGCTTTTGGTGGCTGATTTTTTTTGGTTAGTGTTTTTGGTGCATCCTCCACTTCCTTTGCCCCGCCACTGGCGGCCACGCCTTCCGCCGTCTCGGCATTTAGCTCTGGAATTCCCTCGCCAAACCTCTCCGCCTCTCTACCCCTCTCTCTCCACCACTGCTTAAAACCTACCTCTTTGACCAAGTGTGCAATCACCTGCCCTGATGTCTCCCTTCTTTGGCTCGGTGTCACTTTTTTGCCTGACTACGCTGCTGTGAAGCGCCTTGGGATGTTAAAGGCGCTATATAAATGCAAGCTGTTGGTGATGAGGGAGGAATGTTGGCCAGGTCCTGGGAGAGCTCACTGCTCTTCTTCGAATAGTATCATGGCATTTCGTGAACATGAGCACAGTTCTGGTCTCCATATTACAAAAAGGATATAGAAGTACCAGAGAAGGTGCAAAAAAGGATTTACAAGGACGATACCAGAACTGAGAGGTTATAACTGTCAGGAAAGACAGAACAGGCTGGGGCACTTTTCTCTAGAAAAAGAGAAGACTGAGGGAAGACTTGATAGAGATCCTTAAAAATATGAAGGGGTTGGTTCGATAGGGTA
The DNA here is from genome assembly GCF_052327205.1 of Somniosus microcephalus. Taxonomy (NCBI): domain Eukaryota; kingdom Metazoa; phylum Chordata; class Chondrichthyes; order Squaliformes; family Somniosidae; genus Somniosus; species Somniosus microcephalus. Next base: position 32,530,869 of record NC_141014.1, on the reverse strand, counting down.
AACATGGAGAAGATGTTTCCACTTGTCCAAAACTAGGGGCCATTAATATAAGATAGTCACTAATAAATCCAATAGGGAATTCAGGAGAAACTCTTTACTCAGAGAATGATGAGAATGTGGAACTTGCTACCAAAATCCCTCTTTTTTTTGGGGGGTGTGCGGTCTCTTTAAGGGTTTGCGAAACTTAAACATTGAGAAAGCTGGTCCCGGCCGGCCATGCAGCTTATAGGGAACGTTGCTTGCTGGAGTGGTTGAGGCGAATAGCATAGAGGCATTTAAGGGGAAGCTAAATAAGCACATGAGGGAGGAAGGAATAGAAGGTGATGTTGATAGGGTGAGATGAAGTAAGGTGGGAGGAGGCTCGTGTGGAGCATAAACACCAGCATGGGCCAGTTGGGCCGAATGGCCTTGTTTCTGTACTGTAAAACTCCGTGTAATTTTTGACAGACTATCTGAACTACAGAGCAGGCAGTCAAGGCCTCAACTTCAAAGGGCAGCACCTCTGACAGTGCAGCATTTTTAAAAAAAAATTTAATTCATTGATGGGATGTGGGCATCGCTGGCTAGGCCTGCATTTAGTGCCCATCCCTAATTGCCCTTGAGAAGATGGTGGTGAGCCGCCTTCTTGAACCGCTGCAGTCCATATGGTGTAGGTAGACCCACAATGCTGTTAGGAAGGGAGTTCCAGGATTTTGGCCCAGCGACAGTGAAGGAACGGCGATACAGGTCCAAGTCAGGATGGTGTGTGGCTTGGAGGGGAACTTGTAGGTGGTGATGTTCCTATGCGTCTGCTGCCCTTGTCCTTCTAAGTGGTAGAGGTCGCGAGTTTGGAAGGTGCTGTTGAAGGAGCTTTGGCGAGTTGCTGCAGTGCATCTTGTAGATGGTACACACTGAAGCCACAGTGCGCCGGTGGTGGAGGGAGTGAATGTTGAAGGTGGTGGATGGAGTGCCAATCAAGCGGGCTGCTTTATCCTGAATGGTGTCGAGCTTCTTGAGTGTTGTTGGAGCTGCACTCATCCAGGCAAGTGGAGAGTATTCCATCGCACTCCTGACTTGTGCCTTGTAGATGGTGGAAAGGCTTTGGGGAGTCAGGAGGTGAGACACTCGCCGCAGAATTCCCAGCCTCTGGTCTGCTCTTGTAGCCACAGTATTTATATGGCTGGTCCAGTTCAGTTTCTGATCAATGGTAACCCCCAGGATGTTGATTTCCTCGGTAGTGAACTGGAGAGTGAGCCCAGATTGGGTAGCGTAGAGCTTTCTCCAGAGATCCGAGTGAGATCGCCAGTGCCCCTCCAAGGTCAAATAGACCCGATGTCTGGCCTCAGACATGAAGAATGGCTGACTGGGCAAGGTACAGCATTGGTGGGTAAGGCACACCAGCAAGATTCGACACTTTCAGGGCGGGAGTGAAAACAGCGCCACGGAGAATTTACAGTCAAGATGGAGAAACTGTTGCCAGCAAGGAACACTCGACTACCCACCTCCATTAGCTGGCAGTAACTGCCAACATGGGTTAAGCCTTTTACCACGGACACTAGACATGATTTGTAGGCCGAGTAGAAATCAAATCCCTTTCACAGCTCAAACTGCTGTGCAAATAAATCACCCACTGGCTTTTTTAAGCAACTGACCTTTGGGGTTTGGATGTCCTGTAGGTCACAGCTCACGGGGGCAATTAGAGGCTGGGGCATGACTCCTGTGAGACCTTTTAAGCTTTCGAATTGCTCCGAAATGTCCTTCTAGGGGAGAGAAGGTGTTTCTTTACGAGTGGCATTCTTTGAATTTTCCAGGTTGGGGGGTGGGACACAGGGAGGGAGCGGAATTACTTGTAACGTGACCTTGACGGAACGAATGTCGCAGGTCTGGCACTGACTACACTCTATCAGGGCAAAAGCACTTTTTAGGGACGGGCGTGTTGAGCAGATGGGTGGATCAAATGGTTTCTGTTCCAGAAAAAGATTCGTAACTAAAGAGTTTTAAACAAGCAATCATTTAGATCAGGGCAATATTATGATCTTGCGCATCCCCCGACTTCCTTCGTCCCACCATTGGCGGCCGTGCCTTCAGCTGCCTGGGTCCTAAGCTCTGGAATTCTCCCCCTAAACCTCGCCGCCTCTCTACCTCTCCCTCAAGACGCTGCTTGAAACCGACCTCTTTGGCCAAGCTTTTGGTCACCTGTCCTAATGTCTCCTTCTTTGGCTCGGTGTCAATTTTTGGCTGATTACGCCCCGGTGAAGCACCCTGGGACGTTTTAGAAACAGAAACATAGACGATAGGAGCAGGAGTAGGCCATTCGGCCCCTCGAGCCTGCTCCGCCATTCAGTGAGATTATGGCTGATCATCCAAATTCAGTACCCTGTCCCTGCCTTCTCCCCATATCCCTTGATCCCTTTAGCATTAAGAAATATATCTAACTCCTTCTTGAATATATTTAATGAATTGGCCTCAACTGCCTTCTGTGGTAGAGAATTCCACAGGTTCACCACTCTCTGGGTGAAGAAATTCCTCCTCATCTTTGTCCTAAATGGCTTACCCCTTATTTTTACTGCGTTAAAGGTGCTATATAAATGCAAGATGTTGTTGTTCAGTGAGGTGTATGAATGTTACATTGAGGGGTGCAGGTGTATCAGAAGATGTCACATTGAGAGGTGTGGGGTATAAGAGAGTGTTAATAAGAGGTGTATCAGGAAGTGTTTCATTGAGAGGTGTAGGGTATATCAGAGAGTGTTACGTGAGGGGTTGGTTATATGGTCATAAGCTGTGAGTGTGATATCAGAAGCTGAAATAGCTCCAATTCTATTTAATCAGAGCTCCCCACATCTGATCCCTTAAATTGGGCCTGGTCGTCTTTGCTCATCCTGCAGACGGAAGCTGAATTAATTCTGTATCAGGCATTTGTAAACCAATCCGTTCTGGCTCCAATGCCCCTGACTTCACGCTTTCCAGCTGAAGACTTATTTGTGTCCTTTACACCAAGGCCAACTCTCCTCATGTATCCGGCCTCCTTCTCATGACCGTATTTACAGCAGCAACAGGTTTTATTCACTGCAGAAAGTTCCCGAAAACTGCACCGTTGCTGGGACAGTTCTGAGTGTTCGGACTAGCGTGGGACAACATTGATGAACGCTTACGCCTTCCCGAGTTCACTGCGTTAACAGTTTTTTTAAAAGCTAGTTGCTGTAGTGAAAGGCGGCACAAAGCCACAATCCTGGTTTGCCTCCAGTTACTCCAAACCACTCTGACAGGTTTTCAGCATCTAGTTTCACAGCTATCTCTCCTCTGTCTCAACCTTGTCTCCCTCTCTCTCTCTCCCTACATTGGCTCCCGGTCCAGCAACACCTCAATTTTAAAATTCTCATCCTTATTTTCAAATCCCTCCCCAGCCCTCGCCCCCCTCCCTATCTCTGTAACCTCTTCCATCCCTACAACCCCTCCGAGATCTCTGCGCTCCTCCAATTCTGGCCTCTTGAGCATCCCTGATTTTCATCGCTCCACCATTGGTGGCCATGTCTTTAGCTCCCAAGGTCCTAAGCTCTGGAATTCCCTCCCTAAACCTTTCCCCCTCTCTCTCCTCCTTTAAGTCGCTCCTTAAAACCTATCTCTTCGACCAAGCTTTTGGTCACCTGCCCTAATATATCCTTATGTGGCTCGATGTCAAATTTTGTTTGATAATCACTCCTGTGAAGTGCGGCTGGTTTACTAGGTTAAAGGTGCTGTATAAATACAAGTTGTTGTTCAGAAAAATGAACTAATTTTTCTGAACACAAGTGAACATAAGAAACAGGAGCAGGAGTAGGTCATTTGGCCCCTCGAGCCTGCTCCGCCATTCAGTAAGATCATGGCTGATCTGATCTTGGCCTCAACTCCACTTCCCTGCCCGCGCCCCATAACCCTCGACTCCCTTATCGTTCAAAAATCTGTCTATCTCCACCTTAAATATATTCACTGACTCCGCCTCCACAGCTCTCTGGGGAAGAGAATTCCACAGATTCACCACCCTCTGAGAGAAGAAATTCCTCCTCATCTCAGTCTTAAATGGACGACCCCTTATCCTGAAACTATGCCCCCAAGTTCTAGATTCCCCCATGAGGGGAAACATCCTTTCTGCATCTACTCTGTCCAGCCTCCTCAGAATCTTATATGTTTCAATAAGATCACCTCTCATTCTTCTAAACTCCAATGAGTATAGGCCCAACCTGCTCAACCTTTCCTCATAAGACAACCCTTTCATCCCAGGACTCAACCTAGTGAACCTTCTCTGAACAGCCTCCAATGCAAGTATATCCCTCCTTAAATAAGGAGACCAAAACTGTACACAGTACTCTAGATGTGGTCTAACTAACGCCCTGTACAGCTGTAGCAAGACTTCCCTACTTTTATACTCCATCCCCCTTGCAATAAAGGCCAATATTCCATTTGCCTTCCTAATTACTTGCTGCACCTGCATGCTAACTTTTTGTGTTTCATGAACGAGGACATCCAGATCCCTCTGTACCTCTGCATTCTGTCGTCTCTCTCCATTTAAATAATATTTTGCTTTTCTATTCTTCCTACCAAAGTGGATAACTTCACATTTTCCCACATTATACTCCATCTGCCAAATTTTTGCCCACTCACTTAACCTATCTTTATCCCTTTGCAGACTCTGTGTGTCCTCCTCACAAGCTGCTGTGGGATCGAGCCCGACCTCAGCAGTGAGCGGACTCTGGCTGGGGGAGGGAAGAAGTGCCTAGTCACGAAGCTCCGGTCATCACGAGTGTGGGGCAGGCTTGAAGGACCAGCTGGCCTTCTCCTGCCCGTCAATTCTGTATGTCCTTACGTGCTCAGAATTGAACTTTGTAAAGTGTCTTTCATGGAACATTTATAAGCACTATCAACTTTAAAGCTAGCGGATTTCTTTGCGCTCTCCGTAATAAAAAGACCCTGCCCAGATGGTGCTGCTTACCAACGACCTGGATTTTGATTGTTGCCTTGTCGGTCAAGTTCTCAATCTGAACACTGAGCTCGTAATTCCCAGAGTGACTGCGCTCCGCACTACGGATGAAGAGAATGGTGTCCACTTCACTGTTGCGGACATGAGCTTGATTGGTATCCAGTGGCTGCCCATCTTTAAACCATGTGACCAGAGGTCGCGGCTTTCCCTGATGAGGGTCAAAGTTCAAACAATCAGTTTAACTCAAGCGGGTTGAGAAAGTGAATCAACTCAAGGTTATTCTTTAATTCTGAAATATTTTTCTTCCCTCGCCCACTCAGTTTTCTCCCCTCAACTCCCGAAGTTTTCTCCCCTCCACTAACTTATGCTGGGATGCATTTCCATGGATGCTTCCAGCGTCTCACCCAAGTAACCATTCTTCAAATCAGCCCCGATAGTGAATTTCAGCAGTCACTTGACCCCGAGATGGCAGTATAGCTGAACACGATTCTGCTCTTGCTCGATATGATGGCTGTGTATAGTGACACCACTATTCCCAGCCAGAATGGAGATGATTGGGTAAGTTGCCCCGTCAATCACGCCTGCTGTAAGTGACTGGGATTGATTTTACGCACAAAATTTGTATTATGTAGCTATCCTCCACTCACTGCATTTTTCGGGAGTCATCACCCTGCTTTTACCGGGAGACGTTGCTGTAGTTTCAGTCGTGAGTTCTGTTTGCTCTAGTTCGTAGAGACTCTTATTAAATAGATTCTGTAGACTGTTTGCTGTAGTGCATTGTTTAAATTGATTCTGTAGGCTGTTTGCTGTGTTACGTTGTTTAAATAGACTCTGTAGACTGTTTACAGTGGTGCACTGTTTAAATAGACTCTGTAGACTGTTTGCAGTGGTGCGCTGTTTAAATAGACTCTGTAGACTGTTTACAGTGGTGCGCTGTTTAAATAGACTCTGTAGACTGCAGTAGTGAATTGTTTAAATAGACTGTTGACTGTTTGCTGTAGTGCGTTGTTTAAATAGACTCTGTAGACTGTTTGCAGTGGTGCGCTGTTTAAATAGACTCTGTAGACTGTTTGCGGTAGTGCATTGCTTAAATAGACTCTATAGACTGTTTGCTGTAGTGCGTGTTTAAATAGACTCTGTAGACTGTTTGCTGTAATGCGTTGTTTACATAGACTGTACTTGCTGAGTAAATAGACTTTGCTGGCTGTAACTGAGATGGAGAACAGTTGTGATCTCGCACTGGCGTGGCTGAAAACATAAGGACATACAGAATTGACGACAGGAGAAGGCCAGCTGGTCCTTCAAGCCTGCCCCATACTCGTGATGACTGGAGCTTCGTGACTAGGCACTTCTTCCCTCCCACATACTCCAGCGGATCAAGAGCATGCTGATTTTCCCCTCCCTAATTCAGGGGCTCTGAGGCCAACCTAATTACTTCCCTGCTTTTTACTTCCCACAATGTCCCCGTAAAGTTTTATTACATCCATGTGCAGGTTTTTCTTTTCCCCCCTTGTGATTTAACACCTCATCAGATTTCAGCCACGCCAGTGTGAGATCACAGCTGTTCTCCATCTCAGTTACAGACCAGCAGACCTACACCAGTCCATGTTGAGACGCTGTCCTGTCACCTCAGCCCAGGGAGACATTATGAAATATCACCACTTCTGATAGATGACAACCTACCTTGCACCGCACCCCACCCCCCCCCCACACCTCTCGCTGGCAGAAGACACTGTACATCTCACTGTCATTTCATCTCTAGGACCATGTATGAATCCTTATTAATAAGTCTACAGGACAAACAGTCTACAGAGTCTATTTAAACAACGCACTACAGCAATCAGTCAACAGAGTCTATTTAAATAATTCACTACTGCAAACAGTCTACAGCGTCTATTTAAACAGCGCACCACTGTAAACAGTCTACAGAGTCTATTTAAACAGCGCACCACTGCAGTCTACAGAGTCTATTTAAACAACGTACTACAGCAAACAGTCTACAGAGTCTATTTAAACAATGCACTACTGCAAACAGTCTACAGAGTCTATTTAAACAATGCACTACTGCAAACAGTCTACAGAGTCTATTTAAACAATGCACTACTGCAAACAGTCTACCGAGTCTATTTAAACAGCGCATCACTACAAACAGTCTACAGAGTCTATTTAAACAACGCACTAATTAGTCCTTATTGGGTCAAATACATTCCATGCTTCTTTATGCTCTGATAATGTCCTGAGATCACAGAAAGTCATGACAAGGAAAGCAACTCGGGTGACTAATTGGATTGGGTAGAGTTCATAATGGGGTGTGGTGGAGTTCATGATGGGATACAATCTACATAAGCTCAGCCATGATCTTATTGAATGGCGGAGCAGGCTCAAAGGGCCAAATGGCCGACTCCTGCTCCTATTTCTTATGTTCTTATGTTCTTGTACATGTTCTGTAGCCAGGATTGCTCTTTTCTTGTTGTGTGCTTTCTTATTAATATTGATATTTCATCTCTAGGTCCTAGTTGTGTAGCTGGCTGGGGGAAAGATGTGTTCCTTGTTAGTATAGTGTTGACTATCCCTGCCGGTCACGTGGAACACCGAGGGTCAATTCCCGGACAGGGGGAGGCCATGCTGTTTTTGACACAGGCACGATGGCCTAAATGGCCTCCTCCTGTGCTGTATGATTCTATGATATGAATGTCCCCCTCCAAGGGTCATGTCAAAGAAGAGTTTGTAGGTACGTACCCCAGGATACACACACACACACACACACAAGTTCCTCACCTGGAATGGGATCATAATATTCATTTGCTGGCCAACTTTCTTAATGTATGTATGCCTCAGTTGACGTGGCAGCCAGATCTTCGGATGTTCTACATGGAAAAGAAAGGAATAAGAAAGGTTAGATTACAGAGTATACTGGCAGGTCTGCGGTACCTCAGCTTTGTCGATTACACTGTAAATTCAAAGAGATGATTGTGATGGGGCTCTCAGGAACCAAACATGACCAAGATTCAGCGACTCTCTACTATCCAACCAAAGCTTCTCTGAAGTACAGTATGCTTTTGATTACTGTCTCTTTTCTTGTCTCCTGTGGCCCAAGCAGTCAACACTCATATTTCTTTTTTATTTTATTTTACATAGAAATTACAGCACAGAGACAGGCCATTCGACCCAACTGGTCTATGCTGATGTTTCTGCTCCACACGAGCCTCCCCCCACCCCCTCCTCATCTCACCCCATTAGCATAACTGTCAATTCCTTTCTCTCTCATGTACTTATCTAGCTTCCCCTTAAAGGCATCTATTCGCCTTATGGTAGAAAGTTCCACATTCTAGCTACTCTCTGGGTAAAGAAGGACAATGCGCCCAAAAGGCCATGGATGGTGAGATAATTGGAGCTTTCAAGACTGAGATTGATAGGATTTTGTTCGGTAAGGGTATAAAGGAACATGGAGCTATGGTGGATAAATTTTTCGGGGCTGCAGTGTGTACCATCTACAAGATGCACTGCAGCAACTCGCCAAGGCTTCTTCGGCAGCACCTCCCAAACCCACGACCTCCACCACCTAGAAGGACAAGGGCAGCAGACGCATGGCAAGTTCCCCATCAAGTCACACGCCATCCTGACTTAGAAGGATATCGCTGATCCTTCATCGTCGCTGGATCAAAATCCTGGAACTCCCTCCCTAACAGCACTGTGGGAATACCTTCACCACACGGACTGCAGCGGTTCAAGAAGGCGGCTCACCACCACCTTCTCAAGGGGCAATTAGGGATGGCCAATAAATGCTGGCCTTGCCAGCGACGCCCACATCCCATAAAAACAAATTAAAAATAAATAAATGGAATTAAGATACAGATCAGCCACGATCTAATTGAATGGTTCGAGGGGCTGAATGGCCTCCTCCTGTTCCTAATGTTCCTACAAGTGGTCCTCCTACCTGGGCAGATATCAATGATTAATGCCAGCTGTTGCTAAACTGTTTACCCCTAGAAGCGTCATTGAGATTGCCCAAATTTCACCCAAAGGAGACATCCCAGGCGTATAGCTTGGATGCGGTTGCTGAGCTCCCAGCTCCCTCAAAGCTGAAACCGCCGTCATTGGCTATGTTTTTTTTTGCGCCGTTTATTTGGTCGCAGCCCGCAAATTCTACTTACGGACAATCTCGCGGATGGTGACTGGCTGGCTAAGTATGGCAGGCGGGCTCTTTCCGGCTATGTTCACAGCCCGCACACGGAAGTTAATCTTCTCTCCTGTGGGAAGGTCTTTGACTGTGAATCCCTGACGCTCCACCAATTCCTTGTTGGCTGCAATCCATTCATCAGCTGCAGAGAGGCAGAGGTTTCATGTTTAAAACGAAATGGAGAGCATGCCACATTCAAGAACTGAGATTGAACGATTTCTGTTAGGCAAGGGAACTAAGGGTTACGGAACCAAGGCGGGTTAGGTGGAGTTCAGATACAGATCAGCCAGGATCTCATTGAATGAACAGGCTCGAGGGGCTGAATGGCCTCAAACTGTTCCTGTGTGCCACTCCCACGCAATTCCCCAATCTCAGCTGGATTGCCGAGGGGAATAAGGCAAGAGCTTCCCTACACAGAGGGAAGAGAGGCTGAAAAGGCATTTGGGAACTGGCGCAGTGGGTTTCAAGAGTGTTGGCCTTTCACTTCAAGTCCAAGTCCAGCCCAGATTGATGGATGAAGGTCCCCTCCAGCTCTGTTGCTTGCAAGGGACCTATGTAGCATGAGAGTGAGGTCATAACGCAAATGCTGCCCCTAAGTTGGCGCTAAGCTTGTCAAGTCTTGCTCGGACACACCACTGCAGTATTCTTCTGAACTTGGAGCCGAGGCACGTCATCGGGGCAGAATGGGAGCTTTCCAAAAATGGATAGTCACCTCAGCTGGGAACTGGATGCAGAGCAGCATGGGTGGCAAGCTGTTAGGAGTTTGCCCTCTAGCTTTATCAGCCATCTTGGTGGTGCCATGGGTGATTTTTGCAGAAAGCGATGGAAACATAATAATTTACATTTTAAAAAATCATACAATTTCATATGATTTTATATGACAAAGCAGCCCGCTTGATTGGCACCCCATCCACCACTTTAAACATTCACTCCCTCCACCACCGGCGCACCGTGGCTGCAGTGTGCACCATCTACACGATGCACTGCAGCAACTCGCCAAGGCTTCTTCGACAGCACCTCCCAAACCCACGATCTCTTCCACCTAGAAGGACAAGGGGCAGCAGGCGCACGGGAACACCACCACCTCCAAGTTCCCCTCCAAGTCACACACCATCCTGACTTGGAAACATATCGGCCATTCCTTCATCGTCGCTGGGTCAAAATCCGGGAACTCCCTCCCTAACAGAAACTGTAGGAGCACCTTCACCACACGGGACTGCAGCGGTTCAAGAAGGCGGCTCACCACCACCTTCTCAAGGGCAATTGGGAATGGGCAATAAATGCCGGCCTTGCCAGCGACGCCCACATCCCATAAACAAATTTTAAAAACTTTTTTTAAACATTTCAGGGCTCTCTTCTGTCGGACCCCGTCATCTGCTCTTGCGACTTAGAAGCTTCGATCCCAAATTAAGCCCCACCTCATTGCACCATAGAAGGTTATAGGACAGTAAAAGGCCATTCAGCCCATCATGTCTGTGTCAGCTCCTCCCTCGAGCAATCCAAAAATGAATTTGACTGCCCTGCTTACTCCCCAGAGCCTCAATCTTCCTCTGCTTCAAAGAGTGATCCATTATTCCCCTAAAAGATGCAGTGGTCTCCACTCAACCCCTCCTCCCTCCCTGTGGCAAAGCATTCCACACTCCTACAACCCTCTGTGTAAAGATATTCTTAACCATCGCTGGGCTACATCACCAAGCAGCAAAAAGTGTTGCCTGGTGAGGGAGGCTTGGAGTCAGTGGGCTGGATTTTAACAAGCCCCGAGGAGGCGGGGCAGCCCGTAAAATTGGAGAAAGTGGGGGCGGATGGCAAACCCGCCCCCATCCCGCCTCCGTGCCCACTTGCCAGGAGGCGGGAAGATGTGCAGCTTCGGGTCCCGTCTCCTGGAGGCGGCAAAGGCTTTTAATCCTTTTAACTGCCTGTTAACAGGGTAGTTAACAGGCAGAAAAAGGGATTAGTGCCATTTTACCTTCACAGGTGAAGGCTTCCCGAGCTCGGAGAACCCTGCCGGGTTGGAGGAGACGTGGAGGAGGTCTGCGGCAGTCGGAGGCACCTGGAAGTAAGGTGTAGAGGTGAGTGATGGGTGCAAGTGTGGAGTGGTAAGTATGCAAGGTGAGTGATTAGTTTAAAAAAGTGTTCACTTACCTTTTTTTCCTTCTATAGCCTTTAGCCACGCTGGATGGGGAGAGCAGACATCCACCTTGTCAATTTCAGGTAATGGCTGATGGACCCTCCGACCCATCAGACATCTGAAATTTACTTATTTTCAATGTTTGTTGAGTCCTCACCACAAAGACTCATCAAACTAAAGAGAATGTCAGTGTTCGACAGCTTCACAGAGCTGTCAAACGCTGTCATTTCATCTTTCAAGAAGTCTTGACAGATAGCACGTCTGACGTTGACGTGATCTGTCAGCGACTTCCTCCCTAATTGGCCTGCTGAGCCCGCCGGGCGGGCTTAACAAGCTCAATCAGGGGAAAATCCCTCTGAATGGTCGGGTGAGGATGGAGGCGGGACAAGCAGCAGTCCCGCCTCCAACACGCCTCCACTGACAAAATCCAGCCCAGTAAATCCGATTGCAACTGGCCCGCCAGTCTGGACATTAGATCAAGTGAAATAGCAAGGGATGGGATTCAGAGACAGTGCAAATGGCTGCCAGAGTAAGATCCAGTTAAATACCCATTAAGTGCCACGCTGAGATATGGAATCAATTAATCATCTGATACTTACAGCCTTCCTTTGAATATTCAATGAGGTACCCATCCATTCCGCCTGCACCAATCCGTTCAGGAGTTCTCCACTTCAGGGTGGTACTGCTGTCAGTAACATCTTCAACAATTAAGTGCGTTGGTTCGCTGGGTACAGCTAGAGACACAAAACAAATGCTTAGTGGCAGCTTTACTTTGGCAATTTGCCATGGGTGTCACGACCATGGGACTCCTGTGCCAGCGATGCTCCTTAGCATGAATGCACCGACAGCACCCTAGGCCCTAAGCTCTGGAATTCCCTCCCTCAAACACTCTACCTCTCTTTCCTCCCTTAAGACGCTCCTTAAAACCTACGTCCATCTGCCCTAGAATCTCCTTATGTGGCTCGGTGTCAAATTTTGTTTGATAATCGCTCCTGTGAAGCACCTTGGGACGTTTTACTACGTTAAAGGCGCCGTATAAATGCAAGTTGCTGTGATTGTTGTTCTGAGAAATGGGAAAAGCTTCCTAAAAATCTCGATCAGATGACAAATCCCGCTTTATAATTAAAAGCCTTATCTGAGGAAGGAGGTTCTTGCCATGGAGGGAGTGCAACGAAGATTCACCAGGCTGATACCTGGGATGGCAGGAATGACGTATGAGGAGAGATTGGGTCGATTGGGCTTATACTCGCTGGAGTTTAGAAGAATGAGGGGGGATCTCATTGAAACTTATAAAATTCTAACAGGACTAGACAGACTAGATGCAGGAAGGATGTTTCCAATGGCGGGGAGTCCAGAACCAGGGGTCACAGTCTAAGGATAAGGGGTAAGCCATTTAGGACAGAGATGAGGAGGAATTTCTTCACCCAGAGAGTGGTGAACCTGTGGAATCCTCTACCACAGAAGGCAGTTGAGGCCAATTCATTAAATATATTCAAGAAGGAATTAGATATATTTCTTAAAGGCTAAAGGGATCAAGGGATATGGGGAGAAAGCAGGGACAGGGTACTGAATTTGGATGATCAGCCATGATCTCATTAAATGGCGAAGCAGGCTCGAGGGGCCGAATGGCCTACTCCTGCTCCTATCTTCTATGTTTCTATGTAAAATAAAGCTCCCTTTCAATCGCTAACAGAATGCCACCCATCTGCCCTCTCATAGTGATAGATTTCCAACTCTTAATGCTTACCAAGTGGCATAAATGTCCTTGAACAAACGCTAGGCTGGGACGTGCCAATCCCATTCACGGCATACACTCGCATCTCATAAAAGCAACCCTCTATCATCCGACTGGCAGTGAAGGATGTTTCCGCTGTAGGTTCAAAGTTCAACTTCATCCATCTCAGGCTGGTTTTTTTCTTTCTTTCCAGTAAGTAACCTGCAGGAGAAGGCGACAATAAACGTTCCTTCGAGATTGTGAAGCAAACAGCACATCACTGTCACGGTGCCTCCCCCTTTCCCTTCCTTATAATACAGACCAGAAACACTCCCCGCTGCAATATGAACCACAGCCTCTCAGTACCAATAAAACATACCAGAGGGATCCTTCCCTGTAATATGGGAGAGAGGGTCCCCTCCCACTAACATGGAGACGAGGGATCCCTCCTGATAATATGGACCAGAGTCTCCTCGAGAATTGACCAGAATCTCCATGTCCCTATAATACATGTCAGAGGAACCCCTCCCTATAATGTGGGCCCGCTTTGTCCTAACTATAACAGGCTAGAGACTCCTGGCCTCTGCTGGAGTATTGTGTCCAATTCTGAGCCCCACACTTTAAGATGGATGTCAAGGCCTTGGAGCAGGTGCAGAGGAGATTTAGAGTCATAGAGTCATAGAGTAATACAGCACGGATAGAGGCCCTTCGGCCCATCGTGTCCGCACCGGCCATCAAGCCCTGCCTAATCTAATCCCATATTCCAGCATTTGGCCCGTAGCCTTGTATGCTATGGCATTTCAAGTGCACATCCAAATGCTTCTTAAATGTTGTGAGGGTTTCTGCCTCCACAACCCTTTCAGGCAGTGAGTTCCAGACTCCAACCACCCTCTGGGTGAAAAAGTTCTTTCTCAAATCCCCTCTAAACCTCCCGCCCTTTACCTTGAATCTATGCCCCCTAGTTATTGACCCCTCTACTAAGGGAAAAAGCTCCTCAGCATCCATCCTATCTATGCCCCTCATAATTTTGTACACCTCAATCATGTCCCCCCTCAGCCTCCTCTGCTCCAAGGAAAACAAACCCAATCTGCCCAGTCTCTCTTCATAGCCGAAGCGCTCCAGCCCTGGTAACATCCTGGTGAACCTCCTCTGCACCCTCTCTAACGCGATCACATCCTTCCTGTAGTGTGGCGACCAGAACTGCACACAGTATTCCAGCTGTGGCCTAACCAGTGTTTTATACAGCTCCATCATAACCTCCTTGCTCTTATATTCAATGCCTCGGCTAATGAAGGCAAGTATCCCATATGCCTTTTTTACCACCTTATCCACCTGTTCCGCCGCCTTCAGGGATCTGTGTACTTGCACACCCAGATCCCTCTGACCCTCCGTCTTGCCTAGGGTCTTTCCATTCATTGTGTATTCCTTTGCCTTGTTAGTCCCCCCAAAGTGCATCACCTCGCACTTTTCCGGGTTAAATTCCATTTGCCACTGCTCCGCCCATCTGACCAACCCATCTATATCGTCCTGCAGACTGAGGCTACCCTCCTCGCTATTTACCACCCTACCAATTTTTGTATCATCCGCGAACTTACTGATCATACCCTTTACATTCATATCCAAGTCATTAATGTAGACCACAAACAGCAAGGGACCCAGCACCGATCCCTGTGGTACCCCACTGGCCACAGGCTTCCAGTCACAAAAACAACCTTCGACCATCACCCTCTGCCTTCTGCCACTAAGCCAGTTTTGTATCCAATGTGCCAAGGCACCCTGGATTCCATGGGCTCTTACCTTCTTGACCAGTCTCCTGTGCGGGACTTTATCGAAGGCCTTACTGAAATCCATGTATACCACATCCACTGCGTTACCCTCATCCACACACCTAGTCACCCCCTCAAAAAATTCAATCAAATTAGTCAGACATGATCTTCCCTTGACAAAGCCATGTTGACTATCCCTGATTAATCCTTGCCTCTCCAAGTGGAGACAAATTTTGTCCCTCAGGATTTTTTCCAATAATTTTCCTACCACTGATGTTAGGCTCACTGGCCTGTAGTTCCCCGGTTTTTCCCTACTACCCTTCTTGAATAATGGTACTACATTAGCAGTTCTCCAGTCCTCTGGCACATCCCCTGTGGCCAGAGAGGTCCTGAATATATGTGTTAGAGCCCCCGCAATCTCCTCCTTTGCCTCACACAGCAGCCTGGGATACATTTCATCCGGGCCTGGGGATTTATCCATTTTTAGGCCAGCTAAAACCGCCAATACCTCCTCCCTCTCGATGTTAATATGTTCGAGCATATCACAGTCCCCCCGCCCTATTTCTATGTCTACATCGTCCTTCTCCATAGTGAAAACAGATGCAAAAAATTCATTTAGAACCCCTCCTACATCTTCCGGCTCCACACACAGATTGCCACTTTTGTCCCTAATGGGCCCTATTTTTTCCCTAGTTATCCTCTTACCCTTAATATTTACTGGAATGGTACCAGGGTTTAGAGACTTCAGTTATGTGGAGAGACTGGAGAAGCTGGGGTTGTTCTCCTTAGAGCAGAGAAGTTATGGGAAGATTTAATAGAGGTGTTCAAAATTTTGAAGGGTTTTGATGAAGCCCTTAGTGAGACACTGTTTCCAGTGACAGGAGGACCGGTAACCAGAGGACACAGGTTTAAGGTAATTGGCAAAAGAACCAGAGTGGGTCGATTGGGCTTATACTCGCTGGAGTTTAGAAGAATGAGAGGGGATCTCATTGAAACTTATAAAATTCTAACAGGACTAGACAGACTAGATGCAGGAAGGCTGTTCCCGATGGTCGGGGAGTCCAGAACCAGGGGTCACAGTCTAAGGATAAGGGGTAAGCCATTTAGGACAGAGATGAGGAGGAATTTCTTCACCCAGAGAGTGGTGAACCTGTGGAATTCTCTACCACAGAAGGCAGTTGAGGCCAATTCATTAAATATATTCAAGAAGGAGTTAGATATATTTCTTAAGGCTAAAGGGATCAAGGGATATGGGGAGAAGGTGGGGACAGGGTACTGAGTTTGGATGATCAGCCATGATCTCATTGAATGGTGGAATAGGCTCGAGGGGCCGAATGGCCTACTCCTGCTCCTATCTTCTATGTTTCTATGAGAATTTTTTTTAAGCAGCGAGCTGTCGTGATCTGCAATGCGCTGCCTGAAAGGGCGGTGGAAGCAGATTCAACAGTAACTTTCAAAAGGAAAATGGATAAATACTTGAAGGGAAGAATTGCAGGGCTATGGGAAAAGAGCAGGGGGGGGGGGGGGGGGAGTGGAATTAATTGGACAGTCCTACCAAAGAACCAGCACAGGCAAGATGGGCCGAACGGCCTCCTTCTGTGTCGTATGATTCTATTTACTAATGGACCTCTCTCTCGGTGAACTCTGAGACCCATCCAAAGTCAAGGACTCGTTCTGGTCGAAGGAGCTGTTCTCTTGAACATCACCGAAGAAGCTAAGGCCTGACTTGATGGGCCCTCGCAGGTCTGAAAATTGACCTTTGAAAGAAAAATGTTTTTTTTATCTTGAACTATAACTTTCTTTTTCTCCAATGCTGGTAGACTTCCTGTGCCCATTGCTCGTCTCAAGTCAGATGATCCCGCTACTTTTAAAGCAAAACATGTATTCCCTCTCAATTTTTCTTCTCCCCTTTAAAATGGCAAGAATTTTTAAACTTGGGGGTCGACAACCACCCCAGTGGACCTCACCTGGAACATGCCCTACCTGTAACGGGCTGGCCACCATCGTACTTAGGAATGGTCCAGGCCGCTGTGCACCAGTCTTCTCCAATGCCAGTGATCTTGACATTCGTAGGGGGATCAGGGACATCTGCAATACAAAGGCTGAGTGGCTAAGATTGTGAACTCGCCAACGTGACAACAGTTGCTCCATGTCAGAAGTGGGCAGGAGCGATATAGAGCCAAGGATTATTAAGCGTGGACACAGGGCATTCAAAGTACTGGACGCGCTGAAGAACCTGGGATTCAAACAGGCTTTCTTAGATGCACAGCGCAAAGTGGTTCCCAATGGTTGATTAAGCAACGTCTGGCATGACGGCATGAAGAGATATCTGCAGGCTGGCTCTTTCGCTCGTCCCTCGATGCAGATGGCGGCTGGCCTAGATTTCAGAGCCCCTTGAACTTCGAGGGCAACTCTGAAAATAGCTGCTAGCCTCAGCAATAGAGATGATTGCAAACACGCTACTTCATCCTGAAGATAGTTATGGGTTTCCTTTCAGTTATCTGTAGGGCTGCCTCATTTTACTCCCAAGTCCAAACCAGACAGGAGACGGGACAGGGGGGGGCGGGATGGAATCATGGTTTAAATTCAGAATGAGAGATGATCTCATTGAAACATGTAAGATTCTGAGGGGAATTGACAGGGGAGATGCTGAGAGGTTGTTTCCCCTGGCTGGAGAGTCTAGAACTAGGGGGCATAGTCTCAGGTAAAGGTTCGCCATTTAGGACTGAGATGAGGAGAAATTTCTTCACTCAGAGGGTGATGAATCTTTGGAATTCTCTGCCCCAGAGGGCTGTGAAGACTGAATAGTTGAGTATATTCAAGTCTGAGATCGCTAGATTTTTTGGACTCTAGGGGAATCAAGGGATATGAGGATCGGGCGGGAAAGTGGAGTTGAGGTCGAAGATCAACCATGATCTTATTGAATGGTGGAGCAGGCTCGAGGGGCCTTATGGCCGACTCCTGCTCCTATTTCTTATGTTCTATTTACTTTGCTGATGACACAAATTCATCGATTTACTCAAACATTAGAGACATGTGGATACATGACAGGAAAATATTTTTTTCCGTCCAGTTTTCCTCTCAAAAATTTCTTCAAAAATAAAAAGGACACCGGACGAGTGGCGACTTGAGTGACCGTTTCACCTCTCTTATCTGACCGGGATTTGTTTCTTTTGTCTGAAACTGCCGCACTTGTTCCAACCACATTTCCCATCCCAACTACTGTACCACCTACCGACAACTTTGATGAAGACGACAGCTTTATCCTCGCCAGCTGGGTTCTGGACATGGATGTTGTATTTTGCCTCATCCTCCCTCAGCGCTCCTTCCAACAGCAAACTGGTGAGGCTTCCCTTCGACTCGATACGCCGACGACCTTCTGTATCAGTGATTTCCTGGGCAAGAAAATGAGAAATGAAGCTAAGAGAGGTGCTTTTTCTATTTGGTTCCGACATTTGGGGCAGGATTTTCATTGGGCCGTGGAGTTGGGATTGGAGGCGTGCGGGGGGTTAAAATCCCGAAATCAGGGGCCCCAACCCCATCCCGCACCCAAACCCGCCTCCATGCCAGTTTCAAAGGAGGCGGGTACCCGCCCCGCACTGGGAGCCGCCTCCCCGAGGCGGGACGGGGATTAGTGCCAATTAACTGCCTGTTAACAGGTAGTTAACAGGCAGTTTTGTTAACAGGCAGTTTTTAGCCTAATCCCTATTTTTAATGTTGAAGTGTGGGATTCCCAATGGCTCCAAACCACGCCAAGTTAGAGGAGGCGGGTCGTCGGGTTGAAGGACTTGGAGGGGTTGAGATGTCGGTGTTCAGGTGAGTGATGTGTGCATGAGTGCAAAGGTAAGTGTGTTTGGAGTGTCTAAAGTGATTAAATAAGTTTTACATACATTTTCTTACCTTTTCAGCCTTCCTTCCTTTAGGTCTCGGGAGTCCCTCATCTCACCGGCACAGAAAGCAGAATGGCTGCAAACTGTCAAAAGTGACAGCCTTCAGCTTTCTGTGCAGGAGAGATTTCTAACTGAGTCTGTGGAGAAGGACTCATGTTAGAATACTTCAACTGTCAAAACCTCTTGACAGCGCTTTGTGACATCCTGAAGACATGAAAGGTGACTATATAAATGTAATTTCTTCAATTCTTTTAGCTTAAGCACAAGAAATAGTCATCAGTGGCAGCCCCGTTGTGGTGTGTGTAAACTTAGGCAAGGGAAGGAAGGAAAGAAAGAAAAACAAAAGACTTGCATTTCTATAGCGCCTTTCCCGACCTCAGGACATCCCAAAGCGCTCATCTGTTTTTTAGTGATGCTGGTTGAGGGATAAATATTGGCCCCCAGGACACGGGGGAGAACTCCCCCCTGCTCTTCTTCGCGGGATCTTTTACATCCACCCGAGAGAGGGCAGACGGGGGCCTCGGTTTAACGTCTCATCTGAAAGAAAGCGCAGCACTGCCTCAGTATTGCACTGGGGAGTGTCAGCCTAAACTATGCGCTCAAGTCTCTGGAGTGGGGACTATGAACCCGCGACCTTCCGACCCCGAGACGAGAGTGTTCGCCACTGAGCCATGGGAGCAAGTCGAGGCCCTCGGCATCTTTGTGGACAGCAGTAAAGAGAAACAGCCTCAGCCAGTCAGGCGGACGCCCTAAAAGCAACAGAAGGTACGGGAGGTGTCTACACGCTGTTGGACTTTGAAGAACGTGTCCAATTTGTAGAAAAGCGCTGAGGTAAGTAATGAGGATCACTGCCAATTATCTCCCACTGCCATGTACAGGGGCGGGGTGGGGGGGGAATGACTGTGAGCTCTTTGCTACAAATGAGCGGTTAATCAGACTCATTTGTGTCAATTTCCTTCAGCGATCTCTTCTCCTGCTCAACCCACAAACAGCCAGCCCCCACCCCCCCCAAACCCCGGGCCTGTGCTGTCAGGTCCAATGCTGCAAATTAATGAGATTTGCGAATCAGCTAAATCCTGAGTAAATGTTCATGTTTCCCACCAACCACCCCCCCCCCCCTTAATGAAAAACACTGAACGTGGGTTAATGTGTTACTGAGCGTCAGACCCATTTAGCCCCAGGAGTAAATGTTCGCAATGTAGGCGAAAGTTAGCACCTGTTCTCGTTACGATGTCTCACAAAATGACTTCTTAGTGAATCGCCTAATCATACATAAATTAAACTCTGAAGAGAATAGTGGGTAAAAGAAAGAATTTGCATTTCTATAGCGCCTTTCACGATCTCAGGACATCCCAAAGCGCTTTACAACCAATGAAGTACTTTTTGAAGTGTAGTTGCTGTTGTAATGTAGGAAACGAGGCAGCCATTTTGTGCACAGCAAGCTCCCACAAACAGCAATGAGATAACAACCGGATAATCTGTTTTTAGTGATGTTGATTGATGGATAAATATTGGCCCAGGACACCGGGGAGAACTCCCCCCTGCTCTTCTTTGAAATAATGGCGGTGGGATCTTTTACATCCACCTGAGAGAGCAGACGGGGCCTCGGTTTAACGTCTCATCCGAAAGGTACCTCTGACAGTGCCGCACTCCCTCAGCACCGCACTGGGAGTGTCAGTCGTGATTTATGTGCTGAAGTCTGGCGTATCAGGCTGGCCGTCTGGAGTGCCAGAGGGTGGCCGTCTGGAGAGTGCGGGGAGGAATTGGCAATAAAAAACAAAGCACAAGAACCACCTGGGGGAAGGTGGAAACGACTGGAGATGCCTACTTGATCTGACTTGAACCAGTTAACAGTTGGAGGAGGTTCACCGCTGATGTCAACATCCAGCCGGAGCTTGTTACCAGCTACCACAACAATGGTATTATGGGAAACCACACTGCCTGTGCAGTCAAGGTGGATCTTGGGAGGCTCTGTGTTTAAAAAAAAAAGAAGTTTAGAAGTGGACAGGGAGAGAGAGAGAGAGAGAGAAAGCAAGATAAAGAGGAAAAGAGATGGGAAAAAGAGAGAAAGAAAGAAAGAAGGAAAGACAGACAGAAAGACAGAATAAACAGAAAGAAAGAAAAGAACAAACAGAAAAAGAAAGAAAGGAAGGAAGGAAGGAAGGACGAAAGAAAGGACGAAAGAAAGAAATAAAGAAAGATGCAGACAAGAAAGTGAGGCAGAAACAGAAACAGGCAAAGACACACACTTTCAGGAGGGGAAACATACACAACAAAAAATATATAGTCACCGTGGGGAGGAGGTCTTATTACACAAGACACAACAATCCACTTGGTTGATCTCTCAGTTTAAATTAAAAATGCAAACATTATATTTAAAACGAATGATTTCACCACGACATTTAGTTTCAATATCCAAATACCTCACCTTGTCGGGGGACATATTCAATTTTAATCTCTGAAAAACACAAGAGAAAGAGAGTGAAAATAAAATGATCAGCTAAAGAAAACAAAGAGCTTTGTTACCATTTATTGATTGTCAATAACCTGGGATAGAAACATGGGAACAGGAGGAGGCCGTTCAGTCCCTCGAGCCCGTTCTGCAGTTCAATGAGATCGCGCCCGATCTGTCTCCTAACTCCATCCACCTGACTTGGCTCCATATCCCTCAATACCCTTGGTGAGCAAAAATCAATCGCTGTCGGATTTTAAATGATTAATTGAGCGAGCATCTACTGCTTTTTGTGGGAGAGAGTTTCACACTTCCACCACCCTTTGCGTGAAGGAGTGTTTCCTAACTTCTCTCCTGGATGGCCTGGCTCTGAGTTTAAGGTCATGTCCCCTTGTCCTAGACTCGTCACCAGTGGAAAAAGTTTCTATCTACCCTATCAATTCCTTTCAAAATCCTAAAAACAAAATCACCCCATAACCTTCTATATTCCAGGGAATACAAGCCTAGTTTATGTAATCTCTCCTCATAATCTAATCCTTGGAGCCCCGGTAACATTCTGGTGAATCTGTGCTGCACTCCTTCCAAGGCCAATAGATCCTTTCTAAGGGGCGGTGCCCAGAACTGTGTACAGTGCTCCAGATGTGGTCTAACCAGGGCTTTGTATAGCTGTAGCAAAACTTCCTCCCCCTTTATATTCTAGACCTCTAGAATGCTTAATAATCTTCATCAGGACTAGAATGGAATAGTGTACTGGTCACTGATTCAGAGCCTTTACCAGGTGGTCTAAAAATATAGAACTCTCTAGTTTGTGACGAATATCACTGCACTTATTCTGCGATCTCTGATCCTTCAATAGCATCTTCATTGCTCCAATCTGCAGTCTTTTGGTTTGTTTACAGTCCTGTATCTATTGTGTGTACCCAATTATAGTCCTGTATATATCACATATCCCCAATTACAGTCCTGTATATATTACATATCCCCAATTATAGTCCTGTATATATCACAATATCCCCAATTACAGTCCTGTATATATCACATATCCCCAATTACAGTCCTGTATATATTACATATCCCCAATTATAGTCCTGTATATATCACAATATCCCCAATTACAGTCCTGTATATATCACATATCCCCAATTACAGTCCTGTATATATTACATATCCCCAATTATAGTCCTGTATATATCACATATTCCCAATCACAGTCCTGTATATATTACAATATCCCCAATTACAGTCCTGTATATATCACATATCCCCAATTACAGTCCTGTATATATTACATATCCCCAATTATAGTCCTGTATATATCACATATTCCCAATCACAGTCCTGTATATATTACAATATCCCCAATTACAGTCCTGTATATATCACATATCCCCAATTACAGTCCTGTATATATTACATACCCCCAATTATAGTCCTGTATATATCACATATCCCCAATCACAGTCCTGTATATATTACATATCCCCAATTATAGTCCTGTATATATCACATATTCCCAATTACAGTCCTGTATATATTACATATCCCCAATTACAGCCCTGTATATATTACATATCCCCAATTACAGTCCTGTATATATTACATATCCCCAATCACAGTCCTGTATATATTACATATCCCCAATTACAGTCCTGTATATATTACATATCCCCAATCACAGTCCTGTATATATTACATATCCCCAATTATAGTCCTGTATATATCACATATTCCCAATTACAGCCCTGTACATATTACATATCCCCAATTACAGCCCTGTACATATTACATATCCCCAATTACAGCCCTGTATATATTACATATCCCCAATTACAGCCCTGTATATATTACATATCCCCAATTACAGCCCTGTATATATTACATATCCCCAATCACAGTCCTGTGTAGACTATGTGCATTAACAGGGACAATGGAAGCTCTTCAAATGGCTCAGCAACTCTTACCCAAGAAGTTGAGCTTGGCAGAGATGGAGATGGCGTAGCCATTTGGAATAAACGTGTAATCAGCTTCATCCTCTGGAGTGATGCCGTCAATCACAAGCTTATGAAACCTGTGGAATGGAAAAGGGATGATTCAATGTCCAAGTCACAGAGGGGCTTCAAGCCAGCAAGCTCAATGGCAGCGTAGCCATGGAAACCAATGATACCAAACGGGGTCAAAACAGTAATTGATTAATACTATTTTCCAGCACTCCATTCCTGATCTTCAGAACCATCTTTCGCTCGGGACACGATATCTGGCAGATGTCTCTGCAGACCAGAGGTGAAGTCCTGCATGACAGCAGATACAAGTGTGGATGGCATCTGTCTGACTGCCTGGGAGGGGTGGTGGCGGGGTCGGGGAGTTTCCACAGTAGAAATCCAGTGAATTGCCACTGCAGGAGGAGGGCACCACATACCTGCCTTGGTGAGTGATGTGGACGCGATTATTGGCAATCGCCTCCACCCCATTCTTCAGCCACTTGCCCGTGACCTTCTCATCAGACACCTCACACTTGAAGACAGCCTGCTCCTGAGACTTCAGTGTCAGATCAGCAAAACTCTGCAATACCTTCAGGACCTTGTCTGAAACACAGACGCAAACACAAAAGACTCACTTCATGCTTCCACTGCCAGATCATAGCAACCCGCCGCATTAAAAAAATGACACCCCGTCGCCAATGTTCCTTCTAAGGTCCGTGGCGGCGCAGTCATCTCAAAGGTCCCGCACAGGCCACTCATCGGCTTTTACACTGTAAATACGGCACATGCGCAGAAATTTAAACTGCAAAGCGCTAATAGAAACGAGCCGCGCAGAACATAGCACAGCTTACACGGAACTTTGCTCGTCTCCCTTCCTGGTTCTTTTGCCAATTACTTTAAATCTGTCACCATCCTGCCAGTGGAAACAGTTTCTCCCTATCTCCTCTGCCGACATTTTGAACACAACGACTAAATTTCCCCTTAACCAGGACGAAAACTGTACTGCTTCTTTTTTGAATTTGTAGCGCCAGACATAGTGGACAAACCAACTGGTGAGAGCCGATCAGATGACTGTAGGTTTCTCTGTGTACAAACGTTCGAGGCCCTTCCCTGCAGTTCGGCACTGGTCTCAATATATGGAACTACATATTTTGTGTGAACCCAATTACAGTCCTGTTACAGTCCTGTAAATATTACATATCACCAATTACAGTCCTGTAAATATTACATATCACCAATTACAGTCCTGTAAATATTACATATCACCAATTACAGTTCTGTAACTATTACATATCCTCAATTACAGTCCTGTAAATATTACATATCACCAATTACAGTCCTGTAAATATTACATATCACCAATTACAGTCCTGTAAATATTACATATCACCAATTACAGTCCTGTAAATATTACATATCCTCAATTACAGTCCTGTAAATATTACATATCACCAATTACAGTCCTGTAAATATTACATATCCTCAATTACAGTCCTGTAAATATTACATATCACCAATTACAGTCCTGTAAATATTACATAGCCCCAATTACAGTCCTGTAAATATTACATATCACCAATTACAGTCCTGTAAATATTACATATCCTCAATTACAGTCCTGTAAATATTACATAACCCCAATTACAGTCCTGTAAATATTACATATCACCAATTACAGTCCTGTAAATATTACATATCCTCAATTACAGTCCTGTAAATATTACATATCACCAATTACAGTCCCGTAAATATTAATATCACCAATTACAGTCCTGTAAATATTACATATCACCAATTACAGTCCTGTAAATATTAATATCACCAATTACAGTCCTGTAAATATTACATATCACCAATTACAGTCCTGTAAATATTACATATCACCAATTACAGTCCTGTAAATATTACATATCCTCAATTACAGTCCTGTAAATATTACATATCACCAATTACAGTCCTGTAAATATTAATATCACCAATTACAGTCCTGTAAATATTACATATCCTCAATTACAGTCCTGTAAATATTACATATCACCAATTACAGTCCCGTAAATATTACATAGCCCCAATTACAGTCCTGTAAATATTACATATCCTCAATTACAGTCCTGTAAATATTACATATCCTCAATTACAGTCCTGTAAATATTACATATCACCAATTACAGTCCTGTAAATATTACATATCCTCAATTACAGTCCTGTAAATATTACATATCCCCAATTACAGTCCTGTAAATATTACATATCACCAATTACAGTCCTGTAAATATTACATATCCTCAGTTACAGTCCCGTAAATATTACATATCACCAATTACAGTCCTGTAAATATTACATATCCTCAATTACAGTCCTGTAAATATTAATATCACCAATTACAGTCCTGTAAATATTACATATCACCAATTACAGTCCTGTAAATATTACATATCCTCAATTACAGTCCTGTAAATATTACATATCACCAATTACAGTCCTGTAAATATTACATATCCTCAATTACAGTCCTGTAAATATTACATATCACCAATTACAGTCCTGTAAATATTACATATCACCAATTACAGTCCTGTAAATATTACATATCACCAATTACAGTCCTGTAAATATTACATATCACCAATTACAGTCCTGTAAATATTACATATCACCAATTACAGTCCCGTAAATATTACATATCCTCAATTACAGTCCTGTAAATATTACATAGCCCCAATTACAGTCCTGTATATATTACATATCCCCAATTACAGTCCTGTATATATTACATATCCCCAATTACAGTCCTGTTAATATTACATAGCCCCAATTACAGTCCTGTATATATTACATATCCCCAATTACAGTCCTGTATATATTACATAGCCCCAATTACAGTCCTGTATATATTACATAGCCCCAATTACAGTCCTGTAAATATTACATATCCCCAATTACAGTCCTGTATATATTACATAGCCCCAATTACAGTCCTGTATATATTACATAGCCCCAATTACAGTCCTGTATATATTACATAGCCCCAATTACAGTCCTGTATATATTACATATCCCCAATTACAGTCCTGTAAATATTACATATCACCAATTACAGTCCTGTATATATTACATATCCCCAATTACAGTCCTGTATATATTACATATCACCAATTACAGTCCTGTAAATATTACATATCACCAATTACAGTCATGTATATATTACATATCCCCAATTACAGTCCTGTAAATATTACATATCACCAATTACAGTCCTGTAAATATTAATATCACCAATTACAGTCCTGTAAATATTAATATCACCAATTACAGTCCTGTAAATATTACATATCACCAATTACAGTCCTGTAAATATTACATATCCCCAATTACAGTCCTGTAAATATTACATATCACCAATTACAGTCCTGTAAATATTAATATCACCAATTACAGTCCTGTAAATATTAATATCACCAATTACAGTCCTGTAAATATTACATATCCTCAATTACAGTCCTGTAAATATTACATATCACCAATTACAGTCCTGTAAATATTACATATCACCAATTACAGTCCTGTAAATATTACATATCACCAATTACAGTCCTGTAAATATTAATATCACCAATTACAGTCCTGTAAATATTACATATCCTCAATTACAGTCCTGTAAATATTACATATCCTCAATTACAGTCCTGTAAATATTACATATCCTCAATTACAGTCCTGTAAATATTACATATCACCAATTACAGTCCTGTAAATATTACATATCACCAATTACAGTCCTGTAAATATTACATATCCTCAATTACAGTCCTGTAAATATTACATATCACCAATTACAGTCCTGTAAATATTACATATCTCCAATTACAGTCCTGTAAACATTACATATCCTCAATTACAGTCCTGTAAATATTACATATCACCAATTACAGTCCTGTAAATATTACATATCCTCAATTACAGTCCTGTAAATATTACATATCACCAATTACAGTCCTGTAAATATTACATATCCTCAATTACAGTCCTGTATATATTACATATCCTCAATTACAGTCCTGTAAATATTACATATCACCAATTACAGTCCTGTAAATATTACATATCACCAATTACAGTCCTGTAAATATTACATATCACCAATTACAGTCCTGTAAATATTACATATCCTCAATTACAGTCCTGTAAATATTACATATCACCAATTACAGTCCTGTAAATATTACATATCTCCAATTACAATCCTGTAAATATTACATATCCTCAATTACAGTCCTGTAAATATTACATATCACCAATTACAGTCCTGTAAATATTACATATCCTCAATTACAGTCCTGTAAATATTACATATCACCAATTACAGTCCTGTAAATATTACATATCCTCAATTACAGTCCTGTAAATATTACATATCACCAATTACAGTCCTGTAAATATTACATATCCTCAATTACAGTCCTGTAAATATTACATATCCTCAATTACAGTCCTGTAAATATTACATATCACCAATTACAGTCCTGTAAATATTACATATCACCAATTACAGTCCTGTAAATATTACATATCACCAATTACAGTCCTGTAAATATTACATATCCCCAATTACAGTCCTGTAAATATTACATATCCCCAATTACAGTCCTGTAAATATTACATATCACCAATTACAGTCCTGTAAATATTAATATCACCAATTACAGTCCTGTAAATATTACATAGCCCCAATTACAGTCCTGTATATATTACATATCCCCAATTACAGTCCTGTAAATATTACATATCCTCAATTACAGTCCTGTAAATATTACATAGCCCCAATTACAGTCCTGTATATATTACATATCCCCAATTACAGTCCTGTAAATATTACATATCACCAATTACAGTCCTGTAAATATTACATATCACCAATTACAGTCCTGTAAATATTACATATCACCAATTACAGTCCTGTAAATATTAATATCACCAATTACAGTCCTGTAAATATTACATATCCTCAATTACAGTCCTGTATATATTACATATCACCAATTACAGTCCTGTAAATATTACATATCCTCAATTACAGTCCTGTAAATATTACATATCACCAATTACAGTCCTGTAAATATTACATATCCTCAATTACAGTCCTGTAAATATTACATATCACCAATTACAGTCCTGTATATATTACATATCACCAATTACAGTCCTGTAAATATTACATATCCCCAATTACAGTCCTGTATATATTACATATCCTCAATTACAGTCCTGTAAATATTACATATCCTCAATTACAGTCCTGTAAATATTACATATCCTCAATTACAGTCCTGTAAATATTACATATCCTCAATTACAGTCCTGTAAATATTACATATCACCAATTACAGTCCCGTAAATATTACATATTCTCAATTACAGTCCTGTAAATATTACATATCCTCAATTACAGTCCTGTAAATATTACATATCCCCAATTACAGTCCTGTAAATATTACATATCCTCAATTACAGTCCTGTATATATTACATATCACCAATTACAGTCCTGTAAATATTACATATCCTCAATTACAGTCCTGTAAATATTACATATCCTCAATTACAGTCCTGTAAATATTACATATCCCCAATTACAGTCCTGTAAATATTACATATCCTCAATTACAGTCCTGTAAATATTACATATCCCCAATTACAGTCCTGTATATATTACATATCCCCAATTACAGTCCTGTAAATATTACATATCCCCAATTACAGTCCTGTATATATTACATAGCCCCAATTACAGTCCTGTATATATTACATATCCCCAATTACAGTCCTGTATATATTACATATCCCCAATTACAGTCCTGTTAATATTACATATCCCCAATTACAGTCCTGTTAATATTACATATCCCTAATTACAGTCCTGTAAATATTACATATTGCCAATTACAATCCTGTATATATTACATATCCTCAATTACAGTCTTGTAAATATTACATATCCCCAATCACAGTCCTGTGAATAATACATATCCTCAATTACAGTCTTGTTAATATTACATATCCTCAATTACAGTCCTGTATATATTACATATCCTCAATTACAGTCCTGTATATATTACATATCCCCAATTACAGTCCCGTAAATATTACATATCCCCAATTACAGTCCTGTAAATATTACATATCCCCAATTACAGTCCTGTAAATATTACATATCCCCAATTACAGTCCTGTATATATTACATATCCCCAATCACAGTCATGTATATATTACATATCCCCAATTACAGTCCTGTATATATTACATATCCCCAATTACAGTCCTATAAATATTACATATCTCCAATTACAGTCCTGTATTTATTACATATCCCCAATTACAGTCCTGTATATATAACATATCCCCAATTGCAGTCCTGTAAATATTACATATCCCCAATTACAGTCCTATAAATATTACATATCTCCAATTACAGTCCTGTAAATATTACATATCCCCAATTACAGTCCTGTATATATTACATATATCCCCAATTACAGTCCTGTTAATATTACATATCCCCAATTACAGTCCTGTTAATATTACATATCCCTAATTACAGTCCTGTAAATATTACATATTGCCAATTACAATCCTGTATATATTACATATCCTCAATTACAGTCTTGTAAATATTACATATCCCCAATCACAGTCCTGTGAATAATACATATCCTCAATTACAGTCTTGTTAATATTACATATCCTCAATTACAGTCCTGTATATATTACATATCCTCAATTACAGTCCTGTATATATTACATATCCCCAATTACAGTCCCGTAAATATTACATATCCCCAATTACAGTCCTGTAAATATTACATATCCCCAATTACAGTCCTGTAAATATTACATATCCCCAATTACAGTCCTGTATATATTACATATCCCCAATCACAGTCATGTATATATTACATATCCCCAATTACAGTCCTGTATATATTACATATCCCCAATTACAGTCCTATAAATATTACATATCTCCAATTACAGTCCTGTATTTATTACATATCCCCAATTACAGTCCTGTATATATAACATATCCCCAATTGCAGTCCTGTAAATATTACATATCCCCAATTACAGTCCTATAAATATTACATATCTCCAATTACAGTCCTGTATATATTACATATCCCCAATTACAGTCCTGTATATATTACATATCCCCAATTACAGTCCTGTATATATCACATATCCCCAATTACAGTCCTATAAATATTACATATCTCCAATTACAGTCCTGTATATATTACATATCCCCAATTACAGTCCTGTATATATTACATATCCTCAATTACAGTCCTGTATATATTACATATCCCCAATCACAGTCCTGTATATATTACATATCTCCAATTACAGTCCTGTATATATTACGTATCCCCAATTACAGTCCTATAAATATTACATATCTCCAATTACAGTCCTGTATATATTACATATCCCCAATCACAGTCCTGTATATATCACATATCCCCAATTACAGTCCTATAAATATTACATATCTCCAATTACAGTCCTGTATATATTACATATCCTCAATTACAGTCCTGTATATATTACATATCCCCAATTACAGTCCTATAAATATTACATATCTCCAATTACAGTCCTGTATATATTACATATCCCCAATTACAGTCCTGTAAATATTACATAGCCCCAATTACAGTCCTGTATATATTACATATCCTCAATTACAGTCCTGTATATATTACATATCCCCAATCACAGTCCTGTGTATATTACATATCCCCAATCACAGTCCTGTATATATTACATATCCCCAATTACAGTCCTGTAAATATTACATAGCCCCAATTACAGTCCTGTATATATTACATATCCTCAATTACAGTCCTGTATATATTACATATCCCCAATCACAGTCCTGTATATATTACATATCCCCAATCACAGTCCTGTATATATTACATATCACCAATTACAGTCCTGTATATATTACATATCCCCAATTACAGTCCTGTATATATTACATATCCCCAATCACAGTCCTGTATATATTACATATCCCCAATCACAGTCCTGTATATATTACATATCCCCAATTACAGTCCTGTATATATTACATATCCCCAATTACAGTCCTGTATATATTACATATCACCAATCACAGTCCTGTATATATTACATATCACCAATCACAGTCCTGTATATATCACATATCCCCAATTACAGTCCTATAAATATTACATATCCCCAATTACAGTCGTGTATATATTACATATCCCCAATCACAGTCCTGTATATATTACATATCCCCAATTACAGTCCTATAAATATTACATATCTCCAATTACAGTCCTGTATATATTACATATCCCCAATCACAGTCCTGTATATATTACATATCTCCAATTACAGTCCTGTAAATATTACATATCCCCAATTACAGTCCTGTATATATTACATATATCCTCAATTACAGTCCTGTATATATTACATATCCCCAATTACAGTCCTGTATATATTACATATCCTCAATTACAGTCCTGTATATATTCCATATCTCCAATTACAGTCCTGTAAATATTACATATCCTCAATTACAGTCTTGTATATATTACATATCCTCAATTACAGTCCTGTATATATTACATATCCTCAATTACAGTCCTGTATATATTACATATCTCCAATTACAGTCCTGTAAATATTACATATCCTCAATTACAGTCCTGTATATATTACATATCCCCAATTACAGTCCTGTATATATTACATATCCAATTCTCCATGGCTGGCCAGTGAAATACCTTCCACAATCAGATCAGCCTCTGATTCTCCCCCGTTAGTCTTGATTTTGTAGCGTCCACCGTCCTCCTTGGTGGCCTCATTGATGATCAAGAAATGCTTCTTTTGGTCCTTCTTGATGCGATATTTCATGCTGTCCTCACGGGTCAGCTCCACCCCGTTCTTTGTCCTAAAAGAATACAACAACCCCAGAAAAGGGAAGTAGGGAAGTTACGAGTTTTGGAAAGCCCCGCACACCATGGATGAGAGCCCAGCCCTCAGCTCTGGATTCACCTCACTAATACTCTCCGCCTTCCTCTTCTCCTTTTTTGAGGATTGGGTCGACTGGGCCTGTATTCACTAGAGTTTAGAAGAATGCGAGGGGATCTCATTGAAACGTATAAAATTCTGACAGCGCTAGACAGACTGGTTGCAGGGATGATGTTTCCCCTGGCTGGGGGAGGGGGTCTAGAACCAGGGGTCACAGTCTCAGGATACGCGGTAGGACATTTAGGACTGAGATGAGTAGAAATTTCTTCACTCAGAGGGTGGTGAACCTGTGGAATTCTCTACCACAGAAGGCTGTGGAGGCCAAGTCACTGAATATATTTAAGAAGGAGATAGATTTCTAGACACAAAAGGCATCAAGGGTTATGGGGAGAGAGCGGGAGTGTGGTATTGAGATAGAGGATCAGCCATGATCACATTGAATGGCGGAGCAGGCTCGAAGGGCCGAATGGCCTACTCCTGCTCCTATTTTTCTATGTTTCTATGATGCTCCTCAAAACCATGCTTTAGTCCTAATACCTCCTTGTGGCTTGGTGTAAAATTTTGAGGATAAGGCTCTCGTTAAGCGTCTTGGGACATAAAGGCGCTGTATAAATGCAAGTTGTTGTTGTTGTACTAAGCCGCACCGAGCTTCTCTCCCAGGTTCAGCCCTTGGGGAATGTGCTGAATTAGTTCATGGCAGCTGGGGCGGTGCTGGCAACCGGCTTTCAGCCTCCTGGGCTGCAGAAGGAGACAACTGGCCGGGGCTCCAGCTGCCGACCTCCGCTGCAAAGCCTTTCCGCCATCTTCAAGGCACAAGTCCGGAGTGTGATGGAATACTCGCCAGCTGCCTGGATGAGTGCAGCTCCAACAACACTCCTGTCAAGAAGTTCGACACCATCCAGGACAAAGCAGCCCGTTTGATCGGCACCTCATCCACCACCTTAAACATTCACTCCCTCCACCACCGGCGCCCCGTGGCTGCAGTGTGTACCATCTACAAGATGCACTGCAGCAACTCGCCAAGGCTTCTTCGGCAGTACCTCCCAAACCCGCGAACTCTTCCACCTAGAAGGACAAGGGCAGCAGTCACATGGGAACACCACCACCTCCAAGCTCCCCTCCAAGTCACACACACCATTCCTGACTTGGAAATATATCGGCCGTTCCTTCATCGTCGTTGGGTCAAAATCCTGGAACTCCCTCCCTAACAGCGCCGTGGGAGCACCTTCACCACACGGACTGCAGCGGTTCAAGAAGGCGGCTCACCACCACCTTCTCAAGGGGCAATTAGGGGATGGGCAATAAATGCCGGCCTTGCCAGCGACGCCCACATCCCAGGAACGAATTTAAAAAAAATCAGCTCAGGGTCAGGCTGGGCCGTAATCACCTTCCTGGCTGAACAGTGTGGAAACGGATTGGGCCTTCACGAGAGGGTCTGGAAGCCTGCCCACACCCATGGAGTCTCACCCCAGCAATGGTAGCGCCTCCAGGAGAGGAGGCAGAAAAAGCTTCACGAGAAAAGAAAAATATTCTCAATTTTAAACCGGATTTGAACATTGGTCCAGTTATTGTAAATGTTCCGCTGCTGGGGAACAATGTCTGGCAGTTGCAGTTAAACACACTGGTATAGTGTTAAAGGCTTCAGATTGAAAGTTTAGAAAAAGGGTGGTGGGTGGAGGGGGGGGGGGGGAAAGGGAGGAGGCTCATGACAGGTACCAGCATAGACTAGTTGGGCTGAATGGCCTGGTTCTGTGCTGGAAAAAGGTGGCAGAGGTCAGGTGGAGGAGGTTGCATACCTAAGCTCCGCTCGGTTTGGGTGTCTACAATTGGGTGTCTAATGTGACTGGACACTCGATCAGGACCACAGTCTGAAGTGAATCACTTTTCAGTCTTCGCCTCTCTTCTGAATATATAGGGCTCGGGCTGGTGGCCCGTTCAACAGACGTTCCATGAGAAACCACGAATGCTGGGATACTGAAAGGAAGACTGGAAATGCACAGTATTTGTGAGGATAGGGCCCCCCACCCACCTCCTCCAAACAGAGCAGAATTCAATGTCACCTTCAGAACCCTCCATGGACCTCTGCCACCTGCCTCCTTCTATCCCCTGCTGCACCCTCCGGTCCTCTGACCCTTACCCGTCCTTTGACCCTACCATTGGTGGTCCTGCCTCAGTCCAGCTCTCCGACACTCTCTCCTTAAAGCCTTCTGCCGGTCCACCTCTCTCCTCCCACCCTTTACAAACCGCCTTTTGGAATCAGCTATCAGTCAGCCCTCCTAACCTCTCCCGTTCTGGCTTGGCATCCATTCATAGAAACATAGAAAAATAGGAGCAGGAGTAGGCCATTCGGCCCTTCGAGCCTGCTCCGCCATTCAATATGATCATGGCTGATCCTCTATCTCAATACCATATCCCCGCTCTCTCCCCATACCCTCAATGACGTCTGTTTTAGGGAGAGTCTTGAGCTTTTTTTCATGTTAAATATGTAATGTAAATGTAAATTATATTATGGATAATAGGGAGATAAATAAGTAAAAAGATTGAGCTCAGGGGTGTCAGAATTGGTCTCAGCACCCCCAAAGGTAAGGGCGGTGGATTCCTGCTCTCAGTGATACCTACTGGGTTGCATGTTTAACTTTAGTTGAAACACAGAATCTTACAGCACAGAGGGAGGCCATTCAGCCCATCGTGCCTGTGCCGGCTCTTTGCAAGAGCTCTCCAATTAGTCCCACTCCACCTGCTCTTTCCCCATAGCCCCACAAATCTTTCCCCTCCAAGTATTTATCCAATTCCCTTTTGAAATTTACTATTGAATCTGCTTCCACCGCCCTTTCAGGCAGCGCATTCCAGATCACAACAACTCGTGTAAATAAAATTCTTCTCATCTCCCCCTCTGGTTCTTTTGCCTTCAATCTGTGTCCTCTGGTTACCAACCCACCTGCCAGTGGAAACAGTATCTTCTTATTTACTCCATCAAAACCCTTCACGATTTTGAACACCTCTATTAAATCTCCCCTTAACCTTCTCTGCTCTAAGGAGAACAACCCCCAGCTTCTCCAGTCCTCTCCACATCTATCAAAACCCTTCAGAAATCATGGATGAAGAATGAAATCTGCACTGTTGGGGGTGGGGGCGCAGTGTAACCTAGCTCGTTACCCTCTCCAGGAGGGGAGAGGAGCAAACAGGGTGACGTAAGAAAACTACTAGGCACTTGGTCTAAGCGTTAAACAAAGCTTTAATCAACTGTTTTACAACATGGAGGTCTAGTTGTGTCCTTCACTAGTTCCTGTTAAGAATGTCCTGAGCAAGCTGGGCCCATGCCCGAGTATTTATACTCTCCCTGGACAGCGCCACCCGCAGGCCGCTCAGTATTATTTCATGAGTCTTTCTTTCATGAATGACTGATTCATGTCACAGGCCGTGGAAGGGAAGAGATGGAAAGGTACTTACCAGACAACTACCGCCCCTTCCTCCGAGACATCACAATCGAACTCAACCCGGTCGTCCACGAATACATGCTGGTCATCCAGGGGCACAATGATGACAACGGGGGGTTCTGTGAAAGAGACAGACAGATTAACATTTACAAGGGGGGGGGGGGGGCGAGTTATCAGGTTCTCCTGAGCACTTACACTGGGAGATGGGGAGGGGGTTGAATTTCCTCCACGCGCCAGTTGAAACTATTTTATTATTCAGCATTGCATCTTTAAAAGCGGGTCAACAATCTCTTAGAACAGTGCAGGGATCCACTGACCTGGACCTCGCCCCGGTGTGCTAAAAGTAGAGCGCGGCGGAATTTCAACTCAGAGTTGCGGTTGTATCCTGGCTGGCTCGGGATTTCAGGCATCAGCCTTGTGGCTCAGTGGCTAGCATCCTCGCCTCTGAGGAGGCTTGTGTGAGGCATGAACGCCGGCATAGACCATTTGGTTCGAATGGCCTATTTCTGTGCTGCCTGTACGTTCTATGTATAAAGTCAGAAGGTTGTGGGTTCAAGTCCCACCCGAGACTGAAGCCCAAAATCTCGGCTGACACTCCCAGTCCCCAGGGAGCGCATGTATGGCATTCCCACTTCCCCCTGCTCACTGCTCCCCACCTCCTCCCTCTGTTAGAAATAACAGTGACACGGGACTAACCTCTCACGAAGAGGTCAGCGTTGCACTTATCCTCGCCAATGACACACTCGTATTCAGCATCGTCTGCCAAGGTGCAGTTCTTAATGGTCAGGACCCGCTTCAGCCCGATGACCTCAAAGATGTACCTGCCGATGACGGAAGGGGAGGGAGTAAGTCATTGAGAAAACATACAAAGCGAGAGAAAAGAGGAGCATTGCAAAAACGGGGAGGAAGCCCTCATTAAGCAGTCGACGATGGGACGATTATATCAAACTGGCAGATCACCTGTGGAGTTGCTTCAAGTCACTGAGATCCAGCATGTTTAAGCATGATGGGCCGAATGGCCTCCTTCTAAGCCGTAAATTTCTATGATTCTATGAGTCGGAGGGGGAAGTGCGATAGGAAATAAGTGTGACGGTAACTGGAAGTGTTTGTTATACAACAACAAATTTATACAGCGCCTCTAATGTAGTAAAACATCCCAAGGTGCTTCACAGGAGCAATTATCAAACTATATGGCCCAGAAATTCGGGTCTCCACAGGTGAGTACGCACGGGGTACTCACCCGTAGGCACTACGGAAGTGCCAGTTTCGTGCATGCACTGCGCATGCGCGGGAAACCGGAACTTCCGTTCCCTTAAAGGAAGGGGTTCAGAGGTCGAACGCGTACGCCGGAGAGGCAGCGTGTACGCCTGGAACTTACGTTTTTTTTTGCAGGTTTTCCCGGGAGGGTAAGTCTCCAGGAGTTACACTTTTAAAAAGCAGTCACAAGGCCTGCTTTTAACAAGGTAAGTGGTGAATTAATTAAAATTAAAACATTTTTTCCACAGGTTTATTATTTTTAAATACTTTAAAGAAAGGTAAGTTTATTTTTAGCCCCGTTAAAAAATGTAATTAATTTTTTCAAAAATTTAAATTATTGTTTATGTTATTTTCTGTAATTTATAGTTATTTTAAAAATGTGGTTTAAAAAAAAATTTATTTGAAGTTTTAGTGATGTTTTGAGGCTTACAGTATTTATAGTTTTGACAGGTCTTCCTGCCAATTTTATGAATGGGCATTTCCCTGCTACCATTGGCTCCCCATGGCCCACGTGATCCCAGGGGACGCTTCGAACTAACTGCGCCCCTGGGATACGCAAGCACTGCACGCCGGCAGTTGGAGGAGGCCCAGGATCAGAATCCCATGCGGGCCCACAGCACAACAGCCGGCACGCTAGGTAAGTGCAGGTCGGAGGCTTGCACCCACGGGAAGCCCCCGACCTGAATTTCTGGGCAAATATTTGACACCGAGCCACATAAGGAGATATTAGGGCAGGTGACCAAAAGCTTGGTCAAAGATGTAGGTTTTAAGGAGCGTCTTAAAGCAGGAGAGAGAGGCGGAGAGGTTTAGGGAGGGAATTACAGAGCTTAGGGGCCCAGGCAGCTGAAGGCACAGCCGCCAATGGTGGAGCGATTAAAACCGGGGGATGCGCAAGAGGCCAGAATTGGAGGAGCGCAGAGATCTCAGCGGGTTGTAGGCCTGGAGGAGGTTACAGAGATAGGCAAGTCTGTTTTAATGCATTATGTAGATTTGGGGCAAGCTCCAAAGGGTAGGAAGGAGCTGGACTCCCAAAACAAAAAAACCCCCACCAAATGCCCAAACCCATCGAGCTCACAGTTCAATGGGAGCAGCAGCAATGGGGACCCACACGCCACGAGCCACTGCTTTCAAGTGAGGAGGTGGGAACAGTAGGCCAGGATGAAACAAAACCAAAAAAAAGGTGACCAGCACAGACAATGGATCAACTGCTTCCAGCAGAGCTTTGACAAACCAGCACTTCCCCATAGGGGGCATCAGAGAGCCGCTGCTGTGATCTGGGAGTGTCTCTATTTACAAAGCAGAAGCATTTATAGCCAGTGGCTCGGTGGGCTAGGACAGAAAAGAAACATCTCCATCGGCAGTCACAAACTATGGGGTCGCAAGTCGACTTGGGGGGTTGCGCAAAAACGGGTGGTTTTGCGTCTCACCGCCCGTTATACGCCCGGCCCTATATTCAATTGCATTTTATTTTTTATTAATTCATGGGATGTGGGCAAGGCCAGCATTTATTGCCCATCCTTCATTGCCCCTTGAGAAGGTGGTGGTGAGCCGCCTTCTTGAACCGCTGCAGTCCGTGTGGTGAAGGTGCTCCCACAGTGCTGTTAGGGAGGAAGTTCCAGGATTTTGGCCCAGCGACGATGAAGGAACGGCCGATATATTTCCAAGTCAGGATGGTGTGTGACTTGGAGGGGAACTTGGAAGTGGTGGTGTTCCCGTGCGCCTGCTGCCCTTGTCCTTCTAGGTGGAAGAGGTCGTGGGTTTGGGAGGTGTTGCCGAAGAAGCCTTGGCGAGTCGCTGCGGTGCATCTTGTAGATGGTACAGACTGCAGCCACGGTACGCCGGTGGTGGAGGGAGTGAATGTTTAAGGTGATGGATGGGGCGCCAATCAAGCGGGCTGCTTTGTCCTGGATGGTATTGAGCTTCTTGAGTGTTGTGGGAGCTGCACTCATCCAGGCAAGTGCAGAGTATTCCAGCACACTCCTAACTTGTGCCTTGTATACAATTTTTAAAAACTTGTGCCTTGTAGATGGTGGAAAGGCTAGGGGAGTCAGGACGACATCAATGGAACTGTATATCGGGCGGTCGATTCGAAACCGCCCTTATTTTCACTACCACCCCAAGATGAATTTCTACCCGGTCACATTTAAAAGACTAGCCAATCTCCCGTGGCATTGCTCAGTGCGAGTCTGAAGTGTGACAACCCTGGTGCGACAGGAAGTGAATGTGATGCTTACAGGAAGTGCACGCTACGCGGAGGCCTCGTAATACGTTACTGGCAGGTCTGCTGTGGCGTTGCTGATGGGAAGTTGATTGATACGGTCTTTTACTGTCCCTGCGACTGTGCAAACGGTGGCAGATTTCACCGAGCCACTTACACCGTGACAGGTGCGTTTTTTAAAAAAAAACTAAAAGCCACTTTAATCTTGTGGAGGGGAAAAAAAGCATGTTCTTAGTTTGCAAAGGCACTAAGCATTTGTAAAGCATTTACTGCTGGTGTCGCCAGCAATAATATCGGTCGCTGAGAGGGTTGGGTTATCGGCTCTGGTGGGACAGAGTCCTGGAGGCTTCATCGTCTGATCTCCTGCCTCCAGCTGCCCCGCCCAGTCAAACAGTCTCTCCCCTCCGATTGCCATATATTTTTTATAACTAATCAATCAAAGTGCTGAAGGAACTTTTGAAAAAGAAAACACAATTTAAAAAAAAAAGATTTTTCTCCCGGGTCCTGGAGATTAATCTTCCATTCTTGGAGGCGCCAGGGCCAATCCTGGAGGGCTGGCCACCCTATTGGAGGATAGTACTAAGGGGAGAGTAAAGGCACAGGTAAGAGAGAAGGTGGGGGTGTGTGGAGGTCATGGGAGGTCAGGGTTCGTGAGGTCAGGCACCAGGAGACGTGATGTAGGTCGGGGTGAGTAACACATCAGAACATAAGAAATAGGAGCAGGAGTCGGCCATTTGGCCCCTCGAGCCTGCTCCGCCATTCAATAGGATCATGGCTGATCTCCTACCTCAGCTCCACTTTCCCGCCTGATCCCCATATCCCTTGATTCCCTTAGTATCCAAAAATCTATCGACCTCTGTCTTGAATATACTCAACGACTGAGCCTCCACAACCCTCTGGGGTAGAGAATTCCAAAAATTCACCACCCTCTGAGTGAAGAAATTTCGCCTCATCTCAGTCCTAAATGGCCGACCCTTTATTCTGGGACTGTGACCCCTGGTTCTAGACTCCCCAGCCAGGGTAAACATCCTCCCTGCATCTACCCTGTAAGAATTTTGTATGTTTCAATGAGATCCCCTCTCATTCTTCTAAACTCTAGAGAATATAGGCCTAGTCTACTCAATCTCTCCTCATAGGACATGAGGTGCAAAGGTTCGAGGCCCGACCACTACTAACTAGGATATGAAACTGGGGTTTGGGAGAATGCCACAACACCAATCCAAAAGCAGGAGGCGGGTCGGATGAGTAGGCCCAAGGCCAATCCTCGTATTTGCAATAAAAGGAAACAGGATGGATGCGGGGGGTGGGGGGAGTGGCTAGGCCACTGCCCTAGGCTTGAAATTGGAATCAGGTGGCTGCACACAGGTCGGAGGTAGTAGGGGGTCCCTGGTGCCTCAAAAAATCAGGTAGAAAACCCAGAAATTGAGTTCAAAATTACCAAAAAAAAAACAAGCCAGAAATGCCCAACAATCAGGTTGGTGGAACAAAATGGTTGGTGGACCTGGTGAATCTAATGGTGGAAGGCCAATGGTATGAGTTACAAGGAGAGATTACACAAATGAGGATTGTATTCCCTAGAACTTAGAAGGTTCAGGGGAACGGATAGGGTAGAGAGAGAGAGAGAGAGAAACTATTTCTGCTGGTTGGGGATTCTAGGACTAGGGGGGCATAGTCTAAAAATTAGAGCCAGGCCTGTCAGGAGTGAAATTAGGAAACTCTTCTACACACAAAGGGTGGTAGAAGTTTGGAACTCTCTTCCGCAAACGGCAATTGATGCTGGATCAATTGTGAATTTTAAATCGGAGATTGATAGATTTCTGTTAACCAAAGGTATTAAGGGATGCGGGTATATGGAGTTAGCTTGCAGATCAGCCGTGATCTCATTGAATGGCGGAACAGGCTCAAATGGCTGAATGGCCTCCTCCTGCTCCTGTGTTCCTATTACAGTGACAGCCAAATGTTGACATAGGGTTTTCCCATTCTAAAATGTTGACATAAAATTGTAACACGGGGCGCTAAGGTTAGAAGGTGGGCAGGAAGTCCAGGCCTTTCATCACTCTAGATAGACATCCCAAAGAAATTTACCATTCCAACGTACCTGCCACTGGGTCTGACCTCCTTCCCATTCTTGTACCATTTCACGTCCATATTGTGTCCTGCCAGTTCCACAGACATTTTAACTTTGCCTCCTTTGTCCACCTGGTATGCACTTTCCAGTCTTTTCGCAAACGCTGAGCAATGCCGATTAAAAAGGGGGGGGGGGAAAAATGTAAAAACCCAAATTAACTATGAAGTAGGAAAGCACCATTTTTTTTAAAGTCAGGGACAGTGAAGACACAAATACAGTAACATCTGGCTTGAAAAGAGACGAGTTTCCCATTGGCCTGCTACTGCACCGCTCCTGTGCGTCTCAGTGCCGATTCCTGTACACGCACTGACATGAATCAGTCATTCATGAAAGAAAGATTTATGAAATAATACTGAGTGGCCTGTGGGTGGCGCTGTCCAGGGAGAGTATAAATACTTGGGCATGGGCCCAGCTTGCGCAGGACATTCTTAACAGGAACTAGTGAAGGACACAACTAGACCTCCATGTTGTAAAACAGTTGATTAAAGCTTTGTTTAACGCTTAGACCAAGTGCCCAGTAGTTTTCTTACATCACGCACTGTTCAGACTGGGCTAATGATTGACTTTCAAGCAAAGTAAAGTTTTGAAGGGTTGATTTTTAAAAACTTTTTGGGCGATCGACCGGGGAGGGGAGGGTGGGGGGAGGGGGGTGGTGATCACTGTGCTGGTGGGATGCTCGTTCTGGTGGCAAAGAGGTCTTCCCCACCCCCCAACTGCCATTTTGAGGTACCGGCCTTATTCAAATTTGGCGGGTGAGCTGCTTGGCGGCAAACAGGCAGATTGAGGCCTCAGGATGGAGCTGGGGGGGGGGGGGACGGCCGCCAGATAGGTACTGACGTAAGAAAACTACTAGGCACTTGGTCTGAGTATTAAACAAGGCTTTAATCAACTGTTTTTCAACATGGAGATCTAGTTGTGTCCTTCACTAGTTCCTGTTAAAGAATGTCCTGAGCAAGCTGTTCCCGTGCCTGAGTATTTATACTCTCCCTGGACAGCGCCACCAGCAGGCCGCCCAGTATTATTTCATAAGTCATTTCCACATGAATGACAAGATTCATGTCAGGTAAGTTGCAGAGGAGGTAGGCTCGTGATCGCGAAGGGTGGTTGGGGGGTTGGGGCCGGGAGGGGGGGGCAGCAGTCTCGTGGCGGCGCCGGCCTGGATTATTTTTTTGGGGGGGCCCACAAAAAGAATTCGACGCTTACCTCTGGCCGGGCCGCTTCGGTTCCATCGCCCGTGGAACTGGTCGGGGAGCGACCTAAAATGGCGAGCGGGGTCCGATTTACGTCGCAACCCTAAATTTCCGTATTTAACAGGGGCCTGTCGCCTGAATCAGGCGGGCGCTTCGGACACCCGGCATTAGGCCCCTTTATAAAATGGCAGCAGACGCACCGTCGGTGCTAAGGAGACCGACTCCATTTTGCGGCTGTTACCGTCCCATTAACACCAGGGTGTGAAGAAATTGACCCCTGTATTAAAACTAATACCTGGCGGGCAAGTTGTATTTCAATAGAGTGACCAGCGGATATAGGCGAGAGCAAAAACAAGGTGCATCAGTATCGACACCACCGTGTCAGCCAATGAGTGGGAGGCGGAGCGTGACTTTGGCAGGGCTCACAGCACACAGTCTAGTTACTCGGCCTACAGAGTCTATTTAAAGAGTCTCCACGAACTACAGCAAATAGAACTCGTGACTGAAACTACAGCAACGCCTCCCGATAGAAGCAGGATTATTACACCGATAGTTAAACAATACAAATTCTGCGCGTAAAATCAATCCCAGTCACTTACAGCAGTGCGGTCTCCAGGCGTGATTGACAGAGGGGAGGTTGGAATTCAGGTTGGGACTTGTGGTGTCACTATATGCAGCCTTCTTTATATGGCATCTCCAAAAAGGTGTTCAGTGTGTGCGAGTGTGCGTGTATTGAGTGTGGGGGTGTGTGTGTATTGAGTGTGGGGGTGTGTGTGTATTGAGTGTGGGGGTGGGGGTGTATTGAGTGTGGGTGTGTGTGTGTATTGAGTGTGCGAGTGTGTGTGTATTGAGTGTGTGAGTGTGTGTGTGTATTGTGTGTGCGAGTGTGTGTATTGAGTGTGCGAGTG
Source organism: Somniosus microcephalus (assembly GCF_052327205.1). Taxonomy (NCBI): domain Eukaryota; kingdom Metazoa; phylum Chordata; class Chondrichthyes; order Squaliformes; family Somniosidae; genus Somniosus; species Somniosus microcephalus. The sequence continues at coordinate 32,487,623 of NC_141014.1, read as the reverse complement.
TGTGTGTGTATTGCGTGTGCGGGTGTGTGTGCATTGAGTGTGCGAGTGTGTGTATTGAGTGTGCGAGTGTGTGTGTATTGAGTGTGCGAGTGTGTGTGTATTGAGTGTGCGGGTGTGTGTGTATTGAGTGTGCGAGTGTGTGTGTATTGAGTGTGTGAGTGTGTGTGTATTGAGTGTGCGAGTGTGTGTATTGAGTGTGCGAGTGTGTGTGTAGAGTGTGCGAGTGTGTGTGTAGAGTGTGCGAGTGTGTGTGTATTGAGTGTGCGAGTGTGTGTATTGAGTGTGCGAGTGTGTGTGTATTGAGTGTGTGAGTGTGTGTGTATTGAGTGTGCGTGTGTGTGTGTATTGAGTGTGCGGAGGTGTGTGTATTGAGTGTGCGAGTGTGTGTGTATTGAGTGTGCGAGTGTGTGTGTATTGAGTGTGCGGAGGTGTGTGTATTGAGTGTGCAAGTGTGTGTGTATTGAGTGTGTGAGTGTGTGTGTATTGAGTGTGCGAGTGTGTGTGTGTATTGAGTGTGCGAGTGTGTGTATTGAGTGTGCGAGTGTGTGTGTATTGAGTGTGCGGGTGTGTGTGTGTATTGAGTGTGCGGGTGTGTGTGTGTGTATTGAGTGTGCGAGTGTGTGTGTATTGAGTGTGAGAGTGTGTGTGTATTGAGTGTGCGGGTGTGTGTGTATTGAGTGTGCGGGTGTGTGTATTGAGTGTGCGAGTGTGTGTGCATTGAGTGTGCGAGTGTGTGTGTATTGAGTGTGCGGGTGTGAGTGTATTGAGTGTGCGGGGGGGTGTATTGAGTGTGCGGGGGGGTGTATTGAGTGTGCGGGGGGGTGTATTGAGTGTGCGGGGGGGGTGTATTGAGTGTGCGGGGGGGGTGTATTGAGTGTGCGGGGGGGTGTATTGAGTGTGCGGGGGGGTGTATTGAGTGTGCGCGGGGGGGGTATTGAGTGTGCGGCTGTGTGTGTATTGAGTGTGCGGGGGGGTGTATTGAGTGTGCGGTGGGGGGGTGTATTGAGTGTGCGGTGGGGGGGGTGTATTGAGTGTGCGGGGGGGGTGTATTGAGTGTGCGGGTGTGTCTGTCTCTCAGATGTTCCATCCTCCCATCACCCCCCGCCCCCCCACCTCAGGTTATGGTCGGAGATCCACTCACAGTCACTCTTCTTTTCCACCCTCTTTTTCTTCTTCAGTCTCTTCAGCATGCCCCGTAGATCAGTGATGCCGTACTCAAATGCAATTTTCTCATAGTCGCAGGGCTTGGCACTTTTCAGGATTTCCCAGACATCAACCTCCTCAGGCGGAGGTGCTTCAACTTTGGCTGCTCTGTAAAAATAACAAAAGCCAGTGAAGTAAAGCAGCCACAAATACACGGGTAAAAAGGGACGTCAGGGACGTTGGAAATAACAACAACTTGCCTTTACACAGCGCCTTTAACAAAGCAAAACGTCACAAGGTGCTTCACGGGCGCATAATCAAACACAGATTGGCACCGAGCCAAATAAGGAGACTTTAGCACAGGTTTGGTCACAGAGATAGGGTTTGAGGAGCATCTTAAAGGAGGAGAGAGGAGCGGAGAGACGGAGAGGTTTAGGGAGGGAGTTCCAGAGCTTAAAGACTAGGTCGCTAACGGCACGGCCGCCAACGGTGGGGCGAAGGATGTGGTGGATGGACAAGAGACCGGAACTGAAGGAGCGCCAGAGTTCTCGGAGGGTTGTAGGTCTGGAGGAGGTTACAGAGATAGGGAGGGGGGGGGCGGTCGAGACCATGGAGGGATTTGAACATAAGGATGAGATTTTTTTAATGGAGGTTGACATGAATCAGTCATTCATGAAAGAAAGACTTATGAAATAATACTGAGCGGCCTACGGGTGGCGCTGTCCAGGGAGAGTATAAATACTCGGGCACAGGCCCAGCTTGCGCAGGACATTCTTAACAGGAGCTAGTGAAGGACACAACTAGACCTCCATGTTGTAAAACAGTTGATTAAAGCTTTGTTTAACGCTTAGACCAAGTGCCTAGTAGTTTTCTTACGTCAGTAGTGTTCAGGGATCGGGAGCCAATGTAGGTCAGCGAGCACAGGGGGCGATGGCTGAACGGGACTTGGTGCGAGTTAGGACACGGGGCAGCCGAGTTTTGGATGAGCTCAAGTTTATGGAGGGTGAAAGATGGGAGGCCGGACCAGGAGAGCATTGGAATAGTCAAGCCTCGAGGTCACACAGGCACGGATGGGGGTTTCAGCAGCGGATGAGCTGAGGCAGGGGCGGAGTCATGCTATATTTATGGAGGTGGAAGAAGGCAGCCCGAAGCTCAGCAACAGGTCAAATCGGACGTTGAAGTTGCGAACCCTCTGGGTCAGCCTGAGACAGTGGACAGGGAGGGGGATGCAATCGGAGGCTAGGAAAGGGAGGAATTTTATCAATGGGGCGCGTTGGGGGTGGGACTGCTGCTTGTCGGGTTTCAGTCCCGCCCCCAACAACGTCCGGCCAACCCACGCTATTTTCCCTTGATTGATTGACCTTGTTAAGCCTGCCCCCCCTGCGGGCTTAGCCGGCCAATTAAGGGAAAGCCGGTGACAGAGGACGTCAGCGTATGACATTTCATCTGTCAAAAATTTTTGACAGATGAATTGTCAGCGCTTGACAGCTTTGAGAAGCTGTCACTTAAACACTGACAATCTCTGTTCTAAGGTGAGCCCCTGTACTCAAGACTCATCAAACCTCTTTCCTGAGCAGAAATCAGATGGCTGCTGCATCTGAGAATGCAGCAGCCATTCTGTCATCTCTGCCGTTGAGATGAGGCACCTTCGGATCCTCAACGGCTGAAGCCTGCAGAAAGAAGCAAAGGTAAGGAAACTTTTTCTAACACTTTACACTCACCTGTCATACTTACCTGTCCACACTTGCACCCATCACTCACCTCCACAGCGCACGTTTCGATCCCTCTCACCCCCGCAGACCCACTGCTTGCCTCGCTGACCCTGGCGAGGTTCGCAGTCGTCGGGAAGCCCGCACTTGCAGGGGTAAAATGGGGATAAGCCTCTTAACTGCCTGTTAACTACCTGTTCAACTCAAGTCAGGCTTGGGCCCACAACCTTCTGACTCCAAGGTAAGAGCGCTACCAACAGAGCCAAGCTGCTGCTTATATAAATACATGTTTACACACTCACAAAAATCTCATTCACTCCTCCCCTACCTTTTCTTCAGAAGTCCACTGAAATCAAGTTCCCCGGCATCAACTCCAGCTTCCCCTCTGCAAGAGAAAGTGGCACATCTTAACATAACGATCAATATTTTTCGGTGTTACGCTCAGATTTATCTCTCTCTGCGAAGTTCTCCGCCCTTCTTCCGAAGGTACATAGTCTTACATAGCATTCACAGCGCAGAAACAGGCCGTTCAGCCCAAGCTGGTCTGTGCCGGTGTTTATGCTCCACACCAGCCTCCTCCCACCCCTCTTCATCTCACCCCATCAGCATATCCTTCTATTCCTTTCTCCCTCATGTACTTATCCAGCTTCCCCTAAAATGCATCTCTGCTATTCGCCTCAACCACTCCCAGTCAAAACTGAGATGAGGAGAAACTTCTTCACTCAGAAGGTAGTAAATCTATGGAATTTGCTACCCCAGAGAGCTGTGGAAGCTGCAACATTAAATAAATTTAAAATGGCGATAGACAGTTTCCTAGCAGATAAGGGAATTAGGGGTTACGGGGAGAGGGCAGGGAAGTGGATGTGAGTCTAGATTCGGATCAGCCATGATCCTATTGAATGGCGGAGCAGGCCCGAGGGGTCGTATGGCCTACTCCTGCTCCTACTTCTTATGTTCTTATGGTAGTGAGTTCCCCATCCTCACCACTCTCTGGGTAAAGTCGTTTTTCCTGAATTCCCTATTGGATTTATTAGTGACTATCTTATATTTATGGCCCCTAGTTCTGGTCTCCCCTGCAAGTGGAAACTTCTGCTCTCCCCTGCAAGTGGAAACTTCTGCTCTATGTCTGCACTATCAAACGCTTTCGGAATCTTTAAGGCCTTTATTGGGTCTCCCCTCAGTCGTCCCTTTCCTGTAAGTATATCTTGTTGAGGTGTGGTTCCATTTGCTGTGGCAGCCCTACACTACCTCACCCAAGGGGCCATCTTTCCTTTGTGAGCCCAGATAGTCCTGGATCAGGTTCAGCCATGATGCCATTCATGGTTGAATGACTGGCTAATAGGCACCATCTATTCTGACACAGGAAGAGTGACCACTTGGGCAAGATACCAAAGAGCAAATGGTTCCCTGGAATTGTAAATGGGTACATAAGAATTAGGAGCAGGAGTCGGCCACACGGCCCCTCGAGCCTGCTCCACCATTCAATAAGATCAAGGCTGATCTTTGACCTCAACTCCACTTTCCCGCCCGATCCCCGTATCCCTTGATTCCCTTAAGATCCAAAAATCTATCTATCTCAGTCTTGAATATACTCAACGACTGAGCATCCACAGCCCTCTGGGGTAGAGAATTCCAAAGATTCACAACCCTCTGAGTGAAGAAATTCGTCCTCATCTCAGTCTTAAATGGTCAACCCCTTATCCTGAGACTGTGACCCCGAGTTCTAGACACTCCAGCCTGGGGAAACAACCTCTCAGCATCTACCCTGTCAATCCCCCTCAGTATCTTACATGTTTCAATGAGATCACCTCTCATTCTTCTAAACTCCAGAGAGTATAGGCCCAATCTACTCAATCTTTCCTCATAGGACAACCCTCTCAGCCCAGGAATCAATCTAGTGAACCTTCGTTGCACCGCCTCTAAGGCAAGTATATCCTTCCTTAGATAAGGAGGCCAAAACTGTGCCCAGTACTCCAGGTGTGGTCTCACCAAGGCCCTGTACAATTGTAGCAAGACTTCCTTACTCTTATACTCCAACCCCCTTGCAATAAAGGCCAACATACCATTTGCCTTCCTTATTGCTTACTGTAGCAGCATGCTAACTCTCTGTGTTTCCTGTACGAGGACACCTAAATCTCTCTGAACACCAACATTTAATAGTTTCTCACCATTTAAAACATATTCTGTTTCTCTATTCTTCCTACCAAATCGAATAACCTCACATTTCCCCACATTATACTCCATCTGCCACCTTATTGCCCACTCACTTAACCTGTCTATATCCCTTTACAGGCTCTTTGTGTTCTCCTCACAGCTTACTGTCCCACCTAGCTTTGTATCATCAGCAAACCTTGCACTCGGTCCCTTCATCTAAGTCATTAATATAGATTGTAATTAGCTGAGGCCCAAACACTAATTCTTGCGGCACCCCACTAGTTATAGCCTGCCAACCGGAAAATTGTCCATTTATCCCTACTCTCTGTTTTCTGTCCGTTAACCAATCCTCTCTCTGTGCTAATACATCACCCCTAACCCATGAGCCCTTATCTTGCATAGCAACCTTTTATGTGACACCTTATCAAATTCCTTTTGGAAATCCAAATATACTACATCCACTGGTTCCCCTTTATCCACCCTGCTAGTTACATCCTCAAAAAACTCTTTCCCTTTCATAAAACCATGTTGACTCTGCCTAATCATATTATGATTTTCTAAACACAGGAAACTTTGTGCTATCCGGAGGTGAACCATCCGGCAAGCTGGAGCCACCGGCAAAAATCAGGAGCCGTTTTTTATTCTTTTTGTTTGTTTTCTTTGCTTTGTTTGAACAGTCAAGCACTGCAAGGTTTGTAGCTATAGCAACAGCTTAGCTATAGACGCTTGCAGCCACACCCAAGTGTGAAGATCTCCGTATCTTTCAACATTAACTCTGGAGTGTACGGCAGTTTTGAGGGAACGACAGCAGCTCGGTCCCGTCGGTGCCGGATAGCACAAAGTTTCCTGTTCCCTGTTACCACTTCCTTAATAATGGATTCCAGCATGTTCCCGATGACTGATGTCAGGCTAACTGGCCTGTAGTTCCCCATTTTCTCTCTCCCTCCCTTCTTGAATAGCGGGGTTACATTTGCTACTATTTGCTTCCAATCCGCTGGGACCATTCCAGAATCTAGGAAATTTTGGAAGATCACAACCAATGCATCCACTATCTCTGCAGCCACCTCTTTTAGAACCCTAGGATGTAGGCCATCAGGTCCAGGAGATTTGTCGGCTTTTAGCTTTTCAAATACTTTTTCTCTAATGATATTCATTACTTTAAGTTCCGTACTCTTATTTGCCCCTTGGTTCCCCACTATTTTTGGTATGCTTTTTGTGTCTTCTAATGTGAAGACAGATACAAAATATTTGTTTACAGCCTCTGCCATATCCTTAATCCCCATACGATAGCGTAGTGGTTATGTTACTGGACTAGTAATCCCGAGAACGTGAGTTCAGTTCCTACCGTGGCAGCTTAAGAATTTGAATTCATAAAAAAAACCTGGAAATAAAAAGCTGGTATCAGTAAAAGTGACCATGAAGCTGTGGGATTGCCTTTAAAACCCAACTACAGGAAACTTTCGTTTAAACGGAGGTTAAATCTCCGGAATGCTCTATCCACCGACAAAATTCAGGAGTCGGTTCAGATAACTTTTTTTTACTTTTCGTTGCTTTTTTTCTCCATTCTTGGCTCTGCACGCATCTAGCTGAAGCTGTTGCTTAGCTACAGAGACGCTTGCAAGCTGCGCCGACTGTTTTGAGGGTTTGTTGCTTCAGACGGAGCTCTGAGCTCCGTATGTTTTAACATTAGCGCTGGTTTCTCCGGCAGTGTTGATCGACCGGCACCAGCTCGGTCCCATCAGTGCCGGATACCAGAAAGATTCCTGTAAATGTCCTTTCGGGAAGGAAATCTGCCACCCTTACCTGGTCTGGCCGATAGGTGACTCCAGACCCATACCAATGTGGTTGACTCTTAACTGCCCTCTGAAGTGGCCCAGCAAGCCACTCAGTTGTATCAAACCGCTATTTTCAAGAATAAGGCCCACCACCATCGGGGCAAATGGGTATGGGCAATAAATGACAAAGAATGGATTGATTAAGGGTGAAAATAGTGAAGGAAGGAAAGATTACTCACGTGCGCTTGAAAGCTGTCAGAATGTTATCACCCTCCTCTATGGACTCTGTAGAGAAATTAAGGAAGGCTTAGAAAGGCAACACAGGGTAATCAGGGACAGACAGCACATATTTGCAAAGGGCGGATTGAGACCAATTGAATCTTGCGGAAATCACAGGAAAACATAAAGGGAGTGACACACGAGTGACTTGTTACTATTAAAAAAAGTGCCAGAGTAATTGGCAAAGACTAGAGAACGTGGGCTTTTCAGCTTGGAGATAGAATAGAAGCGCAGGTCCACAATCCCTTATCTGAAACCCTTGGGGCCAGATGTGTTTCGGAATTTTTCGGATTTCAGAACCCATAGGGGTATCTGCAGCTCTTTTTGACATTTTCACAGTGAAATTAAACTCAAAATCACAAAAAATACCAGCGAGCAGCAGACGCACGTGTGACTGGTAGCAGCGCTGAGACACAACTGACGCCTCACACCTGCGCGGGTCAAGCATCGGCCGCATCGGGTCACGTGTGGCGCCACTCCGGGTCACGTCGTGCACACGAGTGACGCTCCACGAAAAAACTTTCGGTTTTCAGAGCTTTTCGAATTTTGGAATTGCGGATAAGGGGTTGTGGACCTGTATATGATTTTTAAAAAAGGGAACCGAACAGGTAAATAAGGACAAGGGGACACCGGTTCCAACTAGCGAAAGGATGATATCAGAGAATTCTCTTTCCACAAAGAGTGATCAATATGTGAAATGTATTCTCAGGTAGAGGAATGGAGGAGAACATTTAAGCACTGGGGTGTTATTACAGGAAAGGTGTGACTGCACTGGAGAGGGTTCAGAGGAGATTTATAAGGATGTTGCCTGGGCTGGGGAAATTTAGCTATGAGGAAAGATTGGATGGGCTGGGGTTGTTTTCTTTGGAACAGAGGAGGCTGAGGGGAGACTTAATTGAGGTGTATAAAATTATGAGGGGCCTAGATCGAGTGGATAGTCAGGACCTATTTCCCTTAGCAGAGAGGTCAATAACCAGGGGGCATAGATTTAAAGTAATTAGTAGCACGGTGGCATAGTGGTTAGCACTGTTGCCTCACAGCGCCAGGGACCCGGGTTCGAATCCGGCCTCGGGTGACTGTCTGTGTGGAGTTTGCACATTCTCCCCGTGTTTCCGTGGGTTTCCTCCGGGTGCTCCGGTTTCCTCCCACAGTCCAAAGATGTGCGGGTTAGGATGATTGGCTATGATAAATTGACCCTTAGTGTTAGGGGGATTAAATACGTGGGGTTACGGGGATAGGGTGGGGTATGTGTTGGTGTAGGGGTTACGGGGATCGGGTGGGATATGTGTCGGTGCAGGCTCGATGGGCCGAAATGGCCTCTATCTGCACTGTGGGGTTTCTGTGTTTCTGTGAGTAGAAGGATTAGAGGGGAGTTGAGGAGAACTTTTTTCACCCAGAGGGTTGTGGGGGGTCACTGCCTGAAAGGGTGGTAGAGGCAGAATCCCTCATCACATTTAAAAAGTATCTGGATATGCACTGGAAGTGCCGTAACCTACAGGGCTACGGACCAAGAGCTGGAAAGTGGGATTAGGCTGGATAGCTTTTTCGGCTGGCACAGACACGATGGGTCAAATGGCCTCCTTCTGTGCCGTAAATTTCTATGATTCTATGAAACAGTTGGATCTTGCAGAGTTGTGGGAGGGAATGTGTGAGGTCTTACGGGATGGATGAATTGAGATGGCCAAAATGGCTTTTCCCATCTGTAATTGTCTTGCGAAATAGTGCCATGGAGTCTTTGACATCTACTGGAACAGGTAGTCAGGGCCTCATTTCAACATATCATCTGAAGGGCAGCACCCTCCGACAATGCAGCGCACCCTCATTACTGCACTGGGGTGCTACCATAGTTTTTGAACTCAAGCCTCTGGAGCGGGACTTGGACCTACTGCTCTTAGACCCAGAGGTAAGAGTACTACCAACTGAGCCAAGCTGACACACTTAAAGCAGGTTGGCGTCAGTAGGCAACAGCATTGAGCGTTCTTACTTAGCATAAAGTCAGGCAGGATTATCTCTGAACAGAAGCTTCTTACCGTCAACGGAGAGGTCAAAGGCCACGCTGTCGAACTGATCTTTCAAGGTCACCTCACACCTGTAAGCACCTGCGACAGTCTTGTCAACTTTAGTTATCTTCATCTCAAAGGTGTAAATCTGTGGAGAGACAGTTTATGATTCATTGTCTTAACTGATTTTTTTCCCCATGACCTGCCCATCCTCTCCCTGCTAGTCCTCTTGCATCTCTGCAACAGCTGGTCTCACCTGTCTGTCTTTGCTTAGCAATCTGGGGCCAGTGTTTTTGCACTTACTACCAGGCCTGGTCTTGTTGGAGAGTTGGAAACTGCAGTCATCTACTTACCCGATTCCACACTCCTTGAGCAATGTTCCCGGTTACAATAGTGTACCCAAGGAAATAATGGCCTGCATATTGGCTTAAATGAGACCTTACGGTGTCAGCCGTGTCTCAGTGGGTAACCTCTCTCGCCTCTGAGTCAGCACAAAATCCAGGCTTACACTCCCAGTGCAGTACTGAGGGAGCGCTGCACTGTCGGAGGTGCCGTCTTTTGGATGAGTCGTTAAACCGAGGCCCCGTCTGCCCTCTCAGGTGGACGTAAAAGATCCCACGGCCACTATTTTGAAGAAGAGCTGGGGACTTCTCCCCGGTGTCCTGGCCAATATTTATCCCTCAATCAACATCACTAAGATAAAACAGATGACCTGGTCATTATCACATTGCTGTTTGTGGGAGCTTGCTGTGCGCAATTTGGCTGCCGCATTTCCTACATTACAATAGTGACTACCCTTTAAAAAGTATTTCATTTGGCTGTAAAACACGTTGGGTCGTCCTTAAGACGTGAAAGGCGCTATATCAATGTGCGTCTTTTTTAATGTGTCATTCACAAGGCTCTGATACACAGCAGGTGAGTAACACAACTGGACAAAGATGTCATAAAAGAGTCTCACTGAGGCAACCTTCTTGATTGGCCCAATGGGCAACTGTAATAAAATAATAATAATAATAATAATAATCAACTTTATTGTCATTGTTAGTGCACAAGTGCAGTACAACGAAATGTAGGCTTGCGGCTCCCGAGAGTGTACATTTAGATTAAGACATTTAAACATTCAACATTCATTTGGCTTGTAATACATTAACATAAACATAATAAAGTGCATTGGCAGATGTGCAGGCTTTAGAGTTTATTTGTGGAGTTCAGTAGGATGACAGCCCTGGGAAAGAAGCTGTTCCTAAATCTGGTCGTTCGGGTGCAAATGCATCTGTAGCGTCTCCCAGATGGCAGGAGGGCAAACAGACTGTGGCTGGGGTGGGTAGGGTCTTTGATGATGGTCCGTGACCTCCGTAAACAGCGTTTCTGGTATATGTGCTCTATGGTCGGTAGAAGTCTAGAAAGAGCCGGCACAGACACAATGGGCTCGATTTTCCAAGCCCCGAGGAGGCGGGTTTGGAGGCGGGAGTGGTGGGAAAATTGCAGAATCGGGGGGGGCACGAACCCACCCCGCCCCCAACCCGCCTCCGTGCCAATGTCCCAGGAGGCGGGTACCCAACCTGTGCTGGGAGCCGCCTCCCCGAGGCGGAAAGGGGATTAGTGCCAATTAACTGCCTGTTAACAGGTAGTCAACAGGCAGTTTTTTGCCTAATCCCTATTTTTAGCCCTGAAGTGTGGGCTGTCCGACGGCTCTGAACCACGCCAAGTTAGCGAGGCGGACCGTGGGTCTGCAGGGGTTGGAGGGGTCAAGAGATGTCCGGTGTGCAGGTGAGTGATGGGTGCGTGTGAGCAGAGGTAAGTGTGTGAGGTGAGTGTAAAGTGTTTTAATAAGTTTTACTTATCTTTACTTTCTCCTGCAGGCTTCCTTCCTTCAGTTCTCGGGAGTCCCTCAGCTCACCAGCACAGAAAGCCGAATGGCCGCTGAACTGTCAAAAGCTGCAGCCTCTGCTTTCTGGTCTGGAGAGCGCTCTAACTGAGTCTGAGTAGAAGGACACAAGTTAGAAGACAGATTGTCAGTGTTTACAGCTTCACAGAGCTGTCAAACACTGATTTTTCATCTGTCAAAAGCTCTTGACAGATGAAATGTCAATCGCTGACGTCACCAGTAACCAGGTGTCCCTTAATTGGCCTGCTGAGCCCGCTGGGCGGGCTTAACAAGGTCAATCAAGGGAAAATAGCGTGGGTTGGCCACAAGTCAATGGAGGCGGGACTACAACCCCAAAAGTGGGAGTCCCGCCTCCAAAAGCTCCCCATTGACAAAATCCAGCCCAAGGGGTCAAATGGCCTCTTTCTGTGCTGCTAAGTTCAACAGCCGAGCCATCTGAGAGGCTACCTGGAGCCGTCTCATCCTGTACAAAGACCCTGCCTCACCTTTGCCTTGCCATCGTACGCCTCCGTGAACTGGTAGAGCTTTCCAGCTTTGCTCCCCAGATCCAACCACTTTCCCTTAAACCACTTGATGGTTGGCTTCTTGAGAAGACTACCGGACTCAACCTTCGCCGTCAACGTGATATTTTCACCTGTTGAAAAAAAAAACAGGAAAACATCAGTCAACCCCTCCCAATCATCTTGCTCTCTGTTCCCTCCAGAACTCAACAACATCCCGATAAATCCCAAAGGGAGTGGGGCATGAGGACCCAGCAGAGATTCAGAGCTTGCTTCTGAATTTATCTTCGCAACCTCGGCGTCCGATTTGACCCTGAGCCGAGCATCTGACTCCATAACCTCTCCGTCACAAAGACCGCTGTGGTAAACCACTGTTAACCTGTACATGCCTGTGTGGTAAACCACTGTTAATTCTGTACAAGTCCAGGCATGTCTCAGCCCCTGGCTCCACCCCTAAGCCCGGGTATAAAGGTGACTCACCACCCTTCCCCCGGGAGCTCTTAGGATGGATTCACTAGCAGAGGCATGCTCTAGTTCTTAGTCAATAAAAGCCTACTTCATATAAGTCCATTTCGTAGTCTTTGGTATTGTTGATAGCGCATCAATTTTATTGACTAATTTTCAACATGGAGCAAATCTTGAAGCCGGAACGTTTAGACCTGGATTCTCAAGCAGCAGATGCAGCCAATAGCTTTGAACACTGGCTGAGCTGTTTCGAAGCCTTCCTGGAGGCCTCCAGCACTACTGTCACTACAGATGACGCGAAACGGCTTGTCTTGAACTCACGGGTGAGCCACCGAGTCTACTCGATCATCCGAGACGCCACTACTTACGCGGCCGCCATCGCGACGCTAAAGGAACAATACGTGAGGCCTGTTAACGAGGTCTACGCCAGACACCTCCTGGCTACCCGAAAACAGCGCCCCGGGGAATCGGGCGCCGAATATTTACTGGCACTGAGAGTCCTCGGCCGGAACTGTAATTGCAAAGCGGTGACGGCCAAGGAATGCACGGAAGACCTGATCCGAGACGCCTACGTAGCCGGCATCAGGTCCAACTATACTCGGCAGAGGCTGCTGGAACAGAGGGGGCTCGACCTGCAGAAGACGGTGGCCCTCGCTAACTCGTTAGACGTGGCCCTCCAGAACATGGACGCCTACCCCCCTGACCGGATGGCCACGTGGATGCCACGGGAGCAGCCATCTTGGGACCCGGTAAGGCCACAAGCCGCCAGCAGCCCAACTACAGCTGCAATGACCAGAGGCCAGAAATGCTACTTCTGCGGCCAGGCCAAGCACCCCAGACAGCAATGCCCAGCAAAGGACGCGACCTGCTCCAAATGCGGCAAGAAAGGCCACTACGCGAGAGTGTGCAAGGCGAAATCGACCCCCAATTCCAGCAGTGCCGCGTGTGAACCGTACAGGCCGCCATTTTGGACCCCACCAACCACGTGTGAGCCGTGCGGGCCGCCATTTTGGACACCACCAGCCGAGGGGGAGCCGCCATCTTGGACACCATCTCGGGACCAGGCCCTCGGCGCGGGCGAATACTACAGCGACCCACCAACCTCGACGATGGCCTCCATCACCCTGGACCAATCTAGGCCCCATCAACTAGCCAGGTCCATGATGAACGTAAAGGTAAATGGCCATGCCACAAATTGCCTTTTCGACTGCAGAAGCACGGAGAGCTTCATCCACCCCGACACGGTGCGACGCTACTCCCTATCGGTTATGCGCACACGCCACCAGGTCTTTATGGCCTCAAAGTCCCATACGGTGGACGTCGGCGGCTACTGTGTAGCGACTCTGACAGTGAACGGCGTGGAGTACAGAGAGTTTAAATTCCTCATCCTGCCACAGCTCTGCGCTCCCGTACTGCTAGGATTAGACTTCCAGTGCCATCTGGAGAGCGTCACGATGGCATATGGCGGGCCCCTGCCCCCACTTACAGTCTGCAGCCAGCAGAATTTAAACACGGCGCCGCGCAAAGTATGCAGCCTGTCCACCCTGAAGGTCAAACCCCCCCCGTTGTTCGCTAACCTCGCCAAAGACTGCAAGCCAATTGCTACTAAAAGCAGGCGGTACAGTGCCGGGGATAGGAGCTTTATTAAATCAGAAGTACAAAGACTCCTGAGGGAAGGGATTATCGAGGGCAGCACCAGCCCATGGCGAGCCCAAGTGGTGGTAGTAAAGACCGGCGAAAAACAACGCCTAATTATTGATTACAGCCAGACGATCAATCGATACACGCAATTAGACGCATACCCACTTCCCCGCATATCTGACATGGTCAACCAGATAGCACAATACCGGGTATTCTCGACGATTGATCTGAAGTCGGCATACCACCAGCTCCCCATCAGGCCTGAGGACCGCCAGTACACGGCCTTCGAGGCTGCCGGTCGCCTCCACCACTTCCTCCGAGTCCCCTTCGGCGTCACCAACAGGGTCTCAGTCTTCTAAAGGGAGATGGACCGGATGGTTGACCAGAACGCGCTGCAGGCCACCTTCCCCTATCTAGACAACGTCACCATCTGCGGCCATGACCGGCAGGACCACGACGCCAACCTAGAAAAATTCCTCCGTACGGCCCAACGGCTGAATCTGACATACAACAGAGAAAAATGTATGCTCCGCACCGCGCGCCTCGCTATTCTTGGCTGCGTGGTGGAAAACGGAGTCATCGGCCCCGACCCCGACCGAATGCGCCCCCTCCTGGAACTACCCCCCCCCCCACTGCCTAAAAGCCCTGAAGAGATGCCTAGGGTTCTTCTCTTACTACGCCCAGTGGGTGCCCAACTATGCGGACAAAGCCCGACCCCTCATCAAGTCAACCTCCTTCCCCCTGACGGCAGAGGCCCGTGTGGCCTTCACCCTCATAAAAGAGGACATTGCGAAGGCCACAATGCACGCAGTGGATGAGTCCATCCCTTTCCAAGTGGAGAGCGATGCATCCGACTTCGCCCTAGCCGCAACCCTTAACCAGGCGGGGAGACCTGTGGCCTTCTTTTCACGGACCCTCCAGGGCCCCGAAATTCGACACTCCTCAGTCGAGAAGGAGGCCCAGGCGATAGTGGAGGCTGTACGGCACTGGAGGCATTACCTGGCCGGTGAACGTTTCACCCTGCTCACTGACCAACGGTCAGTAGCATTTATGTTTAACAACAGACAAAGGGGGAAAATCAAAAATGATAAGATATTGCGGTGGAGGATTGAGTTATCCACCTACAACTACGATATCTTATACCGGCCCGGGAAACTTAATGAGCCCCCAGACGTCCTATCCCGTGGGACATGTGCCAACGCACAAGTCGATAGGCTACGGACCCTCCACAATGATCTCTGCCACCCGGGGGTCACCAGGTTCTTCCACTTTATTAAAGCTCGCAACCTGCCTTACTCCATCGAGGAGGTCAGGACCATGACCAGGAACTGCCAGGTCTGCGCCGAATGCAAACCGCATTTTTATAGGCCAGACAGGGCACACCTGATTAAAGCCACCCGCCCCTTCGAACGTCTCAGCGTCGATTTCAAGGGGCCCCTTCCCTCCTCTGACCGCAACACGTACTTCCTCAATATTATTGACGAGTACTCCCGTTTCCCCTTCGCCATCCCCTGCCCGGACATGACCAGCGCCACAGTCATCAGGTGCCTCCACGACCTGTTCGCCATATTTGGCTTCCCCAATTACATCCACAGCGACAGGGGCTCGTCGTTCATGAGCGACGAGCTGCGCCAGTACCTGCTCGAGAAGGGCATAGCCACGAGCAGGACTACCAGCTACAACCCCCGGGGTAACGGACAGGTAGAGAGGGAGAACGCAACGGTGTGGAAGACCACCATGCTCGCCCTAAAATCCAAGGGCCTCCCAATCTCCCGCTGGCAAGATGTCCTCCCCGATGCGCTCCACTCCATACGATCACTGCTCTGTACTGCCACAAACGCCACCCCTCACGAGAAGATATTCGTCTTCCCCAGGAAATCCACCTCGGGGACATCACTACCGCCATGGCTGACGTCTCCGGGACCCGTCCTGCTCAGGAAACACGTGAGGAGCCATAAGACGGACCCCCTGGTCGAAAAGGTTCACCTCCTCCACGCCAACCCACAGTACGCCTACGTGGCGTATCCTGACGGGCGGGAGGACACAGTCTCAATTCGAGACCTCGCACCCTCAGGTACCACCCGAAACACCATCGATCACCATCCACTACCTCCACCCACCACCACTACCCACGACGCACCACCGGGGTGTCTACCACGAACTGACAACATGCCGGTGCCATCCCTACCCCGAGAGGACGACACGCCAGTGCTCCGTCCCACGCGAGAAGCGGCCGCGGGCAAAGAACCGCCGCAACCGGCACCACGAAGATCATTACAGCAGACAAGACCCCCGGAGAGACTTTCGTATACGAACTTTTGAAACACTTCACCCCGCCGGACTCTTTTTAAACGAGGGGTGAATGTGGTAAACCACTGTTAACCTGTACATGCCTGTGTGGTAAACCACTGTTAACCCTGTACAAGTCCAGGCATGTCTCAGCCCCTGGCTCCACCCCTAAGCCCGGGTATAAAGGTGACTCACCACCCTTCCCCCGGGAGCTCTTAGGATGGATTCACTAGCAGGGGCATGCTCTAGTTCTTAGTCAATAAAAGCCTACTTCATATAAGTCCATTTCGTAGTCTTTGGTATTGTTGATAGCGCATCAACCGCCTACTTCCACCTCCATAACATCGCCCGTCTCCGCCCCTTGCACTGCTGTAACCCTCATCCCTGCCTTTGTTACCCCCAGGCTTGACTATTCCAACGCTCTCCTGGCCGACCTCGTGTCGACCCATCACCCCTGTGCTCGCTGGCCTACCTTGGCTCCCGGTCGGGCAACGTCTCATTTGTAAATCGTGTTCCAATCCTTCCATGGCCTCGCCCCCCTCCCTATCTCTGTCATCTCCACCAAACCTACAACCCACAAAATAACACACAGAATACCCGCCCACTACCCCCCCCCGCTCCGAGTCTCTCCGCTTTACACCAAAAAAGCTAACCTCCCCAAGATTAGGACATAGGAACAAGTGTAGGCCATTCAGCCCCTCGAGCCTGCCCCACCATTCAATTAGATCACGGCCGATCTGTATCTCAACTCCATTTACCCGCCTTAGCTCCATATTCCTCGAAAACCCTTGCCGAACAAAAATCTAGCACTCTCAGTCTCGAAAGCTCCAATTGACCCCAGTATCCACAGCCTAGAATTCTAGATTTCCACTACCCTTTTTGTGAAAAAGTGCTTCCTGATTTCCCTTCTAAATGGCCTAGCTCTAGTTTTAAGATGCTGTTCCCCCTTGTTATCTACCCTGTTGCAACCTTTCGACATTCGAAACACCTCGATCCGTTCCACACCTGCCCCCCCCCACCCTTCGACCTCCTACACTCACTGACACCGCAATTGTCACTCTACACAACAGCAGAGCAATAGTTTCGGCTTTCCGCACAGACTCACCAATGCAAGTTGTCAGCGATTCAGGTTTCTCGACGAAGAGGCCAGTAAGTTGTTGGCACGAGTCAGAGGGGGCCGTGTCTGTGAAGAACAAAAAAGATTCAATCACTTCAGGAACCCTGCATTAGACAGCTCGCTGGTCGTGGGCGGCAGGGGACCGTGTTAACGCAATGCTACTCAAGAAACTTTCTACCAAGGGCCACTCTCAGGAAAGCTACAACACCCCACGTAAGAATATAGACGTGTTTTTAGAAGATAGGGGCAGGAGTAGGCCATTCGGCCCCTCGAGCCTGTTCCGCCATTTAATGAGATCATGGCTGATCATCCAAATTCAGTACCCTGTCCCTGCTTTCTCCCCATATCCCTTGATCCCTTTAGCCTTAAGAAATATATCTAACTCCTTCTTGAATATATTTAATGAATTGGCCTCAACTGCCTTCTGTGGTAGAGTATTCCACAGGTTCACCACTCTCTGAGTGAAGAAATTCCTCCTCATCTCAGTCCTAAATGGCTTACCCCTTTGATATACCTATCAATTCATCCAATGAAAAGCGACGAGTTAAGAAAGTAACTATAGGTTTTTATTGGCTAAATAACAGAGCCCACCCTCGTGGGTGATCGGATACAACAAGGAGGAATGCCAGCCAGTCGACTACCTTTATACCTGGGCAGGTAGGTGGAGTCATGGGCGGAGTCAGCAGTGGACAGCCCAGGTATAGCAGCGTGACAAGAGGCGACCTCGTATAGTGATACAACAGTGTGAACAGTGATGACCATAGAGTAACGATATAACAGTGATAACTATAGTGTAACGATAGTGAACGATAAAAGTGGTTTACCACATTCACCCCTTGTTTAGATTTGAGTCCGGCGGGGTGAAGTGTACTACCAGTTCTGGTATGTCAGTCTGTCCGGAGGCCTCGTAAGCCTTTCTGATCGTCGCAGCGGCGGTGTTGCATTATCCGGTGTTAATGCTGGTGTCTGCGTGGTCGGCGAAGGCTCGTGGGGTTCCGGCATGCCGTCTACTTGGTCTGGAATTGGGGGGGTGGTGGGGGGGGTGAAGGTGGTGTCTCCGGAGTGCCCGAGGGTGCGAGGTCTCGTAAGGAGACTGTGTCTGGGTATGCCACATAGGCGTACTGGGGGTTGGCGTGCAGGAGGTCCACCCTCTCGACCAGGGGGTCCGTTTTATGGGCCCTCACGTGCTTTCGCAGCAAGACGGGCCCCGGAGAGGTCAGCCAGGTTGGTAACGTGGTTCCCGTAGTCGACTTCCTGGGGAAAGCAAACATTCGTTCATGGGGGGTGGCGTTGATGGCAGTGCAAAGTAGTGACCGGGTGGAATGCAGCGCTGCCGGGAGGACTTCCTGCCAGCGGGAGGTTGGGAGGCCCTTAGACTTTAAGGCTAAGAGGACGGCCTTCCATACCGTCGTGTTCTCTCTTTCTACCTGGCCGTTCCCTCGGGGGTTGTAGCTGGTGGTCCTGCTTGCAGCAGTACCTCTCGCTAGTAGGAACTGACGGAGTTCCTCGCTCATGAAGGAGGAGCCCCGGTCACTATGTATATAGTTTGGGAACCCGAACAAGGCGAAGAGGTCGTTCAGGCATTTAATGACCGTGGTACTGGTCATGTCTGGGCAGGGGAAGGCAAAGGGGAAGCGGGAGTACTCATCAACAATGTTGAGGAAGTACACATTACGGTCAGAGGACGGGAGGGGCCCCTTAAAGTCGATGCTCAGGCGCTCGAAGGGGCGGGTGGCCTTGATCAGGCTTGCTCTGTCCGGCCTAAAGAAGTGCGGTTTGCACTCGGCACAGGTCTGGCAGTTCCTGGTCATGGTCCTGACCTCCTCGATGGAGTAGGGCAGGTTGCGGGCCTTAATGAAGTGGTAAAGTCTGGTGACCCCGGGGTGGCAGAGGTCGTTGTGGAGGGTCTGAAGTCTATCACTTTGCGCGCTGGCGCATGTAATTCGTGACAGAGCATCGGGGGGTTCGTACAGCTTACCTGGCCGGTACAAGATATCATAATCGTAGGTGGAGAGCTCGATTCTCCACCTCAAGATCTTGTCATTCTTGATTTTGCCCCTCAGCTTGTTATTAAACATAAAAGCGACCGAACGTTGGTCGGTAAGGAGGGTAAATCGTTTGCCTGCCAGGTAGTGCCTCCAGCGTCGTACCGCCTCCACAATCGCCTGGGCCTCCTTCTCGACCGACGAGTGTCGGATCTCAGGGCCCTGTAGGGTCCTTGAGAAGAAGGCCACCGGTCTCCCCTCCTGGTTAAGGGTGGCGGCTAGGGCGAAGTCGGATGCATCGCTCTCGACTTGGAAGGGGATGGACTCATCCACTGCGTGCATAGTGGCCTTGGCAATGTCTCCCTTAATGAGGGAGAAGGCTGCACACGCTTCCTCCGTAAGGGGGAAGGATGTGGACTTCATGAGGGGTCTGGCTTTGTCCGCATAATTGGGCACCCATTGGGCATAGTAGGCGAAGAGCCCCAGGGTTCTCTTCAGTGCCTTTGGACAGTGGGGGAGGGGTAGCTCCATGAGGGGGCGCATTCTTTCGGGGTCGGGGCCGATGACTCCGTTCTCTACTACACAGCCGAGGATGGCAAGGCGCGAGGTGTTAAACACACATTTATCCTTATTGTAGGTGAGGTTCAGCCGTTGGGCCGTACGGAGGAATCTCTCCAGATTAACATCGTGGTCCTGCCGGTCGCGGCCGCAGATGGTGACGTTATCTAGATAGGGGAACGTGGCGTGCAGCCCGTTCTGGTCAACCATCCGGTCCATCTCCCTTTGGAAGACCGAAACCCCGTTGGTGACGCCGAAGGGAACCCTAAGGAAATGGTAGAGGCGGCCGTTCGCCTCGAAGGCTGTATACTGGCGGTCCTCAGGGCGGATAGGGAGTTGGTGATAGGCCGACTTAAGGTCGATGGTGGAGAATACCCGGTACTGCGCAATCTGATTGACCATATCAGATATGCGGGGAAGGGGGTATGCGTCCAGCTGGGTGTACCTGTTTATGGTCTGGCTGTAGTCGATGACCAGGCGGTTTTTATTGCCGGTCTTAACGACCACGACCTGGGCACGCCAGGGGCTGGTGCTCCCCTCGATGATGCCCTCCTTCAGGAGACGCTGCACCTCAGAGCTAATGAAAGCTCTGTCCCCGGCGCTGTACCGCCTGCTCTTGGTAGCGACGGGTTTGCAGTCGGGGGTGAGGTTAGCGAACAGGGAAGGTGGCGGGACCTTGAGGGTGGATAGGCCGCAGGTGTTACGCGGTGGGCGGTTTAAAATCTGCTGGTTGTCGACTGTGAGTGGGGGGAGGGGTCCGCCGTATGCTAGCGTGACGCTTTGGAGGTGGGATTGGAAGTCTAGGCCTAGTAGGACGGCAGCGCATAGCTGGGGCAGGACGAGGAGTTTAAAATTTTTATACTCCGTACCCTTAACCGACAGGGTCACAACACAGTAGCCGCTGATGTCTGTGGCGTGTGACCTCGATGCCATCGAGATCCGGTTGCGCGTTGGCAGGACAGGGAGGGAGTAGTGGCTCACCGTGTCTGGGTGGATGAAGCTCTCCGTGCTTCCGCTGTCGAACAGGCAGGTCGTGGCGTGGCCGTTTACTTTGATGTCCATCATCGACTTGGACAGGTGATGCGGGCGGGCCTGGTCCAGTGTGACGGAGGCTAGTGTATAGCTGAGCGAGTTGTTGTAGTCTGCGGTTGAGGCGGTAGTCGGGTCTAGAGGCATGGTGGCGGTCGGGCGTGGTGGGTAAAATGGCGTCTCCCACGAGGTTGGACAAAATGGCGGAGAAGATGGCTGCCCCCATAACTCACATGAGGCACTGCTGGTGTCGGTTGCCTGTATCAAAGATGGCCGCCCCCATGACTCACATGTGGGGATGCTGGCCTCTGTTGCCTTGAAGGAAGATGGCCACCCCCGCAGCTCGCATGAGGCACTGCTGGCCTCTGATGATCCACCTCTGCAGGCCTTAGCGAAGTGGCCTTTCTTCATGCAGTTTGAGCAGGTAGAGTTCCTGGCTGGGCAGCGCGACCTCGGGTGTTTCGCCTGGCCGCAGAAGAAGCAGCCGGCGGCCCGATCGCGGGGGTCCGATGTCGGAGCCGGTACCGGGGGTGGCGGTCTCGATCGGGTCCGGGACGCCGACGCTGAGGTAGGTCCCAGGGGGGTTGCTGCGGGGGGTATCGCGGTCGGGGTCGGTCCCAAGTCCCAGGGTCGCGAGTTACAGTACCTTGAGTATGCCTCGAGGTCCCGATGGACCACCTCTAGAGAGAGAGCGAGGGCTGCAGCTTTGTCCAGGTCGAGGTCCCTTGCTTCCAGTAGTCTTTGCCGTGAGTAGTCGGACCGCAGGCCTTTCACGAAGGCATCGCGGACATTGTCTTCAGTATTTTCTGCCGCCGTTACCGCTTTAAAGTTACAGTCTCTGCCGAGTGCTTGTAGCACCCGTAAAAATTCCTCCACGGGCTCTCCTGGCTGTTGCGGGCGGGATCTTAGGAGGTGTCTGGCATACATAGAATTTACCGGGGTTTGGTACTGTCTTTTCAGCCGGTTGATGGCGTCCTCGTATGTTTTAAGGTCCCGGATGAGTGCGAATACTTTAGGGCTCACTTGGGCGTTCAGAACTCTTAGCATGGATTTCTGAGGCACGCCGGATTCTCCCAGGTAGGCTTCGAAGCAGCTCAGCCAGTGTTCGAAGTCGAGGGCTGAGTTTGCTGCCTGTGGGTTTAGATCCAGGTACGGTGGTCTGAGGGCTCGCAGCCAGGCCGGCTGCTGTGGCTGTTGTAGCTGGGCGTCTGGCTGGTCGCTTGGCTGGTCGTTTGACTGCTCAGGTGTCGACATTTTAAAATTTAGCCAATAAAATTGATATACCTATCAATTCATCCAATGAAAAGCGACGAGTTAAGAAAGTAACTATAGGTTTTTATTGGCTAAATAACAGAGCCCACCCTCGTGGGTGATCGGATACAACAAGGAGGAATGCCAGCCAGTCGACTACCTTTATACCTGGGCAGGTAGGTGGAGTCATGGGCGGAGTCAGCAGTGGTCAGCCCAGGTATAGCAGCGTGACAAGAGGCGACCTCGTATAGTGATACAACAGTGTGAACAGTGATAACCATAGAGTAACGATATAACAGTGATAACTATAGTGTAACGATAGTGAACGATAAAAGTGGTTTACCACACCCTTATCCTTAGACTGTGACCCCTGGTTCTGGACTCCCCTGCCATCGGGAACATCCTTCCTGCATCTAGTCTGTCTAGTCCTGTTAGAATTTTATAAGTTTCAATGAGATCCCCTCTCATTCTTCTAAACTCCAGCGTATAAAATATGGAGCGAAGACAGAACAGCTAATGTAGACAAAATTGGTTTAAACTCAATGGGGGGAATTTCCCCAGCCCTGGGGAGGCAGGACTGCCAGGAAAATGGCAGAAACTGGGAGCGGGTACCGAACCCGCCTCCGTGCCATCTTCCCGGGAGGCGGGTCCCCGACTCGCGCAGGGACCCGTCTCCTCGAGGCGGGAAGGGAATTAGAGCCAATTAACTGCCTGTTAACAGGCAATTTTGAGGCTTTTCCCCATTTTACTCCTGCAAGTGCGGGCTTCCCGAGGGCTGTGAACCTCGCCAGGGTCAGCGAGGCGAGCAGTGGGTCTCCGGGGGTGAGAGGGATCGAAAGTCCGCTGTGGAGGTGAGTGATGGGTGCAAGTGTGGAGAGGTAAGTATGAGAGGTGAGTGTAAAGTGTTAGAAAACGTTTACTTACCTTTGTTTCTTCCTGCAGGCGTCAACCCTTGGGGAT
The DNA here is from genome assembly GCF_052327205.1 of Somniosus microcephalus. Lineage (NCBI taxonomy): Eukaryota > Metazoa > Chordata > Chondrichthyes > Squaliformes > Somniosidae > Somniosus > Somniosus microcephalus. The sequence continues at coordinate 32,464,880 of NC_141014.1, read as the reverse complement.
CCAGAGGTGCCTCATTTCAACGGCAGAGATGACAGAATGGCTGCTGCATTCTCAGATGCAACAGCCATCTGATTTCTGCTGAGGAGAGAGGTTTTGATGAGCCTTCTGTACAAGGGCTCACCTTAGAACAGAGATAGTCAGTGGTTGACAGCTTTGAGAAGCTGTCAAACACTGGCAATTCATCTGTCAAAAAATTTTCGACGATGAAACGTCATACGCTGACGTCCTCTGTCGCCGGTAAGCCCGGGCGGGCTTAACAAGGTCAATCAAGGGAAAATAGCGTGGGTTGGCCGGACGTCGTTGGGGGCGGGACTGAAACCCGGAAACCAGAAGTCCCGCCTCCAGCACGTCTCCATTGAGAAAATCCAGCCCTGTGCTTGCTTTAGGTCACAGTGACACTCCTGGGTTAAGTCATAGTTCAGGACGATCGGAAGCAAAGGTTGCTGAGATAACATTGAAAAAGGATGATAGCTTAAGACAATGGAACAGGATGTTGATCAGACCGAGACCTCTATGGTTGTGTGTGTTCAGCAATCTGTTCGATGTCCTATGGGTCATAAGATTTTTAAAAATTCATTCATGGGATATGGGCCGGCATTTATTGCCCATCCCGAGTTGCCCCTTGAGAAGGTGGTGGTGAGCTGCCTTCTTGAACCGCTGCAGTCCCGTGTGGTGAAGGTGCTCCCACAGTGCTGTTAGGGAGGGAGTTCCAGGATTTTGACCCAGCGACAATGAAGGATCGGCCAATATATTTCCAAGTCAGGATGGTGTGTGACTCAGAGGGGTCACACACCATCCTGGTGGTGTTCCCATGCGCCTGCTGCCCTTGTCCTTCTAGGTGGTAGAGGTCGCGGGTTTGGGAGGTGCTGTCGAAGGAGTCTTACCGAGTTGCTGCAGTGCATCTCGTAGATGCCCAATAAAGTTAAACTGGGCAAGTATTAGACGATATAACAACAGAAAACGCTGGAAAAACTCAGCAGGCCAGGCAACATCCGTGGAGAGAGAAACAGAGTTAACGCTTCAGGTCGAAACCCTTCGTCAGAACTGAGGAAAAAAGGCAGGAAATGAAACAGATTAAAAGGCAGTCTGGGGGCTGGGAAATGGGGGAGGGGATGAAAGAAGAGACATTAAGAGATATTCAAGGCGAGACGAGATGGTAATTGGACAGGTAAAGAGACAAAGGATGGCTCTAGATGAAGTGTGAAATGCGCTGGCAGAGTGAGAGACAGCTGCCATGTGGGAGAGAGAAAAAAGGAAAAGGCACAAACCAAAAGTGTGGATAAAAAATATATAAAAATATAATAGGGGCCGAGGTTATGATCTGAAATTGTTGAACTCGATATCGAGTCCGGATGGCTGTAAAGTGCCTAATCGGAAGATGAGGTGCTGTTCCTCGAGCTTACGCTGAGCTTCCGTGGAACAATGCAAGAGGCCGCGGACGATGAGGTCTGAGTGGGAATGGGGCGGTGAATTAAAATGACAGGCGACTGGCAGCTCGGGGTCACCCTTACGGACTGAACGGAGGTGTTCCGCAAAACGGTCACCCAATCTGCGTTTGGTCTCCCCAATGTAGAGGAGACCGCATCGTGAGCAGCGAATACAGTATACTAGATTGCAAGAAGTACAAGTAAATCGCTGTTTCACCTGGAAGGGGTGTTTGGGGCCCTGGACAGTGGGAAGGGGGGAGGTATAAAGGCAGGTGTTGCATCTCCTGCGCTTGCATGGGAAGGTGCCGGGCGAAGGGGAAGGGGTGCTGGGGGTGGTAGAGGAGTGGACGATTAGACGATGAATGCTTGTTTTTAAAAATGGCATAAAAGAGGGATACAAAGCTTCACTCAGTTAGGAATTTCAGCTACCTTCAAGGAGAGGCACCGTGAACAGCCTGGACAGGCAACCGTTCACGATTCCCTGGGGAGTTCATTGCACGTGAGTTTCCAGACGTAGGGCTGCGTGTACTGCACTGTGTGTAGTCTTAAGATGAATGTTTTGAAACAGTGACCACATAGTTCATGTGGAAAAAGTCAGATAATATCAGGGTTTATAACAATGAAAACTCTACTGGCACACTCACTGCTCTGATTTCCAGTCCATTGGTTGCACGCTTAAGTTGACTTTGAGGGAATGAAGATCGGGCGGGTTCTACGGAGGGCGGGCGATTTGCTCCGCCAGATCTGCCCCTCTGTGTCTCAAGCCTCAGGGTGCCTACCCTGATCGTACATTGGAAACCCTCTTGGATCAAACCTGCAGTATCTCAACAGACACCAACCCGCAATATACCTGGAATGCTCAATGCTGCTCTAGTGATCATGTAACCAACGGAAGTCTATATAAATGCAAATGAAAGGATTATGCAAATATTTCCCCTCAGGTGTGGGCCGTGAGTGAGCAGCGAATAACCCTGTCATTGTACTGATATGAATATCCTCCTATTGTGTTGCGAGACCGAGGTGTGACAATCGCTGTATTCAAATCCGCTTGAAAATCCCCTATTACATGTTTGGAGTGAGCTGCTGATAGCACAGTGATTGTAATTGTATGAGAGGCCGGAACTGTCGTTTACACTCGGGTTAGACTTTAATTAACTCTCTCTGTGCCTGAATTTATGGCAAACTCTATTCACTAGAGCTCTAGTATATTGCACTGTGGTCTTTCAAAGCTAAATGTTGTCCGTGTGATGTACTTGCTGTCGTAAGCTTCCAATAATGCAGGGCGAAATCAAATGGGACACCAACTCTCACCCATTTCAGTTTGAAAGTGCTAGCTTATTTTGACGGCTCTCGCTTTTAAAAATGCTCTGGCGCAGTGTTCCCTGTAAGATGCACTTTGGTCTGCACGGCCTGTCCCTTTAAATTTCTGCGCCCACGCGGTACTTCCGATGGAAAGGCCGGTGAGCGGAGTGCGCGGGACCTTTCCCTTTACTGCCCGGCCGCGCAGCTTATAAGAACATAAGAACATAAGATGCAGGAGCAGGAGTCAGTCATTCGGCTCCTCGGGCCTGCTCCGCCATTCAATAAGATCATGGCTGATCTGATCTTGGCCTCAACTCCACTTCCTTGCCCGCTCCCCGTAACCCTTGACTCCCTCATCGTTCAAAAATCTGTCTATCTCCACCTTAAATATATTCAATGACTCCGCCTCCACAGCTCTCTGGGGAAGAGAATTCCAAAGATTCACGACCCTCTGAGAGAAGAAATTCCTCCTCATTTCCGATGTAAATGGGTGCCCCCTTATTCTGAAATTATGCCCCCTAGTTCTAGATTCTCCCACGAGGGGAAATATCCTCTCTGCATCCACCCTGTCAAGCCCCTTCAGAATCTTATATGTTTCAATAAGATCCCCTCTCATTCTTCTAAACTCCAATGAGTATAAGCCCAAGCTGCTCAACCTTTCTTCATAAGACAGCCCCTTCATCTCTGGAATCAACCTCATGAACGTTCTCTGAACTGCCTCCAATGCAAGTATATCCTTCCTTAAATAAGGAGACCAAAACTGTACGAAGTACTCCAGGTGTGGTCTCGCCAACGCCCTGTACAGTTGTAACAGGACTTCCCTACTTTTATACTCCATTCCTTAGAGGGAACATTGCTCTGGACCTGTGCCAGGCCACCAGACCTCATGCAGCCAGTGGCGACCCCAAATTTGCCAGGGAGGACTGGACCCCATGGGGGGAATTGTGACTTTGGGCGCCAGTGTAAAACGGGCAATATTGGCTCAGCTGCCTGTTGTCCATCTCTCCCGATTGACTTCAGTGGAAATGAAGTCAGTGTATCTGGAGCCGGTTGCACAACGTTGTACCAGAAACAGTTGGTAATCCACGGCTCCAGGGGGGAGAAATTGGGTGAGTAGCGCCACCTGTTAGCGCCTAAAGAGGCAGTCAGTGGCTGTAGCGCCACTGGCTGCGTCTCCCGCGATATTCAGTAGGGGCGCTAATGGTGGCGTTAGGCATTTGCACTGCGCCGCCACCGATGATGTCATCGGTGTGCGCAGCGCCCCATTCGTGCCCCGTTTGCAATATTTGGCAGCGAACGCCGCAGTTGCGCCGCTCGCTACCCGCGCCCGGTTCACGGGGCCTTACTGTGCCGGCAGCGGCGCAAGTTAAGGTGGAGGTGCAGGGCGGCCGCTTTTTCGGCGGCTGCCTGCCAGCACTTCCGTCCCCGGCCTCCTAACCACCCCCCCCCCGCGGCATTGCCGGCTGTTTCCCGAGAGCCCGGCACTTCTCCTTGGTGCTGGGCTCATTTGCCGGCACTCGCGAGCGGGGATCGCGCTGTTGCAGGCACCTCCCCCTTAACAGTGGGAGGAAGGCCTGCAGTACCGCAGCGTGCCGTGCCGCAGCGTGTGGCGCTGCAGCACGTTGCGCTGCGATAATCAGCTTCAGCGCCCTAAGAGGGATGCGGAGCGCCTCGAGCCTCGCCCCGTGTCCCTCGAGCGGCACTGAAACTGAATTTCTGGCGATCGGTATCACTCCGATCGCTGCGCTAAATCCTGCGCTCAGGCGACTTTTGCGCCCCAACCCAATTTCTAGGCCCTCAGGTGTTTAAGAGGGCTTCCAGTCAGTCTCATTCATAAGAAACATATGAACTAGGAGCAGGAGTCGGCCATACGGCCCCTCAAGCCTGCTCCGCCATTCAATAAGATCATGACTTATCTTCGATCTCAACTCCACTTTCCCGCCCGATCCCCATATTCCTTGATTCCCTTAGAGCCCAAAAATCTATCGTTCTCAGCCTTGAATATACTCGACGACTGAGCTATATAAGAAATTCTATGTAGCAGGAGTCACCACTGGAAATCTGGAGAGGTAACTCTGTCACTAACTCTACGGCTCTTCCCACTCAGGCCCAAGAAGCCCTCTGGGTCAGTGCTGTAATCATAGAATGACGCCGCACAGAAGGAGGCCATTCGGCCCCTTATGCCTGTGCCGGCTCTTTGTAGGAGCTCTCTAATTAGTCCCGTTCGATAGTAACTTTCAAAAGGGAATTGGATGTATACTTCAAAGGGAAAAATTTGCAGGGCCATAGGGGAAAAGTGCAGGGGGGGGAAAGTGGGACTAATTGGAGAGCTCGTTCAAACAGCCGGCACAGGCACGATGGGCCGAATGGCCTCCCTCTGTGCTCTATGATGGAAAAGCAAAATAAATCCAAATTCTTACCATCTTCAGAAAGTTCAGGTTGATCTGCAGCTTAAATAAAACACAGAAACCATTAATAACTATCAAAAAAATTAATAAAGATATTTTATATACAAGAAATATCACAGAAACAAGAAAGAAATAATTTATTTGACTACCTTGAGCAGGGGCTTCGACTTTGGCAGGGGCTTCAACTTTGGCAGGGGCTTCGACTTTGGCAGGGGCTTCGACTTTGGCAGGGGCTTCGACTTTGGCTTCAGCTACTGGAAGTAGAAGGGGAGAATTAATTAGTGTCCTTTTCTCTAACAATTCTACCAATTCTCTCCCCTCCTCAAGGTGTTGACTCCCTTCCTGGCTCCACAGTTGCGCACCAGTACTTTGCCCAAGTGGTCATTATCCAAAAGTCTAGACAGTGACCATCAGCTGGGCATTCGACCCTGGAAGGCAGCACTGTCGTGTCATTTTTTATTCGTTTACGGGATGTGGGCGTCGCTGGCAAGGCCAGCATTTATTGCCCATCCCTAATTGCCCTTGAGAAGGTGGTGGTGAGCCGCCTTCTTGAACCGCTGCAGTCCGTGTGGTGAAGGTGCTCCCACCGTGCTGTTAGGGAGGGAGTTCCAGGATTTTGACCCAGCGACGATGAAGGAACGGCCGATATACTTCTAAGTCAGGCTGGTGTGTGACCTGGAAGGGAACTTGGAGGTGGTGGTGTTCCCATGCGCCTGCTGCCCTTGTCCTTCTAGGTGGAAGAGGTTGCGGGTTTGGGAGGTGCTGCCGAAGAAGCCTTGGCGAGTTGCTGCAGTACATCTTGTAGATGGTACACACTGCAGCCACAGTGCGCCGGTGGTGGAGGGAGTGAATGTTTAAGGTGGTGGATGGGGTGCCAATCAAGCGGGCTGCTTTGTCCTGGATGGTGTCGAGCTTCTTGAGTGTTGTTGGAGCTGCACTCATCCAGGCAAGTGGAGAGTATTCCATCACACTCCTTACTTGTGCCTTGTAGATGGTGGAAAGGCTTTGGGGAGTCAGGAGGTGAGACACTCGCCGCAGAATACCCAGCCTCTGGCCTGCTCTTGTTGCCACAGTATTTATGTGGCTGGTCCAGTTAAGTGTCTTTTGCTGTCCTCACTCAATGTCCCGTCGCCCCGATAAACACCTGCAGTGGGGTAGAGGGGTGGGGTGGGGTGGGTGGGTGGGGGGGGGGGGGCGGAGGAGGAGGTCACCGGATGCTGACCATCAGCGGGAACCTTGACCAAGTTCCTGCTTCCTTGTACAGAACCGTACCAAATTCCCTCTGGAATTGCATACCGGCAAAATCCATAGACACTCCCCTACCCACCTTCCTAGTGACCACCTCAAAAAATTCAACTCAATTAGTCGGTCATGACCTACCCTTCACAAGACCATGCTGACTCACTTGGATCAGCTGGTACTTGTCCGAGTGTTCAGTCACTCTGTCTCTAATGACAGATTCCACAACTTATGTTAAACTGACAAGTCCGTAGTTACCCTTCTTAAGTAGTGGAGTGACATCTACAATTTTCCAATCCAAAGGCGCAGTTCCTAATTCGAGAGAGCTTTGGAAAATTATGACTAATGCCCTTACCTGTTTCTTTTAATACCCTGGGGCGGAAACCATCAGGTCCTGGAGATTTGTCTATCTTAAGTCCCAGTATTTTCTCCATTATCTTTTTTTTTCCCACTTGTATCAAATTCCCAGATCCTAGGGGTCTCAGTCCCTGGGGGTCATCAAATTGCTGCCCATCTCTTATCATTAGTTTATATTATTCTGTATTTGTTGACCTATTAGAATGTTACCTCAGTTGCTGTACATTAAGTCAAAGCATTTCCTGCAATGATGGACCTATTTTTCTTGTGTGCTGCCACTGTCTTTTGGAAGTTCAGAGAGGGAGGGCTCGAATTTCCAAGCCCCGTGGAGGCGGGTTTGGAGGCAGGAGTGGGGGAAAAATTGCAGAATTGGGGGGCAGGAACCCTTCCCGCCCCCAACCCACCTCCATGCCCGTTTCCCAGGAGGCGGGTACCCGACCTGTGCTGGGAGCCGCCTCCCCGAGGCGGGAAGGGGATTAGTGCCAATTAACTGCCTGTTAACAGGTAGTTAACAGGCAGTTTTTGGCCTAATCCCTATTTTTAGCCCTGAAGTGTGGGATTCCCGACGGCTCCAAACCACGGCAAGTTAGTGAGGCGGGCCGTCGGGCTGAAGGGCTTGGAGGGTTCGAGATGTCCGGTGTTCAGGTGAGTGATGGGTGCATGAGTGCAGAGGTAAGTGTGTTTGGTGTGTGTAAAGTGTTTAAATAAGTTTTACTTACCTTTACTTCCTTCCTTCAGGTCTCGGGAGTCCCTCATCTCACCGGCACAGAAAGCAGAATGGCTGCGAGCTGTCAAAAGTTGCAGCATTCTGCTTTCTGTTCTGGAGAGATTTCTAACTGAGTCTGTGGAGAAGGACTCAAGTTAGAAGTCAGATTGTCAGTGTTTGACAGCTTCACAGAGCTGTCAAATGCTGATATTTCATCTGTCAAAAGCTCTTGACAGATGAAATGGCAATCCCTAACGTCACCTGTAACCAGGTGTCCCTTAATTGGACTGCTGAGCCCGCTGGGCAGGCTTAACAAGGTCAATCAAAGGAAAATCGCGTGGGTTGGCCACAAATCGATGGAGGTGGGACTACAACCCCAAAAAGTGGGAGTCCCGCCTCCATCACGTCCCCATTGACAAAATCCAGCCCGGAGAATCTGTTAATATTTCTAGGCGGTTCCTAAGAGTATATCAGTATTTGAAAGGGGTCCCTCGGACTGTTTCAATATTTGCAGAGTATGCCTGGGAGAGTGTTAATATTTGTATGCAAGCCTGGGGAGTGTGTCAGTACTTATTAGGAGTCTTTGGGAGGATGTTAATATTTAAAGAGGGTCCGCAGGAGTGTGTCAGTATTTGCAAAGGGTTCTTAGGACTGTGTCAATATTGGCAGGAAGTCCCCTCACACAGAAACAACAACAACGTATATTTATATAGCGCCTTTAACGTAGTAAAACGTCCCAAGGTGCTTCACGGGATTGATTATCAAACAACGTTTGACACTGAGCCACATAAGGAGATATTACGACAGCTGACTAGAAGCTTGGTCAAATAGGTAGGTTTTAAGGAGCGTCTTAAAAAAGGAGAGGGGGGTAGAGAGGTGGAGAGGTTTAGGGAGGGAGTTCCAGCGCTTAGGGCCTAGGCAGCAGAAGGCACGGCCGCTGGATAACCAACGGTCTAATCTCGTGTGTGTGATGAACTTTTGCCCACTTTTGTGAGTTCGGCTGGTGTACATGGAAGCCCATCACAGCAACACTTTCAGAAGGGAGAGACTGAGAGTAGAGAGTCCATCACTTTACATAGAGAACATAGGAACAGGAGGGGGCCATTCAGCCCCTCGAGCCTGCTCCGCCGTTCAATGAGATTGTGGCTGATCTGTGCCGCAACACCATTTACCTGCCTTCGCTCCATGTCCCTCGATACCCTTGCCTAACAAAAAATCTCAAGTCTTGAAAACTCCAAGTTTTGAAAGCTCCAATTGTCCCTCAGCATCCACAGCCTTTTGAGGAGAGTTTTCCAGATTTCTACGACCACTGTATAGAGAGTGCTCTGCGGTAAAGTGTATTTTTTTTTAAAAAACAATGCTGAAACCACATGAGAGAAACAGAGAGTACTTACCAGGGACTGGTTCGGCCACACTCTTTTCTGTAAGGTAATAAAATACATCCTGATTAATTAATGGACAACCTTGGCCAATGCCCAGCTCATCTGGTTCTGGTGAATATGTAGGCGAGTGGTTCACTGCCAGAACGTTACTCACCGGCTTCCTTCACTTGGAGCTCAAACTTCTCCTTGGCCCTGCCCAACACAGCCATGTAAACCGAGGCGTCCTGCTTGGCCAGGTCATTGATGATCAGCGTGTGCTTCTTGCCCTCCGCCTTGATGGTGTACTTGGGGCCGGCGATGAGGTCCTTCCCGCCCTTCTGCCACTTCACCTTCACGTTCAGCTTATCCACCTCGGCCACAAACTCCGCCTTCCCGCCCAGACTCCCCGTTTGGCCCTGCGGCTTCTTGGTGAAGGCAGCTGATTCGGGGGGGGGGGGAAGAAGAAGAAATCAAAGATATAGGCCACCGCAAGGCAAGAGATGAGGAAGAAGAGGGGAGGGAGGAAAAGAAAGAGTAGAGGAGCACAAAACCTTCTTTTAAAACTGCAATTGCAAGGTTAAAATGGTACGTGACACACATTTTTCATTATTTCTTACACAGTGACTTCCCAATATGGCCGTCTAGGCTCCCAGAATGCACAGTGAGGTCAACCCGCTCTTTCTCTTATAAGGCCGAGGGAACCAATATTATACAAAATGGATATTGAGGCACTGGAGCAGACACAGAAAAAGATTTACAAGGATGATACCAGAACTGAGAGGTTATAATTATCAGGAAAGGTTGAACAGGCTGTTTTCTTGAGAAAAGAGAAGGTTGACCTGATCGAGGTCTTTAAGATTATGAAAGGGTTTGCTAGGGTAGACGTAGAGAAGATGTTTCTGCTGATGGGCGAGACCAGAACTAGGGGCCATCAATATAAGAGAGCCACTAATAAATCCAATGGGGAATTCAGGAGAAACTTCTTTACCCGGAGAGTGGTTAGGATGTGGAACTCGCTACCACAGGGAGTGGTTGAGGTGAATAGCACAGATGCATTTAAGGGGAAGCTAGATAAGCACATGAGGGAGAAAGGAATAGAAGGACATGCTGACAGGTTTAGATGAAGAAGGGTGGGAGGAGGCTCGTGTGGAGCGTATAAATACCAGCATAGACCTGTTGGTCTGAACGGCCTGTTTCTCTGCTGTACAGACTACGTAACTCTATGTAGCCCCGCTGTAGTGGGCACCCCAGCAAACAGCTGAACCAAACACATGCACAGAAGCCGGATCCCATCATCTCTTCGGCCAGTCAAGGTCGCCTCAACAACTTGCATTTATGTAGTGCCTTTAACGTAGCAAGGGCTTCACAGAGGCGCAATCATATAAACAAACGCCTCCGGGCTATTATGATGCCCAACTGCGCTCTTCAACCCACAGTAACTGTTTTGGAAGTCACGAGCATTGGGAGTTTCCACTCGGGAGAGGTCATGAGGAAAGTCCCAGCGAAGGGGTATTTCTCACTGCCTGTTTCTCCCTCTGTAATTTGGAAAGATTGGATGGGCTGGGGTTGTTTTCTTTGGAACAGAGGAGGCTGAGGGGAGACTTGATTGAGGTGTATAAAATTATGTGTGGAGAGGAAGGACCTATTTCCCTTAGCAGAGAGGTCAATAACCAGGGGGCATAGATTTAAAGTAATTGGTAGAAGGATTACAGGAGAACTTTCTTCACCCAGAGGGTGGTGGGGGTCTGGAACTCACTGCCTGAAAGGGTGGTCGAGGCAGAAACCCTCATCACATTTAAAAGATATTTGGAAATACACGTGAAGTGCCGTAACCTACAGGGCTACGGACCAAGAGCTGGAAAGTGGGATTAGGCTGGATCGCTCTTTCTCAGCCGGCACAGACACGATGGGCTGAATGGCCTCCTTCTGTGCTGTAAACTTCTATGATTCTATGATATGAAACTCATATTTATTATCATTTGAGAGGAAGGAGATGTAGCCATTGGGGGCTGAGGCAGCGGGTAGATGTGCTTAATCACAGATTTGATGGATGGTTGAGGGAAAGGATATATAGATTCTTCCTTTCTTCATTTTTCCTGCGTGCTGTCTCCATTTCTCTCTGCCTTGTTTAATTATATCTTAAGATTTAGTTTTCTCCGAGTTCCTTTGCCTGAATTTCCCTTTTCTTTCTTTCTACTCCTCCCCATTCCATTTTTGTTGTTGTTCCACTTTAACTCTTCGATCTCTCTCCTTCTCTCACCCTCCTCCGTCCCCTTCATTATATTAATATATAAGAACATAAGAAGTAGGAGCAGGATTAGGCCATACGGCCCCTCGGGCCTGCTCCGCCATTCAATAGGATCATGGCTGATCCGAACCTAGACTCACGTCCACTTCCCTGCCCTCTCCCCGTAACCCTTAATTCCCTTATCTGCTAGGAAACTGTCTATCTCCGTTTTAAATTTATTTAATGTCGCAGCTTCCACAGCTCTCTGGGGTAGCAAATTCCATAGATTTACTACCCTCTGAGTGAAGAAGTTTCTCCTCATCTCAGTTTTGAAAGGGCAGCCCCTTATTCTAAGATTATGCCCCCTAGTTCTAGTCTCACCCATCCGTGGAAACATCCTCCCCGCATCCACCCGATCAATCCCCCTCACAATCTTATATGTTTCGATAAGATCGCCTCTCATTCTTCTGAACTCCAATGAGTAGAGGCCCAACCTGCTCAACCTTTCCTCATACGTCAACCCCCTCATCTCCGGAATCAACCGAGTGAACCTTCTCTGAACCTCCTACATTACAACAGTGACTACACTTTTAAAATGCTGTGAAGCGCTTTGGGATGTCCTGAGGTTGTGAAAGGCGTGATATAAATGCAAGTCTTTCTTTCTTCTCTTCTCCTGGGTTTTCCTCCTGACTTTTTCACGCTCCTCTCCCAAAGGCCCTGGCACCTTGCTGAGCTCTAGTTCCCCAGGCACTGACAGCCTACCAGTGCCATTCTTCCTGGGTAAGCCCAGAAAGGCTTCTTGACCATGGACACTGACATAATAAAACTCACTACGCACTTGGTTTGAACATAAAGCAAGGTTTTAATCAACTTGTTTCAGAACATGGAGGTCTAGTTGTACTTCACTAGTTCCTTGTCTTACAAAATGTCCCTGGCAAGCTGGGCCCACGCCCGAGTATTTATACTCCTTGGACGGCGCCACCAGCTGGCCGTCCAGCGTTATTTCACGAGTGGTTTCTTGAATGATGAGATTTATAACAGACACCATCATAGCTCAGCCTGATCCCGTGCCCACCCTTTGCCCACATGGTGATCGGGTGCAAAAGCTCAGGTCGACTGTCCCCCTCCGTAGCCCAGGGCACTGAAGCCAGTGTAACACCCCAACTAATGCTCGCCCAGCCTTGGCTCAGCGGGTAAGCTGTCTCGCCTCTGAGTCAGAAGGTTGTGGGTTCAAGTCCCACTCCAGAGACCGAGCACAAAAATCTAGGCTGACGCTTCCAGTGCGGTGCTGAGGGAGTGCTGCACTGTTCGAGGTGCCGTCTTTCAGATCAGACGTTAAACCGAGTGCCCGTCTGCTCTCTCAAGTGGACGTAAGCAACCTCATGGCACTATTCCGAAGAAGAGCAGGGGAGTTATCCCCGGTGTCCTGGCCAATATTTATCCCTCAAAAAACAGCTTATTTGGTTATTATCTCAATGCTGTTTGTGGGATCTCGTTGTGTGCATATTCTCTGCCACAGTTCCCTACATTGCAGCAATTCAATGACTGTAAAGCGCTTTGGGAGGTCAGGAGGTCACGAATGGCGCGATATAAATGCAAATCTTTCTTTTTCTTTTTATCAGCTAACTCAGCTCAAACTGGGAACCGAAGCCGGGATCTTCCACGTATAGTTCACATCAGGTGGTGTCTTCACCCACGGAGCCATAGGGGGACCATTGTCACTTGTCAGAAGGTCGTGGGTTCAAGCACATAACCTAGGCTGACACTCCAATGCAGCACCAAGAGGGTGCTACATTGTCAGAGGAGCTGGCCATTGGTTGAGACTGAGGCCCCGTCTGCCTGGCCAGGTGGACAGAAAAGCTGCCATGGCACTTGACGTAATAAAACTCACTACGCACTTGGTTTGAGTATAAAGCAAGGCTTTAATCAACTTGTTTCAGAACATGGAGGTCTAGTTGTACTTCACTAGTTCCTTGTCTTACAAAATGTCCCTGGCAAGCTGGGCCCACGCCCGAGTATTTATACTCCTTGGACGGCACCACCAGCTGGCCGTCCAGCGTTACTTCATGAGTAGTTTCTTGATGAATGATGAGATTTATAACAGCACTATTCTGAAGAGGAGCAAAGAGCTCCATTGGTGCTCCGGCCAATATTCAACCAACAACGCGGCAAACCCGACTAACTGGTCATTTATGTCGTTGCTGCCTGTGGGATCTTGCTGTGCACAAAACTGTGCCGGCGCATTGGCCTACGGCACATCGGTGACTACGCTTCCAAAGTAAATTAATTGGCCGTTTAGCGCTTTGGGATATGAAAGACAGCGTGTAAAAGTTAGGCTCTGTCCTGTCCTTTAGTTTGGCAGACTGCTCCCAAGTCTCTGGTCCCACTGGCGTTCTCTCTCTCTCTCTCTCTCTTGCTCTGTCCTCGTCACCACGCCCTTTCGGCCATTAACTGTGAGGATTTACAGCTCTGACCTGGGCACCGAGCTGACTCAGGAGCTGAGGGAGGACTTGGCTGCTGACTGTGGGCTGTCAAGGAGCCCAACTCCTGTGATTTATGCCCTACTTTAAACTCTATCTGCAAAGTGTATCCTTATTTAAGTCACGGACCCCGACAAATCAAAAAGTGAGCCAAAGAAGGAACAGATGGCAGCTTCTTTGGAAATGTGATCCCTTTACACAGTCATAACTCAGGGCATGGGACAGCATTAAGGAAAATCCTTATGGATTCTGGTGTGTGATCGCTCCTTTTCATCCCCATGGCTGCTGATGAGCCCCTGACATTTATAAATAATGTGAAATATTAAAAGCGCCTTCCATGAATATTATAGTCGTGATCGGACCTGGCTGTAGGTCGAAAACTGGGCAGGCAAAGGGACTCGAGTTACATCAAGTCTACAGCATAGAAGCAGGCCATTCGGCCCAACTGGTCTATGCCGGAGCTTAACTTCCACACGAGCCTCCTCCAAACGCTACTTAGAATCTTACAGCACAGGAGGAGGCCATTCGGCCCATCGTGCCCGTGCCGGCTCTTTGACGGAGCTCTCCCATTTAGTCCCACACCCCAACTTTTTCCCCATAAGCCCTGCAAATTAGCCCTCTTCAACTACACGTCCAATTTCCTTGGATAGGTTCCTGTGGAATCTGATCCCACTGCCCTTTCAGGCAGAGCGCTCCAGATACTTCATCTCACCATAGCTTTAGTTCCTGGAGTTTGCTTTGCTTTTGCTATAAAAAGAAAATCACTGAACACCCTCGATAGCTGATTGGTTGGGATGCAGGAAGTAGAGGAGCGAGACGGCGACTGGAATGAGCAGTCTCTTGGTGTCCGGTTAACAGTCTGGAAACTTCTGGTCGGTCCCAAACAGATGGCAATGCGAGCCATTGGGCATTAATTATAGAATAATGAAACTGAATGGCAGTGCCATATTAGTGGTGATGGACTCCATCGCATCTACTGTGTATATCAGATGACTATCGCTGTATAATATAGCTGAAGCATCTAAAGAATACAAGAACGTTACAATCTTACTTCAAATGAGTTGAGCCGTCAAAGCTCCCTTGGGTTAGAGCTATCATTTGAACTCCTTGATTAGATTACAGGCCAGCACTTGGTCCTGAACCATTAATTCACTGGCTTGGCGTGGGTTGGGGAGCAAGGACGGGAGGAGGGGGGTCTGCTCATGCCGCTTGTCTGTGGAACTCCTGTGGCCAGCGTGCGCGGTGATTCGGTGAGCGCGCCTCGGAAGATTTCCTCTCTTCGGAATTTCAGCCTCGATTTTAAAATTCTCATGCTTGTTCCCAAATCCCTCCACGGCCCTTGCCCCCCCCCCCCCCCCCACCTCTGTAACCTCCTCCGGCCCCACAACCCTCCGAGATCTCGGCGTTCCTCCAACTCTGGACTCTTGCGCATCCCCCGATTTCTATTGCTCTACCACTGGCGGCCGCGCCTTCAGCTGCCTAGGCCCTAAGCTCTGGAATTCCCTGCCTAAACCTATCCACCTCGCTACCTCTCTCTCCTCCTTCAAGATGCTCCTTAAAACCTACCTCTTTGACCAAGCTTTTGATCACCTGCCCTAATATCTCCTTATGTGGCTCGGTGTCAGATTTTGTTTGATAATCGCTCCTGTGAAGCGTCTTGGGACGTTTAACTATGTAAATGGCGCTATACAAAGGCAAGTTGTTGATGTTGACAACGTACGCACGTCCTGATTTAGCTAGAGGATACGTGGCAGAGGAAGCCTTCATCACGACTTGCATTTATATGGCGCCTTTAACTTTGTATAAAACGCCCCAAGGCGTGCGAGTTGTCAAGAGATTCTTCAGAAACCTGTTCAGCGTCTAAGCTGTTTGATACCCACGTCAAATTTCTGCCTAAACTTTCAAAATTGCACACCAGTGTCATTTCTGTCGGTTTGACACTTGCCGATGATCTGATCAAGAACACGCCAAGTCATTCGTTTGAGAGGCTGAGGAAATCGGGGGGGCTTTGTTACCAGAAGGACACAAATGTTCTCACCAACACCCAGGTGTCAGCCGTGGTTCAGTGGGCGACACTCTTGCCTACTGAGTCGGAAGGTTGTGGGTTCAAGCTCCCGCTCCAGACTACAGGACGATATAGACGAGTTGGTCAGATGGGCAGAACAGTGGCAAACGGAATTTAACCCTGAAAAGTGTGAGGTGATGCATTTTGGGAGGACTAACAAGGCAAGGGAATATACAATGAATGGTAGGACCCTAGGAAGGACAGAGGATCAGAGGGACCTTGGTGTGCATGTACATAGATCCCTGAAGGCAGCAGGACAGGTAGATAAGGTGGTTAAAAAGGCATATGGGATACTTATATTCTATGCCTCGGCTAATGAAGGCAAGAGCAGGGAGGTTATGATGGAGCTGTACAAAACGCTAGAGAGACTGGACAGGCTGGGGTTGTTTTCCTTAGAGCAGAGAAGGCTGAGGGGGGACCTGATTGAGGTGTACAAAATTATATGGGGCATAGATAGGATAGATAGAAAGGAACTTTTCCCCTTAGTAGAGGGGTCAATAACCAGGGGGCATAGTTTCAAGGTAAGGGGCAGGAGGTTTAGAGGGGATTTGAGGAAAAAAAAATTCACCCAGAGGGTGGTTGGAATCTGGAACTCACTACCTGAAAGGGTGGTAGAGGCAGGAACCCTCACAACATTCAAGAAGTATTTAGATGAGCACTTGAAACGCCATAGCATACAAGGCTACGGACCAAGTGCTGGAAAATGGGATTAGAATAGACAGGGCTTGATGGCCGGTGCGGACACGATGGGCCGAAGGGCCTCTTTCTGTGCTGTATAACTCTATGACTCTATGTCAGTATTCTGGGCTTGCAGCCCTGAGGGAGCTCTGCACTGTCGGATGTGACGATTAACGTCTGGCCCCCCCTCAGAAGGACGTAAAAGACCCCAATGGCACTACTTGAAGAACAGCTGGGGTGATCTGGCCAGTGTTTATCCCTCAAACAGATTATCTGGAATGGGCAATACACCCACATCCCAGGAACAAATTACAAAAAAACTATCACATTGCTGCTTGTGGAACCTTGCTGTGCGCAAATTGGCTGCGTGTTTCCTACATTCCTACACTTTAAAAGCACTGCATTGACTGTAAAGCGCTTTGGGATGTTCTGAGGTTCTTTTTATGACTCAGTTTCTCTCCTGCCATCTATTTTGTTTTATCCTCGTGAAAAAGTGAAGACAAAAGCTCAGTAAATTAAGAAAAAGTGGACATGAAAACGAGAAGATTAAGGGGTAAAAATTGGGTAGCGCCCTGAAAAAGTTAGCGTCCTTTTGGCTGATTTTCCCTGGTAGCGCCCCGAGAGGGAGGCAGGGCACGACTGGAAGCGACCCCACCTCCCTCTTGGGGCGCTGCGAGCCAAAACCGCAGCGATACGTGCTGCGGTACTGCAGGCTTTTCTCCCCTTATTAAAGGGGAGGGGCCTGGCGCAGCGTGCCCCGGCGCCCAGCTGGACCAGCAGGGATCGGGAGTGCCGGCAAACGAGCCCAGCACTCAAGAGGAATGCTGGGCTCACGGAGAGCAGCCAGCAACCCGCTGGGGGGCTTCAAGGGGGCCCGGGAGGCAGGTGCTGGCAGGTGGCCAGCAACAAAAATGGCCACCCGCCACCTCCCCTTTAACTAGCGCCATCCCGGCCGCAGGTAGGCCCCCCCTGACCCCGGTGGACATAGCATCTGGCGGTAAGTTGGGGGGGCGCCACCCAATGTTACAGCCGGGGTGTGAGCAGGGCGCTGCGCACGGCGATGACGTCATTGCCAGCGGCACAGCACCGCACGGCGCTAACGGTTAGCACCGCCGCTAACCTCCCACTGAATTTCGCGGGATGCGTTAGCGGCGCTGCGCCCAGGCACTCGTTGATTTGCACCCCGTTAGCACCCTCTTAGGGCACTAACGGGAGCTGCAAATCATCCGAAATTAGCCCTCTAAGAGTGACGGGGCAAAAAGAGATAGACTGTGGTAAAAGAGACAGAGACAAAGAGGGGCACACAGAGGCAGAAAGGAACAGAAGAGACAGAGACAGCGAGAGCGATGCACGCAGACGCAGAGACAGAAAGTGAGGGGGAGAGACAGATAGAGACAGGCAAAGAGAGAGAGACAGACAGAGGCAGCAGCAGTAGGCAGAGAGAGAGAGACACACACACAGAGTGAGGCACAAAGGCAGACAGTGAGAGACGGGAAGGGGAATTGAGAGAGACAGACAATGAGAGAGAGACAGACATGGACAGGCAGAGAGAGAAAAAAAGTGAGACGGTGACAGAGGCAGACATAAAGGGAGCAATATAGACAGAGACACAGCAAGAGAGGCGGGGAGGTGGGGTGTTAAAATTACTGAGGAAAAGATAGTTTGACTGGAAGGGAGAATGGAAAAAAGACAAACATTAAAATGTTTTATGAGCCTTAAGTGTTGGTTGATGGGATTTAACTTAATGCTCCTTTAAATCCTGTTACTTAATTTATTTTCCAGGGACAGGATGTCTAACACTCAGCATTAGTGTTGGGTTAAAGTCACGCAGCCAGGCTGAGAGGAGTGGCGCTGGTAGTCGGTCCTATTAGGGGCAGAGAAGACTGCTCGCCCTCCCCTCCTCTCCTCACCCCCTCCCTCACCAGGGCTCAGGGGCACGAGATAAGATGAAATGATACACTGCCAAAGTCTGCAATCCCCCTCAGTATGGAAACCCGATACCCCGCGAGACAGGCTTCAAATTAGTTTGACAGCAGTTTTAAGACAACTTAACATGTCAGGCGCTATTTTCAGCATGTCCACCGTTGACTGGTGGCGAGATATTTCGTTACCAATATTGTCGCTTTAACCCCTCGAGGGGGCCGCTGGGGTTATCTGATCTAAACCACCGCCATATTTCCTTCAGGAGCGAAGGGTTGCAGTTAATGCTGTGTCGATTAGCCCTGGCCTTTTGGAAGAAAGGAGCTGGATAAACATGGGGTTATGGATAGGCGTGAAGGTCAAGTTATATAAAGGGGCGTGTGCGCGGATAGAGAGGAAGATAAGGAAGGGCTTGCATTTATATAGCGCCTTTCACGACCTCAGGACGTCCCAAAGCGCTTTACAACCAATGAAGCACTTTTTGGAGTGTAGTCACTGTTGTAATGTGGGCAACGCGGGCAGCCAATTTGCGCACAGCAAGCTCCCACAACAGCAATGTGAAAATGACCAGATCATCTGTTTTTTCAAATGTTGGTTGAGGGATAAATTTGGGGCCCAGGATGAGGGAGGATGTTTCCCCTGGCTGGGGGGGCGGTCTAGAACGAGGGGTCACAGTCTCAGGATACAGGGTAGGACATTTAGGACTGAGATGAGGAGAAATGTCTTCACTCAGAGGGTGGTGAACCTGTGGAATTCTCTACCACAGAAGGCTGTGGAGGTCAAGTCTCTAGACACAAAAGGCATCAAGGGGTATGGGGAGAGAGCAGGAATATGGTATTGAGGTAGAGGATCAGCCATGATCATATTGAATGGCGGAGCAGGCTCGAAGGTCCGAATGGCCAACTCCTGCTCCTATTTTTCTATGTTTTTAGGGCACCGGGAATCAATCACAGAATCACAGAAACCCCACAGTGCAGATAGAGGCCGTTTCGGCCCATCAAGCCTGCACCGACACATATCCCACCCGATCCCCGTAACCCCTGCACCGACACATATCCCACCCGATCCCCGTAATCCCTACACCAACACATATCCCACCCTATCCCTGTAACCCCACGTATTTAATCCCCCTAACACTAAGGGTCAATTTATCATAGCCAATCAACCTAACCCGCACATCTTTGGACTGTGGGAGGAAACCGGAGCACCCGGAGAAAACCCACGCAAACACGGGGAGAATGTGCAAACTCCACACAGACAGTCGCCCGAGGCCGGATTCGAACCCGGGTCTCTGGCGCTGTGAGGCAACAGTGCTAACCACTATGCCACCGTGCTGCCCCTGGCTCTTCATCGAAATAGGATCTTTTACGTCCGCCTGCGAGGGCAGACGGGGCCTCGGCTCTGCATCACATGAGCTGCTGGGATCATGGAAATATCACACCGTAAAATGCAAGGGGTCAAAAGGCCGACAAAAAAAAAGAGAAAGGGCAAAACCGCTTTTCTTAAACTCCTGGCGTTTACATCTGCTGTTCCACTGGGAAAGGCAGCGTAATGTGACGAGAGGGGGTGGGGGGCAGGGCCACAGGTTGCGACTGGTGCCGATGTGGGGGGTTAGGTAAATATTAAAGGCAAGTTGCATTTACACGTTTGCGAATTGGCGCCGATCCGAATCTGTCCCGATCTTCACATTCTCAGAGCTAGAAATGATTTCCGTCGTTGCATCATTTATTATTTCTGTTCATTTTAAAATCTATTTCGAATTGGAGTATTCTTGAGAGTTCCGCCAAGGGGGGAGGGGCAGAATTTAAGAACCAACTCATGGTGGGGGGGGGCGGTGGGTTCTGTGAGTTAAAAGAGTTTCGTGAGTTTGAGGTCTTTGTAAGGAGTTGGTCATTAGAGTCTTAACCTTTCAATACTTTCAGACTGCGAGGGGGAACGTAATTTTTTTGGCGGGGGGGGAAGAGAATGCTGGAAGGGCACATCACGACAGTGACCGCACTTCGAATGCGCATCATTGGCTGTAAAGCGCTTTGGGACATCCTGAGGTGGTGAAAGGCGCTATA
Source organism: Somniosus microcephalus (assembly GCF_052327205.1). Lineage (NCBI taxonomy): Eukaryota > Metazoa > Chordata > Chondrichthyes > Squaliformes > Somniosidae > Somniosus > Somniosus microcephalus. The sequence continues at coordinate 32,444,647 of NC_141014.1, read as the reverse complement.
GAAATGCAAGTTCCTTCCTTTTTTCACGGCATCTGAAAGAGGGTGCTCACCTGCCCTTTCCTCCTTCAGAACCCACTGTGCAAACGAGCTCTGATTTCCTGTCAGTGCAGCCTGGAGGAGGTTGGGCAGATATGCTATTGCACCCAAGGATTATGCCGCAAGGGGAGAAACATAGAAAAAATAGGAGCAGGAGTTGGCCATTCGGCCCTTCGAGCCTGCTCCGCCATTCAATATGATCATGGCTGATCCTCTATCTCAATACCATATTCCCGCTCTCTCCCCATACCCCTTGATGCCTTTTGTGTCTAGAAATCTATCTATCTCCTTCTTAAATATATTCAGTGACTTGGCCTCCACAGCCTTCTGCGGTAGAGAATTCCACAGGTTCACCGCCCTCTGAGTGAAGAAATTTCTCCTCATCTCAGTCCTAAATGTCCTACCCCGTATCCTGAGACTGTGACCCCTCGTTCTAGAGACCCCCCAGCCAGGGGAAACATCCTCCCTGCATCCAGTCTGTCTAGCCCTGTCAGAACTTTATACGTTTCAATGAGATCCCCTCTCATTCTTCTAAACTCTAGTGACTACAGGCCTAGAGAGAGGAGAAGAAAACACTTGAGGGGTGGGGGGGGGAATGAAATAACGTTTGACTTGGGTGACTAAAATAAAGGTGGACTCCAGGGTAAACTGTACACAGTCTGTAGTGGGAAGGGGGCTGTGCTCCTCAACTTTAATTCCCCCCCCCCCCGCCCAAAATAAGATAATTTGGGTCCGTTCCCCCCCCCCCACCCCCTCACCTCACAGTTTGATATTGAAACAGATTATCAAACCTCCCTAACAGCACTGTGGGAGCACCTTCACCACACGGACTGCAGCGGTTCAAGAAGGTGGCTCACCACCTTCTCGAGGGTAATTAGGAATGAGCAATAAATGCCGGCCTTGGCGGCGACGCCCACATCCCAAGGAATTAATATTAAAGAAAAGGTTAAGCCTCCAATAGCGAACTCCACTTGCCAGCAAACATCTCAAATTCTCCAAACACGCCCCACCCCCCCCAAGCTATATTCTGCCCTGCCCCTTACTAGAACTCTCAAATACTCCAATTCTAAATAGCTTTTTCATTACATTTTTTAAAAAGAATAGCAATAATATTAATGCAACTACAGAAATAATATTGCATGTTTGTTAGGACACCTCAGAGAATAATGCAGCACAGGAGGTGGCCATTCGGCCCATCGTCCCACTCCCACCCCCCTGCTCTTTCCTCACAGCCTTGCAAATGTTTCCTTTTCAAGTATTTATCCAATTCTCTTTTGAAAGTTACTATTGAATCTGCTTCCACCGCCCTTTCAGGCAGCGCGTTCCAGATCACAACAAAAAGCTTATGTCAAATACGGTGCCTCAAGAGTTGCTTGTTTTGAGAATAATGAAGATTGGGAAATGCTTCAATTTTGCAAACCTGAATGTGCACCTTGCGTTTGATATTTACTCATCCCCAGGCTCAATCTGCAGCCCTTTAGCTGCCTGTCCCAGTGGAATAGCAGAGGTAAATGCCAGGAGTTTATATAAAAAGAATTCTCTGTGATTCTGGCACAGCCGAGATACAGAATCGCCTCAAAAAGTGTTTTTATTTCATTAAAAGAACTTCCAGCAAAAAATCTAAGTTGCATTTTCCCCAAGTTTGAATTCACAATTTACGCTATAGCCAATATAAATATATAAAATGACATATAAAATATAAAGCGTTCTCTTTATTGTCCAAATTGTTCAAAAGATTTAAACTAAATTATTTTGCATTATTAATAACTATTCCCATTGGAGAAATAAATAAGGTCAGATCACACACAGAGTTTAAAGATTGTTATTTTAAAGTTTGCAAACTATTTTTTGCAATGTGTTCCTAAACGGGAGGACTCCCCTGGGACCCAGGGTCACTGACCTGGTTTCTTGAGCTCCGGCATCTTTGCGTCTCGACCCTGCACCTGCTCCCGCTCCTACTCCCACTGCGCGATCGGCTGGGAGCGACGGGCCGGGAGATAAGAGACCTCTAGATCAGAGAGAGGCTGAGGGACACCCGATCCCCTCCCTGCACCCTGGCAGACAGCACTGGCATTCCCCCGGGGAGGGACCGAGACACAGGAGGGACAAGGGCCAGAGACGCTGAGAGCCTGGGACAGAGAGAGAGAGTGAGAGAGAGAGCGAGAGAGAGATAGAGACAGGGGAGAGAGTGACAGAGGGAGAGAGTCACAGAAAGAGACACAGAGGGAGAGGGAGAGAGTGACAGAGAGAGGGAGAGAGAGAGAGGGGGGAGAGAGTGACAGAGAGAGTGACAGAGAGACAGAGGGAGAGAGGGAGAGAGAGAGACAGAGGGAGAGAGAGAGGGAGAGAGAGACAGAGGGAGAGAGATAGAGAGACGGGGAGAGAGTGACAGAGAGAGAGGGATGGAGGGAAAGAGTGAGAGAGAGAGGGAGAGAGTGACAGAGAGACAGAGGGAGGGAGTGACAGAGAGAGAGAGTGACAGAGAGAGAGATAGCGAGGGAGAGAGTGACAGATAGAGAGAGACAGAGGGTGAGTATGACAGAGAGATAGAGACAGAGGGATAGATAGATAGAGAGGGACAGAAATAGATAGATGGAGTGAGTAACAGAGAGAGATAGAGAGACAGAGGGTGAGTGTGACAGAGGGATAGATAGATAGATAGATAGAGACAGAGGGAGAGAAATAGATAGATGGAGTGAGTGACACAGAGAGAGAGAGAGAGTGACAGAGAGAGATAGAGAGGGAGAGAGTGACAGAGAGAGAGATAGAGAGGGAGATAGAGAGGGAGAGAATGACAGAGGGGGAGAGTGACAGAGAGATAGAGGTAGACAGACGGAGAGAGTGACAGAGATAGAGAGACACAGAGGGAGAGAGTAACAGAGTGACAGTGATAGATAGATAGATAGATACAGAGGGAGATAAATAGATGGAGAGAATGACTGATTAGACAGAGACAGATAGATAAATAGATAGATAGATAGATATGCAGACACGCAGAGGGAGAGAGTGATAGATAGATGCAGATAGAGAGATGGAGAAAGTGATAGACATAGATAGAGACAGATGAAGCCTGTAATAGAGAGATAGAGATGGACAGAGATAGACATAGAGAGAGAGACAGATAAAGATAAAGATGGATGGATAGAGTTGGACAGATAAAGATGGATGGATAGAGAGACAGCTGGGTAGCGAGAACCTCCTTGTCTCACAACCTCTACCACTGAGAAAGACAAGAGCAGAAATGCCATGAGAAATCATGGTCGCCAAGTTCCCCATCAAGGCAGGCACCAACCCGACTCGGACATATATCGCCATTTCTTCAACACCACTGTGGGAGCACCTTCACCACATGAATGCCAAAAAAGCCTCCTCCGTGGGCATCTAGGGATGGGCAATCATGCAGCCTTGCCAGCGGTGCCAACATCCTCAATCCCAGAAAGGCACCCCAACTGCACTATCTTCCCTTCCCACACCATCACATTCTGTGGCCTCTCAGGTGTGAGATTGACAAGTCCGTGTCATAGTCTGACTAGTTTGGGCTGTGGACCCAGGTCCACCAGGAATTCAATGGCGAGGGTCTACACTCATTTTAGATTGGGCCCTTTTAGACTGCAGTCGGAGGGACTGTCATTCCATCAGTCTGAGACTGTGTTTGAAGCCAAGTTCTAAGCAGGAAGGCCAATCTTTAACCCACAGCAACCACACTCATTTGTCCATAATATTTGAGCAGGTCTTACTCTAGGCACTACATTTCAAAGACGGTGAGAAGGGTGCAAAGTATCATAGCACACAAATCATCGTGCAGCCCTATCACCTCTCCACCTCTCTCTCCTCCTTTAAGATGCTCCTTAAAACCTGTCATCTGTCCTCATATCTCCTTGTGTGGCTCGGTGTCAAATTTATGTTTGATAATTGCTCCTGTGAAGGGCCTTGGGGCGTTTTACTACATTAAAGGCAAATGTGACCCCACGATAGTGTAGTGTATGTACCTTTAAGAGCCCCTGTGTACTGTAATACCGGTAGTGACCACTCGGGTATATAAGCCTGTATAATGTCTTGTATCTTTTAGTTCACCTCCAGACTTTGTTCAGTAAACACCTGTTAAACCAACTCCTGCATTCCGTGTCTCCATTAACACATGGATACAACAGTGGCGACGAATTGGAAACGGACTTACCTGCAATTCGGCAGCACCTCAAGGAGATCGATTCCTCAGACGAAGGTCGAAGAAAAAAAATGAGAAAAAAAAACAAAAAACTGTGGTTTCACCAGCTAGCCGGGCTAGTGGCAGGTACTGCACTAATCCTTCCTGGGCGGCGGGCTGGGGCTCGATCGGGTGGCTCTGCAGCGGGGCCGAGCAGCGAGTCGGAAGGCGGAGGCAAACAGAGACGGAGGGTGGAGCACTTGGGAGACGGCCGGCGCTGCAAAGCAGGTCGGCGTTCGGACCAAGCAGAGGGAGGGAAAAGTCCCAGAGAGTCCGGCGGGAACGAGTCTCCAACTATTAAAAATATCTGTGTAAATAAAAACTGCGGAGAACAGCGTTGTCAGCAGCGGCAGCGGCGGGAAAGCGTGGGAGGCGCCATTTTTTCTCGGCAGGAAAGAAAGGAAAGCGCGGGAGGCGCCATTTTTGATTTTCAGGATGCCTAAGACTGGCAATATTACTGCTTTCGATAGTGATATAGAGGATTGGACCACATATGTGGAAAAAGAGTGGAGGTATATTGCACAGCGAATGAAGTAGAGGATGATAAAAAGGCATCGGTACTTCTAAATCTGATGGGCGCAAGGACATACGGGCTGTTACAAAACTTAATCACTCCAGCCAAACCGATGGACAAGAATTTTAAGGAGATTGTTGATACCCTACAGGAGCACTTAAACCCAACACCGCTGCTGATAGTGGAACAATTCAAATTCTTCAGGAGGAATCAGCACAAGAATGAAAGTAACGCTGATTACCTCACCGAATTAAGAAAGCTGTCAAAGCACTGCCAATTCGGGGCAGGACTGGCAGATTCTCTACGAGACAAATTCGTCTGCAGTCTCCTAAGTGAAGGAACACAGAAAAGGCTACTTTCTGAGAAAGATTTGACACTGGACAAGGCTTTCAGTGTGGCTGTATCATACGAAGCAGCAGCAAGAGGAGCTGCAGAGATACAGCAAAAGCCACAGGACTTCGGCACCCATGAAATGACACGGGGTTTTGAGAGATGTTATCGCTGCGGCAGATCCACCCATGACCAGAGGAACTGCTGGTTCAAGGACAAAGCATGCAGGCAATGCGGAAAGATGGGACACATTGCACGTGTATGCCGATCTGGAAACAAAAAATCCACTGACAGAAAAAAATCAATAAGGAAAAGTACAGAAAAGTACAAATGATGACGGACAGTAGCTCCGAAGACCAGAAGAGCGATAGCGACTCCGGAAACAAGAGACTAAGCTGTCTCAAATTACATAATGTAATTGCCAAAGAAGATTACCAGACCATTTGGGTTACCCTCACGATAGCGGGGTCCCCAGTTAAAATGGAGCTAGATACAGGATCAGCTCTGACCGTCATAAGTCGACGGGATTACGAGCGGCTATTTCCGCATATACCTTTGAAAGACACATCCATTATCTTGAAGACATATACGGGGCAGAAAGTATACCCCAGAGGGAAAATAAGGGTGCCTGTTGTATACAACGGCAAGGAAATACAGAAGTTGTATTTATATGTTCTGCAAGATGGTGGTCCACCGCTGTTGGGACGTGAATGGATCAGGAAGATACGTTTAGACTGGCACTCCATTCAGGCACTGACGGTGACCAGTAAGAAAAAAAATGATGATGACGTCATACCTGAACGATTAAAAGACATCTTGGCCAACGCCAAAGAAGTGTTTCAACAGGAACTAGGGACCTTGAAAGGCATCACCGCCTCAATAAAAGTGGAAGATGCGGCAATTCCCAAGTTTTTTAAGGCAAGGCCGGTGCCATACGCAATTCGTCCAGCAGTCGAGGCAGAGCTGGAGAATTTGGAAAAGGCAGGCATGTTATCCAAGGTAGATTGGAGCGAGTGGGCAACACCCATCGTCCCGGTCATGAAGAAAACGTTGAATAATGATAAATCTGAAGAACAGAGAAAAATTCGCATCTGTGGGGACTTCAAGGTGACTGTAAACCCGGTCCTTCACACGGTACAGTATCCTCTTCCGAGGATAGAAGATATTTTTGCCTCACTATCCGGAGGGAAACGTTTCACCAAAATTGACTTGGCACAGGCATATCTACAGATGGAGGTTGAGGAGGCCTCTAAAAAGTATCTCACGATAAACACACACAAAGGCCTGTACCAGTACAATCGACTGGTTTTCGGAGTAGCATCAGCTCCAGCTATCTGGCAAAGAGCTACGGAGCAAGTCCTGCAAGGGATTCCGGGGACTCAATGCTACCTAGACGACATCCTTGTAACAGGAGAAAACGACAACGAGCACCTTGCCAATTTGGAGCAGGTGCTCACTAGGCTGAGAGAACGGGGCCTACGAGCAAATCGCCCCAAGTGCGAATTTTTCCAGAAACAAATATCATATTGTGGCTATATAATTAACGAAGAAGGGTTGCATAAGTCACCTGAAAAAATTGAAGTGGTCATAAAAGCCCCAGCACCTGAAAATGTCTCACAATTAAGGTCGTTCCTGGGATTGATAAATTACTATCATAAATTTTTACCGAACTTGTCAACTGTTCTGCACCCTCTTAACGCACTGCTACAAACGGGAGTAATTTGGAAATGGAGCGAAGACTGTAAACGTGCCTTCCATAAATGCAAAGGCTTGATCACGTCCAAGGAAGTGTTGGCTCATTACAACCCATCACTGCCAATCAGACTGGCGTGCGATGCATCCCCTTACGGCGTAGGGGCGGTATTATCGCATAGATTCCCTGATGGCTCGGAGCGGCCGATAGCTTTTGCGTCACGCTCATTGAACTCAGCTGAGTGTAACTATGCCCAGATCGACAGGGAAGCACTCAGCCTGGTATGGGGAGTGAAGAAATTCAACCATTACCTACACGGACAAAAATTTACCTTGTTGACTGACCATCAACCCCTCGTCTCCATATTCAACCCTAAAAAGGGCGTTCCCATTATGACAGCGCAAAGGCTACAGAGGTGGTCCCTTTTCCTAGGGGCACACCAATATGACATAGAATACGAAGGATCAAAACAGCATGGGAATGCTGACGGTTTATCGCGCCTACCGTTGCCAACGGTAGAAGAGGCACCTACAGTGGACCCAGTGGAGATGTTCCACTCAACCATAGTGGAATGTCTACCAGTAACAAATTCTACCATTGAAAAGGAAACAAGAAATGACCCGACTCTCTCACAAGTCTACGATTTAACGGTGAAGGGATGGCCAGCACATGGCAAACCACTGTTGCCAGCATTCTCGCAAAGAAGAGAATAGCTGTCAGTGTGCCGAGGAACCTTGATGTGTGGATCCAGAGTGGTGATTCCACCCAAACTCCAGGATAAAGTGCTAAAGGAGCTTCACGAGGGGCATCTGGGTGGAGTGAAAATGAAGAACCTAGCCAGAGCGTTTGTGTGGTGGCCAGGTATCGATGGAGACATCGAAGAAATGACCAAGAGCTGTCTAGGATGCCAGAAGGTCCAAAACGCCCCACCACAAGCCCCTCTACATCCATGGGAGTGGCCCTCATCTCCATGGCAAAGGGTACATATCGACTTTGCTGGTCCATTTATGGACTCAATGTTCTTAATCGCGGTTGATGCACACTCCAAGTGGCCGGAGGTAATAAAGATGTCCTCCACCACCACGGAAAAAACCATCACAGTATTAAGGACCATATTTGCCAGGAATGGGCTGCCTGAACAGATCTGTTCTGATAATGGACCGCAATTTGTGTCCGAAGAATTCAGGAAGTTCTTAAAAAACAATGGGGTTAAGCACTACACGTCCGCCCCATACCATCCCGCCACCAATGGATTAGCTGAAAGGTTTGTCCAGACCTTCAAGAAGGCCATAAAGGCCATGGGTAATGAAGACATAAATCTATAACATAAGGTAGATAACTTCTTGTTTGCGTACAGGAATGCAACACGTGGTTACAAACCAAACTCCCGCCATGATGTTTTTCAATAGAAGACTAAGATGCCGGCTGGATTTGATCAAGCCAAACATCAGAAGGGACGTAGAGAACCGGCAATTTCAAGGCATGAATGAAAGGCCAACTAGAACCTTCCAGATAGGTCAACAAGTTTTGGCCCGGGACTACCGTACCGAGAAATGGCAGCCTGGAACTATTTGCACACGACTAGGACCGCTGATGTATACCGTGGACATTGGAGAAAGCATAATAAGGCACCATGCTGACCAGATCATAGAGTCATCCGAAAAGGGACAACCTACACCACAACTCTATACGCCTAATGATGAAGCAGAGATACCCATAGTATCTACCTCCGATCCGGTGATACTGGAACCAGATGAACCCGACACTGGCATTCAAGCCGAATCGACCTTGCCAAAAGAACCTACTACACCACTGAAAACTACTACACCACCGAGGCGTTATCCGGACCGAGTCAGGAAGCCTCCAGAGAGACTGACTTATAATTGATTAACTGCAGCAAATGTGTAGATTATTGTTCTTGTAAACATGTTAATTAATGATTACTTAAAATGTTATGTACTAATTATCTAAAAGGGGAGGAATTGTAGTGTATGTACCTTTAAGAGCCCCTGTGTACTGTAATACCGGTAGTGACCACTCGGGTATATAAGCCTGTATAGTGTCTTGTATCTTTTAGTTCACCTCCAGACTTTGTTCAGTAAACACCTGTTAAACCAACTCCTGCATTCCGTGTCTCCATTAACACACGGATACAACAGATAGGAAGAACATAGGAACAGGAGGAGGCCATTCAGCCCCTGGAGCCTGTTCCACTATTCAGTGAGATCACAGCTGATCTGTACCTCAACTCCATCTACCCGTCTTGGTTCCGTAACCCTTAATGCCCTTGCCTAACAAATATCTATCAATCTCAGTTTTGAAATTTTCAACTGACCCTCAGCCTGAACAGCTTCTTAAGGGAGAGAGTTCCAGATTTCCACCACCCTTTGTGTGAAGACGTGCTTCCTGACATCACCCCTGAACGGCCTGGCTCTAATTTTAAGGCGATGCCTCCTTGTTCTGGACTCCCCCCACCAGAGGAAATAGTTTCGCTCTATCTATCCTGTTATAAATCTCATCATCAAGAAACTACTTATGAAATAACGCTGGACGGCCAGCTGGTGGCGCCGTCCAAGGAGTATAAATACTCGGGCGTGGGCCCCAGCTTGCCAGGGACATTTTGTAAGACAAGGAACTAGTGAAGTACAACTCGACCTCCATGTTCTGAAACAAGTTGATTAAAGCCTTGCTTTATACTCAAACCAAGTGCGTAGTGAGTTTTATTACGTCATACCCCATCAACTCCTTTAATCGTCTTAAACACCTAAATTTGATCACCTGGTAATCTTCTAATCTCAAGGGAATACAAGCCCAGTCTGTGCAACCTGTCCTTGTAATTTAACCCTTTAAGCTCCCGGTATCACTCTGGTGAATCTGCGCTGCACCCCCTCCAAGGCCGATATATCCTTCCTGAGGTGCGAGTGCCCAGAACTGAACGCAGGTGATAGTGATGCCCGGTCACTATGTGACTGGCCGAGCTCATTCTTCTTCTTAGGCAGTCCCTCGGAACCGAGGATGACTTGCTTCCACATTAAAAATGAGTTTGCAGGTGACTGATGAGTCCAATGCGGGACCTACAGTCTCTGTCACAGGTGGGGCAGACGGTGGTTGAAGGGGCGGGTGGGTGGGGTGCTTGGGTTGACGTGCGCTCCTTCCACTGTTTGCGCTTGGCTTCCGCTTGCTCCCGGCGAAGATTCTCGAGGTGTTCGGCTGCCTTCCCGGATGCTTCTCCTCCACTTTGTGCGGTCTTGGGCCAGGGATTCCAAGGTGTCTGTGGGGGATGTTACACTTTTTCAAGGAGGCTTTGAGGGTGTCCTTGAAGCGTTTCCTCTGCCCACCTGGGGCTCTCTTGCCGTGCCGGAGCTCCGAGTAGAGCGCTTGTTTTGGGAGTCTCGTATCGGGCATGCGGACGATGTGACCCGTCCATCGGAGCTGACTGAGCGTGGTCAAAGCTTCGATGCTGGGGATGTTCGCCCCATCCCGAGCTCATTATAGTGGGCTCTGTCACTGTGCGAATGCACGCTGGTGTGATTCTGTTACATTGTGATGGGCAGCCCATAAAGCCCAGACCTGAACACAGCCCTTATAGGTGGAGCCTCCCACGCAACCTCTGTAAAAGCAATGCTGCTGGAATAACCTTGCTTTGCAGGTGCTTTTATTTAAATTGTTTCCGACAGTGAAGTGTGCTCAGTAATACAAAAGGCCTGCTGAGAACGCGTGTTGGGAATTCGGGCGTGCAGTTCAGTCTGTGTTTAATGACAGTGCGCCCCAACCCTGCACAGCTGGCAATGCTCAAGATCTCGAGCACAAGTTCATAAGACCAACCCCCGCCCCCACCCCCCGTATGAAACAGAGAGGAACAGCCCCACCCAATGGCCTAGCTGGTAAAGGCACTGCCTCTAGTACCAAGGGTTCATTCCCAATCTGCTGCAGCGTTAGCAGATCGCAGCCGGGCAGTCGGGGAGCTACAATTAGCTTCAGCGCTCAGGGTTAGGGGAGAGGAAAGAAAAAATAGCCAGGTGATCAGCTTGCATTACTCCAGCTGCAGAGTGTCTGTGTGAGTGCAAGCGTGTGTGTGTGTGTGTGTGTGTATGTATGTGTGCGTGTGCGCGCGTGTGTGCATATGCGTGTAAGCATATGTGTATGCGTGTGTATGTGTGTACGTGCATGCGCGTAAGCCTACACGTGTGTGTGTGTGTGTGCATGTGTGTGTGTATGTGCATGTGTGTGTGTATGTGTGCGTATGTGTGTGTGTGCATGTGTATGTGTGTGTGCATGTGTGTGTGTGTGTATGCATGTGTGTGTGGGCGTGTGTGTGTGGGCATATATGTGTATGTGTGTACATGTGTGTAAGCCTGCACGTGTGTGTGTGCATGTGTGCGTATGTGTGTGTGCGTGTGTGCATACATGTGTATGTGTGTGCATGTGCATGCATGTGTGTGTGTGCAAGCCAGCGTGTGTGGGTGTGTGTTCGCAAACCTGCGTGCGTTTTTGCAAGTCTGTGTGAGTGTGTGAAGCTTGTGTGCGTGTAAGCCTGCGTAAATGTGTGTGTGCGCGCGAGCGTGTGAGCTGGGGCCAGGATTGGGGCTTGGCTGCGACGCCCCCCGCCGTCGAATAGCCTGCCAATACTCACACTCCGGGGCTCGCATGTGAAGCGTGGCCACTCGATTACGGTACCCAGCAGCTGCCACTGCCCATGTACCACCAGCGAGAGAGGAGCAGGGAAAATTGTGGGGGGTGGGGGGGGGGGGGGGCGGGGAAAGGATTTTCTTGTTAAATCATTTTGCTCAACCTCCACCCCCTCTGGGTCAGGAGGTTCGAACCTACAACAGGAATTAAGCGCAAGATCTAGATTGTCTGTTCTGCTGTTTCAGGTGCTTGTCAAAGCTCAGTGGATTCTCACGGTATCCAGGCCAACATTCCTCTCTCAATTAACACCGCCAAAAACAGATTAACTGGATTGTTACCTGATCTGTGGGATCCCCCTGTGCGCAAGGTGGCTGCCTATATAACAACGCACTGCCCTCGGAGGTAATTCATTTGAGATAGTTCTGACAGAGGTCGATAAGACGCTACATAAACTTATGCCTTTCTAACACTGCAGGTAAGGTAAAATTGTGTTTAAACGGAGATGTTCAAAAGAGTCAGTAACCAGACACAATAATCCTGCCTGTGAACCACACCAGCTACACCCGTGTGCTGCTCCCTGACCAGTGAGATCCCACTGACTGCGGCCCCTCGTCAGACAATTCACAATTCACAATTCACAATTCAAATTGCTTTATTGGCATGATAAGTTACATCTTATGTTGCCAAAGCATCAAAATACATTTATGGTTTAGCACATAAACGCAGTTCTATTCATACAGTGTATAAACAGGTATATCCCTGAGTGTATAAGTATACATTCGCATTGTTTATATATATTCTTTTCTTAGTTTACTGGTTGTCCCTCTGTTCATGGCAAGCTGTAACATAGTGTGCCGCCAGTGTTATACAGCTTCTCTCCTCTCCCAGTAGGAATGGGAGTTTTTGGTTGTCATTCAGATTTCTGAAATCAGGGCATATTTGTGAGAATTTTTGGTAGAAATTCTCCCTGATGCCCTGATATTTTCCACAAGCTGTGAGGAAGTGCATCTCTGTCTCCACCACTCCCTGACTGCAGTGAGAGCATATCCTGTCCTCTCTTGGCAGCCTGGTCTGCCTGTGTCTGCCTTTTTCGATCGCTAGGCTATGTTCGCTAAGTCTGTACCTTGTCAAGGTTCTTCTCAGTTTGTTATCCTTTACCATGGTCAGGTAATCAGCTATGTTGTATTGTCTGTTTAGGGCCAAGTAGCAATTGAGTTTGCTTTGGGTTTTTGTTGTTTCTGCCCAATATGTCAGATATTTTTCCTTTTGCTTAGCGACGATTGTGTTGGGTCGAATTCTTTGTGTTACCCTGTCACTGTCCTGGGGCTGGTTATTGTTAGTATTGTTAGTAGTTACTTCACTGAGTCCCAGGACTAGTTGACTGAGGGTATTCTTCTTTATGGTCAGCTCTTGGCATTTCAGGGCGTCGTAGTGATAGCATTGGGGATTGCTCATTTGTAGGTGATTCCAAAATTTGGTGGCTCTTTTTTGGATAGTGATTATTAATGGATATTGGCCTAGTTCCGCCCTGCATGCATTGTTTACTGTTTTCCTTTGAGTCCGGAGGATACTTTTACAGAATTCTGCATGTAGGATCTCAATTGGGTGTTTGTCCCATTTTGCAAATTCTTGTTGAGTTAGCGGTCCCCATACCTCACTGCCATAGAGTGCAATTGGTTCAATTACTGATTTGAAAATTTTGAGCCAAATGCTAATTGGGATTTCTATTTGGATTGATTTTTTGATGGCATAGAAAGCCCTTCTTGCTTTCTCTTTCAGTTCATTCACAGCCAGTTTGAAGTTTCCCGTAGAACTGATTTTTAAGCCCAAGTATGTGTAGTTAGTGGTTTGTTCAATTTTGGTTGTTCCTACTGTGAAATTTATTTTGGGTCCCTGATGTTTGGATCTTTGCTGGAACACAAGGACTTTGGTTTTTTGGGGATTTATTGTCAGGGCCCAAGTCTGGCAGTACGACTCCAGCAGGTCCAGGTTTTGCTGTAGCCCCTCTTTAGTAGGTGACAGCAGAACCAGGTCATCTGCATAGAGGAGGAATTTAACCTTGGATTCATATAGGGTGAGGCCGGGTGCTGTAGATTGTTCAAGTAGTTTTGCCAATCCATTAATGTAAATATTAAAGAGTGTCGGTGAGATTGGCGAGCCCTGCGTCACCCCCCGCCCCTGTGGGAAGTATTTTGTTTGTTTGTCTCCAATTTTAACTGCACATTTGTTGTTTGTATACATTGATTTAATGACATCATATGTTTTCCCTCCTACCCCACTTTCGATAAGTTTCAGGAATAAACCGTCATGCCAGATGGAGTCGAAAGCCTTCTGGAAATCTACAAAGCATGCGTAGATTTTGCTTTTGTTATGGTGAACGTGTTTGTCAATTAGGGTCTGTGGGGTGAAGATATGATCGGATGTTCTATAGTTTGGCAGGAATCCAATTTGGCTTTTACTCAAGACATTGTGCTCCTCAAGGAAGTTTATGTCTTTTGTTTATGATGCTAAAGAATACCTTCCCCAGGTTACTGTTTACACAGATGCCTCGATAGTTGTTTGGGTCGATTTTGTCCCCACTTTTGTATATGGGCGTTATGAGTCCTTTGTTCCAGATATCAGGGAAATAACCGACACTCAGAACCAAGTTGAAGAGTTTTAGGATAGCCAGTTTCATTTTGTTGTCTGTGTGTTTAATCATCTCGTTTAGTATGCCGTCTGTCCCGCAGGCTTTTCCTGGTCGCAGGTCCTTGAGTTTTTCAAGAAGTTCTTTTTCTGTTATTATGGCGTCCAGCGGGTTTTGGTTATCTTTTATGGCCATTTCTAGCTTTTCCAGTTTTTTGCATATTTGGTGTTGCTCTGGTCTTAGTGTGTTTTTCTGGTATAATTTTTCAAAGTGGTTTACCCATGTGTCCCCATTTTGAATGGCCAAATCGTCGTGTTGTTTTTTGTGTAGTGTTTTCAAGTTTTCCCAGAAACAATTGGAATCAATGGATTCCTCCATGGAGCTGAGTGTATTCTTAATATATTGCTCTTTTTTGGTTCTGAGTGTGTTTCTGTATTGTGTTAGTGTCTGACAATAAGTAAGGCGTAGTTCCTCGTTTTCTGGATGTCTGTGTTTTTGGTTTGATATTTTTCTAAGTTTTTTCCTCATGTTATGGCAATCTCGGTCAAACCATTTTTCATAGTTTTTTGTTTTGGGTTTGTTCTTGCGAGCTTTCAAGTTTGCATTTGTTGCCAAATTATCAAAAATATTGTTTAGTTTACTAACTGCCCGGTTTACGCCTTCTTTATTGTGAGTGTATATGTTATCCAGAAAGGTGTCTAAGAGAGCTTGAGTTGATGCATTGCTAATTGTTTTCTGGTATTTTTCCGTGTTGTTTTTGGCCCATCTGTACAATTTTTTGGTGTTGTATAGTTTACTGGGTTGTGTTTCTATGTTGTTTGTTTCTGTCTTTTTGAGGAACATAGTAATTTGACTGTGATCTGACAGTGTTGTTTGTGGTTTGACTGTGAATGCTCTGAAAGAGGATGGGTCTAAGTCTGTAATCATATAGTCTACTGTGCTGCAGCCAAGAGGTGAGCAATAGGTCGATCTTCCTAGGAGGTCTCCTATGAACCTACCATTGACAATGTACAGACCCAGGTTTCGACAGAGCTGTAGTAGCTGTTTTCCGTTGGTATTTGACTGCTTGTCGCAGTTATGCCTGTATGGAAGGGGAGGGATGTCAAAGTGGTTATTCCCGAAAACGTAATTGTTTCCCTGATTATTGGTGAAGTCTGGTTCTTCGCCCGTTCTTGAATTGAGGTCCCCACAGATCAACACGTTCCCCTGGGCCTGGTATTGGATAATTTCCCCCTCCATGTTGGAGAAGGTGTCCTCTTTAAAGTACGGGGAATCGATTGGAGGGATATAAAGTGCGCAAATGTAAACATCTTGGGTGTTTGAGATAATCTCCCTCTCAAGTTTGAGCCACATATGGTTTTCGCCCTTTTTTATAAATTTGATGTAATTCTTAAGTTCTGTTTTAAACCAGATCAGTATGCCTCCGGAGTCTCTGCCTTGGGTTACACTTGGTAATTTATTGGAGGGGACCACCAGCTCAGTGTACCCTTGGGGACAGCCAGTGTGTCCTTTTCCTTTATACCAAGTTTCCTGTAAAATGATAATATCTAGGTCTTTAGTTTCATCTATGAACTCTGGGGTCCTACTTTTCACTTCTCGCAGTGAAGAGCGTAGACCTTGGATATTCCAGGTTGAAATATATAAGGATTTCATGTTAAGTTTGATCTTTTACTATGATAGGTTAAAGAGTGGTACGTGTTTGTCGTGTCTAAGTGTGGGAAAAAAAAGATCACATCAGTTGTCTACAAAAGTTAATACAATTTGGTTACAGTTCTTTCTATTAATTAGTCCTTGATCCATAAGGCGGAAGTAGATGCTGCTGCACATCTGCTTATTGTCTCTTAATGGATTGTTTCTGTCTGAGGTATTGCGTACGTCCTGTGCATCTCTCCCTCTGTCTGGCTGGGAGCAGTCCTATTCCCCTGTGGGACAGGAGTGGTGCAGGTCTGATATTGTTGTTTTGCATGGGGATCCTCTCTGGTCTCGGTTGGTGTGTTGGTGGTCCTTGTAGTGTTCCTGATATGTACCCCGCTGATCTCTGGTGGTCGGGGGGGGGGTCCTCTTGGAGTCTGGGTATGGACCCGGTTAAAAGCGACGTCCTTCAGGGCTTTAGCAAAGATCGATATTCTTTGCCTTTGGATGTGGACGTGGTCGTAAAGACATTCCTCATCAAGGGTGGGGTGTTGGGCCAGGTGTACGTTGTGGTTTGATTCGCAGTCTCTTGCTATGCTGGCATTTATCTCATGAATTGTGTTGTTGTTGAAGTCTGTTCTCGGCAATATTGTGGAAACAGTGATTCTAGTGTTTGGAAATGTACTGCTTGCTTTCCTAATCATTGCTCTGAGCGATGTTGCTACTTCTTTCTGTTGGGTCTTTAGGTCATTTGTGCCCGTGTGTATTATTATGTGTTGGGGGGAGCCTAATCTGGCTTTGGTCAGCCATCCCATGGCTCTGTTTGTTGTTGGGCACCAGATCTTTTCTACTTTACTTCTAGGGAATAGCTTTTTCTCCCATAGAAATTTCCCATTTGAGTCTATGAGTATTACGACGTCAGCCTTGTTTGTGTTTACTGTCTGGTGGCTTTCGCTTGGACTCATAGTATGTGTGCTGGGCTGGGGTGTCTGGTGTGTGCGTACCTCTTGTGAGCGGCCCGCTTGTGGTTCCACGATGGTGGGGGAAGATTGCGAATCAGTATGCTGGTCGGTCTGTGTGGCACCCCTTGTATTGTGTGTCTGTTGCTTTTGTTCCGTGTGGGAGTGCAGCCGTTCCGTCCGACTCTGTCTTGTCTTATCTCTAGCCTCTGGTTGCTGGTCTAATGGTGTTATCTCTCCTCTATGGCTCTCTTCTTTTTCCTGCAGCACTTTCACCTGATTCCTAAGTAGATTCACCTGGTTCTCAAGTAGCTTCAGCTCTCTCTTGTGTCTCTCCCTCTCCTGATTTTGATCGTCATTCATTTTGAGGAAGTCCTCTCTAAGTTTAACCATCTCTATCTCTAATTGATTAAATTTATCTTTTGGTTGTACCTGGCTGTGTGATCCCGGGGTATGTGTCTGGTCGGCCCTGGAAGGCTCACTCACTTCCTGGCTAGGCTGGTCGGCCCTGGAGGGCTCACTCACTTCCTGGCTATGCTGCTCTTCTCTTGGTGAGCTGGGAATGGTAGGGGGACTATGTGTGGCTTCCTCCCTGGTAGTTATGCTGGGGTTTGTCAGTTGTATCGTGTGGCTGTGGTTCCCCGGGGTTAGTGTCTGGTTTGAACTGTGTGGCTCGTTCACCTCCTGACCAGGCAGATTTTCTCCTGGTAAGTTGTCAATGTTGGGGGGAGTGCGGGCCACTCTGGGGCTGTTCCTTCCCCCCTTAGTTAATTTTTTCAGTGTCCTGAAGGCCGTTGCAAATTTGTCGAGGTTGCCTTGCACTAATATTGTTCCGGTATTGTACGCGTTGACCGTCGTAGTTGAACTGTCTCCTGGTGTGTTAATTTTCATTATGGACCCATTTGTGGTATTTTCTAGCTTAACATTGGTATAGTGTGATTTTATTGCTGTGATCCAAGCCACTGGCTGATCTGAGTAGAAAATGAGGTTACTTTTTGTCCCATTGTTGTAACAGTCAGCAAAAAGTGTTTCTGGTTTTTCTCTCATCTGCTCATGCTTGATCACTTTTATAGCTTTTTTTGCGGTGTTGGGGGGAATCTGGAAGCGGGGCTGTTGTGGATCTTCTGATTCGCTCATTTTTGGTAAAGTATTGTTGATCTTAGAATAAGCTTTTCTGGGGCCCCGGGTTTGGTGTTTCCCTCTCCCTGTTCGCGAACTTTCCCGGTCCCCCTCTCCGACCCCGTGGTCCCTGGGCCTCGGCTTCTGGGTTCACCCTTCTCAGGTCTGGGTCTGTGAGCCGCTGTTTCCCGGTGCCTTCGGGCTGTTCCCCTCCCCCTCAGAGGTCTCTGTGCCTCTGTCTCGGCCTGGCTCCTCGGGCCTTTCCCTGGCTTCAGTCTCCCTCCCTGGGCCCTGTACTCACAGTCTTGGTTTGCTTCTGGAAGCCTTCTGGTTGCTCCCCTTCTCCTCAGAGGTCTCTGGGCCTGGCTCCTCAGGCCTTTCCCGGGCTTTCTAGCCCAGCCGCCGCTCGGGCTGTGCCTCGTTTGCCGTTCGGGTGCTGGACTGCGGTCCTCGCTCGCTCGCTGGACTGCGGCCGTCGCTCGGGTGCTGGACTGCGGTCGTCGCTCGGGTGCTGGACTGCGGCCGCCGATCGGGCCGTGTCTCGTTCGCCGCTCGGGCTCCCCGAGTCACCTCGTTCCGGCTGCCACTGCGTCTCCGTGCGGCCTCCCCGATTCGCCTCGTTTCCCGAAGCGGCCTCCCCGAGTCTCCTCGCTCCGGCTGCCGCTGCGTCTCCGTGCGGCCTTCGCGCCTCGGTTCCCGATGCGGCCGAGTCACCTCGCTTCTGCTGCTGCTGTGGCCCCGTGCGGCCGCTGTTCTTTGGTTTGTATATTTTTTTTTTTCCCCTTATTTCTTTTTTTTCTTTGGCTTTTTTTTTCTAATTTCCTCTGGTTTTTTTTCCTTTGGTGGTCTCTTTGGTGGTCTTTTCCTTCCTTACTTAATCTAGACTAAACTAAACTTAAACTTAACTAAACAAACTTGAAATGAACCTTTTTTTCCCCCACTTTAAACACTTTAAACACTAAAAACACTAAAAATTCAGCAGCCCATCTTCAGCGTCAGACACTCAATACTTTCCCACGCCAAGCCCTCGGCAATACTGACCCCTGCTGGACAGCAACCGAACTGAAACCAGCTTGGCTCCAATGAAGATAAAATTCGTCACAGACATTCTGAAAACGTTTCCAGAAGCAAAGGATGTTGTTCCAGTAAAATCTGCACTTGGGAGGAAATGTTTGACCGCGATGTTTTCACTCAATCTCCAGGGCACAGGATGAGCTGCATTCAGAATATAGAATTTTTTAAGAAAAGGTCATTCTGTCCTTCAAACCCATCCCTTAACAGATCCAGCTCCACCAGCACCCCCATCCCACCAACCGCCCCCCCATCCCACCGAACCCCCCCAATTCCACTAAACCCCCATCCCACCGAACCCCCCAATTCCACTAAACCCCCATCCCACTGAACCGCCCGCCCACATCCCACTGAACCCCATCCCACCGAACCGCCCCATCCCACCAAACCCCCCCAATTCCACTAACCCCCCATCCCACTGAACCCCCCGCCCACATCCCACCGAAACCCCCCATCCCACCGAACCCCCATCCCACCGAACCCCCCCAATTCCACTAAACCCCCATCCCACTGAACCCCCCAATCCCACCGAACCCCCATTCCACTAAACCCCCCCATCCCACCAAACCCCCCCCAATTCCACTAAACCCCCCAT
Organism: Somniosus microcephalus; assembly: GCF_052327205.1. NCBI lineage: Eukaryota > Metazoa > Chordata > Chondrichthyes > Squaliformes > Somniosidae > Somniosus > Somniosus microcephalus. The sequence goes on along the minus strand of NC_141014.1, from coordinate 32,425,239 downwards.
CCCACTGAACCTACCATCCCACTGAACCCCCATCCCACTGAACCCCCACAATTCCACTAAACCCCCCATCCCACTGAACCCCATCCCACCGAACCCCCCAATTCCACTAACCCCCCATCCCACTGAACCCCCCGCCCACATCCCACTGAACCCCCATCCACTGAACCCCCATCCCACCGAACCCCCCAATCCCACCGAACCCCCCCATTCCACGAAACCCCCCCAATTCCACTAAACCCCCCATCCCACCGAACCCCCCCCATTCCACTAAACCCCCCATCCCACTGAACCCTACCATCCCACCAACCATCCCCACATCCCACCGAACCCCCCATCCTACTGAACCCCCCCCACGTCCCACCTGCCCACAATACTCCACAGCACCCCCACGTCCCACCTGCCCACAATACTCCACAGCCCCCCCACGTCCCACCTGCCCACAATACTCCACACCCCCCCCACGTCCCACCTGCCCACAATACTCCACAGCCCCCCACGCTCGGTCCTCTGTCCCTGTCTCTTCCAGTGGCCTCCCTCAGTAACCTCTGCCCCAAATCTACTTCCCTTTGAGTGAAAAGGTTCCCGCTGACTTCCCTTCTCGCACCAAGTTCCTCATTTGTAAACTCATGACTCTTGGTTTTTGAGCCCTTCGCCATAATGAAGAATTTTCTGGCTCGATCCCCTTTGTAATCTCGTAGATACCAGCATTCAGAAAGCAGGATCCCTGGGGGAGGGGGGGGCCAGGGAGGGGGGATGGGGAGGGGGAAGACAGGCAGGAGATGGGGGCAGGAGGGGTTGGGGAGACAGGGAGGAGGGGGAGATGGGGAGGGGGAGGGGAGACGGGGATGAGGAGGGGGAGGGGAGACAGGGAGGAGGGGGAGATGGGGAGGGGGAGGGGAGACGGGGATGAGGAGGGGGAGGGGAGACAGGGAGGAGGGGGAGATGGGGAGGGGGAGGGGAGACGGGGATGAGGAGGGGGAGGGGAGATGGGGAGGGGGAGGGGAGACGGGGATGAGGAGGGGGAGGGGAGACAGGGAGGAGGGGAGATGGGGAGGGGGAGGGGAGACGGGGATGAGGAGGGGAGATGGGGAGTGGAGAGGGAGGGGAGACGGGGAGAGGGAGGGGAGACGGGGAGGGGGAGGGGAGACGGGGAGGGGAGCGGGAGATGGGGAGGGGGAGGGGAGCGGGAGACGGGGAGCGGGAGGGGAGACGGGGAGGGGGAGGGGAGACGGGGAGGAGATGGGGAGACGGGGAGGGGGAGGGGGAGACGGGGAGGGGGAGACAAGGAGGGGAGAATTCAGACAGAGATCCAACTGTAGGTGATTTGTAGAATGTTTTCAGGTGAAGTCCCAGGACTGCACAGGAGCCAACTTGGGCCTCTGTGATCATAGACTCAAGCAACACTAATGTTCAGAAGAAATTCTTGCTCTTCACCGCCCCGGGGCTCCCTGGGAGCGCACTAATATTAGATTCCACCGCCCCCCCCCCCCCAATCAATAAACTCCGAATGCGATGCCTGCATATAAAGGGAACTGAAGGTTACAGAGTGAAGAGTGGACAGAATTGCTAAAAGGCCGAGCCATGCCCGCAGGAGGGAATTGGATTTATCAGAGTTATAAAACATACAAAGAATAACATTTAAAAGTCAGCAACAAGAAAATGCTGATCGGGTGATCGAGTTCATCCCTCTGGTGCCCAATAAATTGAGCTGAAGGGCTTCCATTGGCCGTAGGATTTCTGTACTTTACGACTCACTCACTGCTGTAAAGAATTGAAATTATTTCTTCTGCATTGGCACCGCTGGGTTAGCTGGCATTGTCTTTCTGAAGTTAGCACAAAGGGTCCCCGGGAATCGGTCAGTATTTACAGGGTGACCCCGGGAGTGTGTCAGTATTTACAGGGAGTCCCCGGGAGTGTGTCAGTATTTACAGGGAGTCCCCGGGAGTGTGTCAGTATTTACAGGGGGTCCCCGGGAGTATGTCAGTATTTACAGGGAGTCCCCGGGAGTGTGTCAGTATTTAGAGGGGGTCCCCGGAAGTGTGTCAGTATTTACAGGTGTCCCCAGAAGTGTGTCAGTATTTACAGGGGTCCCCGGGAGTGTGTCAGTATTTACCGGGGGGGTCCCCTGGGAGTGTGTCAGTATTTACAGGGGGTCCCCTGGAGTGTGTCAGTATTTACAGAGGCTCCCGGGATTGTGTCAGTATTTACAGGGGGTCCCCTGGAGTGTTTCAGTATTTACAGAGGCTCCCCGGGATTGTGTCAGTATTTACAGATCCTCCCGGGAGTGCGTCAGTATTTACAGGGGGACCCCTGGAGTGTGTCAGTATTTACAGAGGCTCCCCGGGATTGTGTCAGTATTTACAGGGGGTCCCCTGGAGTGTTTCAGTATTTACAGAGGCTCCCCGGGATTGTGTCAGTATTTACAGATCCTCCCGGGAGTGCGTCAGTATTTACAGGGGGTCCCCTGGAGTGTCAGTATTTACAGAGGCTCCCCGGGATTGTGTCAGTATTTACAGATCCTCCCGGGAGTGCGTCAGTATTTACAATGGGTCCCCAGGGGTGTCAGTATTTGCAGAGGGTCTCGGGGAGTGTGTCAGTATTTACAGGGGGTCCCCGGGAGTGTGTCAGTATTTACAGGGGGTCCCCGGGAGTGTGTCAGTATTTACAGGGGGTCCCCGGGAGTGTGTCAGTATTTACAGGGGGTCCCCGGGAGTGTGTCAGTATTTACAGGGTGTCCCTGGGAGTGTGTCAGTATTTACAGGGGGTCCCCGGGAGTGTGTCAGTATTTACAGGGGGTCCCCGGGAGTGTGTCAGTATTTACAGGGGGTCCCCGGGAGTGTGTCAGTATTTACAGGGGGTCCCCGGGAGTGTGTCAGTATTTACAGGGGGTCCCCGGGAGTGTGTCAGTATTTACAGGGGGTCCCCGGGAGTGTGTCAGTATTTACAGGGGGTCCCCGGGAGTGTGTCAGTATTTACAGGGTATCCCGGGGAGTGTGTCAGTATTTACAAGGGGTCTCCGGGAGTTTTCTTCTTAGGCAGTCCCTCATTACCGAGGATGACTTGCTTCCACATTAAAAATGAGTTCTCAGGTGACTGATGAGTCCAATGCGGGACCTACAGTCTCTGTCACAGGTGGGGCAGACGGTGGTTGAAGGGGCGGGTGGGTGGGGTGCTTGGGTTGACGTGCGCTCCTTGCGCTGCCTGCGCTTGGCTTCCGCTTGCTCCCGGCGAAGAAACTCAAGGTGTTTGGCACCATCCCGGATGCTTCTCCTCCACTTTGTGTGGTCTTGGGCCAGGGATTCCCAGGTGTCGGTGGGGATGTTACACTTTTTCAAGGAGGCTTTGAGGGTATCCTTGAAGCGTTTCCTCTGCCCACCTGGGGCTCTCTTGTCGTGCCGGAGCTCCGAGTAGAGCGCTTGTTTTGGGAGTCTCGTATCGGGCATGCGGACAATGTGACCCGTCCATCGGAGCTGATTGAGCGTGGTCAGAGCTTCGACGCTGGGGATGTTGGCCTGAGCAAGAACACTGATGTTGGTGCGCCTATCCTGCCAATGGATTTGCAGGATCTTGCGGAGGCAGCGTTGGTGGTACCTCTCCAGTGCTTTGAGGTGCCTGCTGTACATGGTCCATGTCTCTGGGCATACATACACTCCGGGACTGTGTCAGTATTTACAGGGTGGTCCCCGGGAGTGTGTCAGTATTTACAGGTGGTCCCCAGGGGCGTGTCAGTATTTACAGGGGGTCCCTGGGAGTGTGTCAGTATTTACTGGGGGTCCCTGGGTGTGTGTCAGCATTTACAGGGGGTCCCCGGGAGTGTGTCAGTATTTACAGGTGGTCCCCAGGGGCGTGTCAGTATTTACAGGGTGTCCCCGGGAGTGTGTCAGTATTTACAGGTGGTCCTGCACTCTCAGCAAGCAGCCGCCTGCCTTTGAAATCCCCGCACCTTACCTGGTAAAATTATTCTGAACAGCTTTCACCCTTTCAGCACATTTCGTTTCGAAGATCGGTCTCAAACGTGCTTTTCATTATCCTGGATTTTTTTTTTTTGCTCAATGACATTTCAGAGTCGAAGTGTCCTTCATGAAGCTGCCGATATCATTTCCTTCCGAGGAGAGGGCAGATAACCTCAGACAGAAGAAATTGCACAGGGGACCACCCCAATCGATGGTTTGATCAATCCGCTTCGTGGTCCATACTCTCTCATTATTGTAAAGTAAAACTCCTGTCAGCTGCAGCCGGCGAGAGCGTGACCCAACCCGGGCAGGGACTGTGCAGCCGAGGAATGTGCCCGCTTCAGTCTGCGCCGAGTTTCGCTGTTCTCACCTGGTGGGGTGGGTGCCATGCAGAACCAGCCTTACAAGTGGGCGCCGTGCTCGCGGCACTGCGGTCAAGAGGGGTATTAAATGAAAAAAAATCTAAATCAAAAATAACAATTTTGGAGGAGGAGCCCTCAGAAGCAAATGTATCTGCAAGCTAGAAAATCTTTGGGTAAAGATTAACAATATATGCTCATCTCGGCTAATTTAGTGTCATTTCTTATTTTCCATTATTTTTCAGTAACTTAGAAAATACGTTTGAGATGACAGCTTTATTTACATAGAAATATAGAAGATAGGAGCAGGCCATTCGGCCCCTCGAACCTGTTCTGCCATTTAATGAGATCATGGCTGATCATCCAAATTCAGTACCCTGTCCCTGCTTTCTCCCCATATCCCTTGATCCCTTTAGCCTTAAGAAATATATCTAACTCCTCCTTGAATATATTTAATGAATTGGCCTCAATTGCCTTCTGTGATAGAGAATTCCACAGGTTCACCACTCTCTGGGTGAAAAATTCCTCCTCATCTCAGTCCTAAATGGCTTACCCCTTATCTTTAGACTGTGACCCCTGGTTCTGGACTCCCCCACCATTGGGAACATCCTTCCTGCATCTAGTCTGTCTACTCCTGTTAGAATGTTATAAGTTTCAATGAGATCCCCTCTCATTCTTCTGAACTCCAGCGAGTATGAGCCCAATCGACCCAATCTCTCCTCATACGTCATTCCTGACATCCCAGGTATCAGCCTGGTGAATCTTCGCTGCACTCCATCCATGGCAAGAACATCCTTCCTCAGATAAGGCGACCAAAACTGCACACAACACTCAAGGTGTGGTCTGATACTTTCGCTAATACTTAAACTCAAAGGAAGGGCGACAAAATACAATTTCGCCCAGGCCACCATTTTCCCTAAGTCCCGCCTTGGCTGCCATACTACAGTTGGTCTCAGTACCCATGGGCTAGTTGGAGGGGCAAGGGGCAGTACAATCTAGGTAGGGGCCTTGCTCTTGATTGCTGTCCAGCAACTCCTGAGGATTCGCACCGGGATCAGTTCTACATGATGCCCCTCAGGGTTGGATCAGGCGTGTCCGCCGTGACTCAGTTGGTAGCACTGAGTCAGAAGGTCGTGGGTTCGAGTCCCACTCCAGAGACTTGAGCAGAAAAATCCAGGCTGACACTCCCAGTGCAGTGCTGAAGGAGGGCTGCACTGGTCGGAGGTGCCGTCTTTCGCATGAGTCGTTAAACCGAGGCCCCGTCTGCTCTCTCAGGTGGACGTAAAAGATCCCACAGTACGGTTTCAAAGAAGAGCAGGGGGGAGTTCTCCCCGGTGTCCTGGCCAATATTTATCCCTCAATCAACATCACTAAAACAGATTATCTGGTCATTATCAGGTTGCTATTTGTGGGAGCTTGCTGTGCGCAAATTGGCTGCTGCGTTTCCTACATTACAACGGTGACTGCACTTCAAACAGTACTTCATTGGCTGTAAAACGATTTGGGACGTCCGGTGGTCGTGAAAGGCGCTGGAGAAATTCTACTTTTCTTCCTTTTACCCCATCATTGCCAGCCCTACATCCTTGGCTACGCCGGATTTTTTAGGATAATATACAGGAAAAGTTAGTATGCAGGTGCAGCAGGTGATCAGGAAGGCCAATGGAATCTTGGCTTTTATTGAAAGGGGGATGGAGTATAAAAACAGGGAAGTCTTGCTGCAGTTATACAGGGTATTGGTGAGGCCACACCTGGAATACTGCGTACAGTTTTGGTTTCCATATTTAAGAAAAGATATACTTGCTCTCGAGGCGGTTCAGAGAAGGTTCACTCGGTTGATTCCGGAGATGAGGGGGTTGACGTATGAGGAAAGGTTGAGTAGGTTGGGCCTCTACTCATTGGAGTTCAGAAGAATGAGAGGCGATCTTATCGAAACATATAAGATTGTGAGGGGGCTTGACCGGGTGGATGCGGTGAGGATGTTTCCACTGATGGGTGAGACTAGAACTAGGGGGCATAATCTTAGAATAAGGGGCTGCCCTTTCAAAACTGAGATGAGGAGAAACTTCTTCACTCAGAGGGTAGTAAATCTATGGAATTTGCTACCCCAGAGAGCTGTGGAAGCTGCAACATTAAATAAATTTAAAACGGAGATAGACATTTTCCTAGCAGATAAGGAAATTAGGGGTTACGGGGAGAGGGCAGGGAAGTGGACATGAGTCTAGATTCAGATCAGCCATGATCCTATTGAATGGCGGAGCAGGCCCAAGGGGCCGTATGGCCTACTCCTGCTCCTATTTCTTATGTTATGTTCTTATGTAGGATGGCACACGATCCCCCGGGATAAAAGGGAGACTGAAGTGGGGGGGGGGGGGGGGGGAGCAAGCTCTCTCCGTCTCACTTCTAGCCCTGTGTGAATCATGTGAAATAAAACAGTGGGAAAAAAATCAATAAAATAATGGTGCGTTTACCCAACGCAGCTGAAAAAAAATGAAAGAATGAATGACAAAGACCAGCTCCAGCTACGAAAATGAGAGGGTTTTTCCTTTTTAATTCCGTTAAACAGACAAACGTCCCACAACTCCATCTGCCACTGACCCATTAGTATCGGACTAACCTCTGGTTATATTTACATTTATTTACATTCGGGCTGCGCGAAATGCAAATGGTAGCCGTGGGACGGGATGGTGCTCACCGCCCGGCGCCACTGCTGCACCCGGAGGTGCCAACCAACGCTCCCACTCATTTGTCTTTTTTGGGGTGCACGGTCCCTTTAATGGGCTGCGCGGCCCGTCCAAATTCCCGCACGTGTGCGGTTTTTCCACCGAGAAGCCCGCTGCGCAGCCAACGGCAACACTGGTAACAACCCGCCACCTGGCGCCGGGTATTATCTTCCGCCAATCGGCTAGCTGGCAAGGACCGACCAAGGCTGTCTTTGGTGGGATGAGCTTGGCCTCCCAGATCGGTGCGAGCGGGCACACACACACAGCACCACGTGCTGCCCACACACCGGCCGAGCCGGGAGGCGGTTCATCACCGGCGTCTGTGCCGGAGTTTTCAAATCCTTTCGTCGATTAAAAAAAACAGCCCTGCGTTAAACAGCGCGCATTATGTACAATACACTAGACAGAATCGAGGCCAGAAACCATGCAGGTACCCCCTCGGATTCTTTACAGCAAGGTCTCACTGCCACAGACTCATTTGCAATCCCTCCCCTCCCGCCCCCCCCAACCACCCCACCCTCCCCTCCCCTCGGTTTTGCTTTCAAAATATATACAGATACATCCCAAAATATCTCAAAAAGGTATTTAAAGAATTTGATCCTTCGGTTTCCCCCCCTCCCGCGTGCCCCTTCTCACGGTGTCGTCCATTTAATGCTTTCCGTGGGGTGCAGCCTCTGATTTTTACCCGTAGGAAGGAGAACTGCGAGTTCCAGAATGTGTACCAGCCCTATAAGGATTAACGCTCTCTTTAACTGTAAATTTACAACCGAAGCGCACAAAAAAAAAGAAACAAAATACTGAACAGAAAAGGGGAACACAGCAAAGTCCCGACTGGCTCTTTTCGACCGGTCACTGACCCTCAAGTACCAGCTTACCCTCCATCAACAATGCAGCCATGGGTTACGACAGACTTGCACCTTGTCTTCAGGCAGCACCCGCTACCAATGGGACGGTGGAAGCTCACGTCGCCAGATCCCCTCAGCCTGCAGCAAAGAGGTCTCCAATCGACCTCCAGCCTGAACGCGATTCAGATATAGGGTCGGTGAGGAGCACAGAGAAGGAGGTGGGTAGAGGCAGGAACGGGGAGGAGGCCATTCACCCCACCCCCCCCGCCCATTCAATGAGATCGTGGCTGATCTGCATCCTAACTCCATCCACTCGCCTTGGCTTCTTATCCCTTAATACCCTCGGATAACAAAAATCTATCGCTCTCAGATTAAAAATTATTAATTGAGCTAGCATCTATTGCGTTTTGTGGGAAGAGTTTTCCACACTTCTGCCACCCTTTGCACCGAGAAGTGTTTCCTAACTTCTCGCCCGAATGGTCCGGCTCTGACTTTAAGGTGCTGTCCCCTTATCTTAGACTTCCCCCCCCCAAAACGGCGGAACAAGTTTCTCTCTGTAGCACAGAGGTTGCAATCATCTGCGCTATAACTGGCTCCCTTTAACAGAGCCCCTCCTGTACTAAGCTCCTCCCCACCCCCCGCCACCCACCCGCCGCCCCCCCCCCCCCACCCCCACCCCGTAGCCCACTGGGGGAAGAGTGGACATCTCCTTTTGATTAATCAATGCTCTTTAACCCTCTGAGCTTTCTGGAAGAACATAATCACTGCATAGCTCGACTCAAAAAGCAAGTAGCATCAAGTCCATGAATGTTGGCACGTGAAATTGGAAGGAAGTGGCACCAGCGACTTCAACAGCATTCTCAGAAAACAAAAAACACAACGCGAAAGTAAGTGCATCGCTAAAACCGGCTTTCCCGTCTTAATAAAAATAATAATCAGTCCGAAATTGAAGAATCCAGGAAGGCCCCTCCTACGGCAGATAGCTGGTTTTACATTCCGACTTTTTCTGACCCAACAGCATGCCATCAAACTGGTATGTCAGTTTTTTTTTGATCTTGCGGATCTCGCCCGTCTTGCCGTAGTTCCTCAGCGCCCGGGCCATCTTCTGGTAGGTCATCTTCTTGCGGTTCCCCTTCTGCATGCCCCAGCGGTGGGCCAGCAGCTCTTTGTGCTTGGAGGAGAACTGGAATGTCCCCTTCTCGCGATCCACCCACCAGACGCAGTCCCTCATGTCCCCGCTCTTCAGCAGCTCCAGCAGGAACTGGTAGAGACGCACCTTCTTCCGGACACCTGGACGGGTCGGGAAGTGCGTTAGTCACACAAATAAAGAAGTAGCTTTACAACCACAGTCCGAGGGTCAGCGAGAGAGAGAGAGAGAGACAGGAACTGCGCCAGTGAGGAAGAGCATGCAAGAACGTCACAGTGGGGAAAAAAAAAGGCAGCAAGCAGCGAGGGTGCATGAACATCAGGTGAGGACAGGATTAGGTTCAGCTCTGAGGTCCTCCACAGTCAAATAGCCCAATGACGCTCAGAAGAATGGGCAAGGTCAGGGGTGGGGAGGGGGCAAGGCAACATGTGGGGTGAGGGCAGGGCAATGGGTAAAGGGGGGGGGGGTGAGAAACCCACACCTGTGGAACCATACCCCAGCAAGAGACTCAGTACCCTCAGGAGAGAAGCACAATAAGCAAGCGTACTAATGTATAGTTTATTCCAAAAAAGAAAAGGGGCTGAACTGCAGAATCCTCAAACAGTGAAAACGACCCTGTAATCCAATTTTATATATAACTAGCTTTTAGTCCATTGCACTTCAGGTATGTTAAAAGTAGGGTTTTTTTCAGAGAAATTTCATGCTTGGTCCTTCTGATCTTGAGATGGAAATTTACAAGCACCCGCCAATCCATAAAGCTCCCTTGCGTATAGCAATTAAACTCTCAATGACCACCGGATCACCTATTTTCAGTAATTACACGTTGTGGCCTTTACAGCATGCTTATCAGCAGAGTGGTACGTTGCATATCACATGGTTTAGCACCTTTGCCTTGGCAAAACCGCGCAACTCCCAACTGACTGTGAGCAACAGCAAGGGGAGATCTGCTCATGTAATTCAAACCGACAGCAAGCAGCAGCCTTGTGAATGTCAGCAACTGGGTGAAAATGGATCAGCAGCAGCAGCATCACAAAGAGCGCACGCGGGTAAGAGCGGCCAGCACCGTCAGTGTAAGCAGAATTGGCAGGGAGGTGGGGTAAGGTGGTACATTGCAGCCACACAGTGGCGGAGTCAGTGGGGTGGGGTCGGGTCATGACCCCCCCCCCATCTTGAGGTGGGCCTCCATTTCCGCTCCAAGGAACCTCTGTCACCTGACTTCGCACACCTGATCCGGCCCGTGATACCCGCGCTGTTTCCCGGCTTGGCCTCAGGACCGGGTCAAGTCGGCAACCCCACTCACCACCTCCCCGCCGTCCCCTTCCACCCACAGTTCCCAGCTCGGCCCCCCCCCCCTTCCTGGCAAGTTGACTAAATCTTGACTGCTTTGGCCCTCCGAGTCAGCCAAACCCAGCTCCGCCGCTGCTGACAGCAGAGGGTGGGTTTACATCAGCACTGACCGGTAGGCAATGTTGGTGTTCCTTCCCCACTATGCTGCTGGCTGAATCTTACAGCACAGGTGACCATTCGGCCCGTCGTGCCTGTGCCGGCTCTTTGGTAGAGCTATCCAATTAATCCCACTCCCCTGCTCTTTCCTCATAGTCCTGCAACATTTTTCCCATCAACTATTTATCCAATTCCCTTTTGAAAGTTATTATTGAATCTGTTTCCACCGCTCTTTCAGGCAGCGCATTCCAGATCACAACAATTCTCCTCATCTCCTGCTCTGGTTCTTTTGTCAATCACCTTAAATCTGTGTCCATTGGTTACCAACCTTTCTGCCACTGGAAACAGTTTCACCTTATTTACTCTATCAAAACTGTTCCTGATTTTGAACACCTCCATCAAATTTACTCTTCACCTTCTCTGCTCTAAGGGGAACAACCCCAGCTTCTCCAGACTCTCCACATAACTGAAGTTCCTCAACCCTGGTACCATTCTTGTCAATCTTTTCTGCACCCTCGCCAAGGCCTTGACATCTCTCCTATAGTGTGGTGCCCAGAATTGGACACAATACTCCAGCCATGCCACACCAAACCACATCAAGCATTACATCTACCAACTGATGCACCGGGGGGAGGGCGGAGACCGACACACTTTCACTGGAAGCTTCAAGATCCCACTGACCTCCATCATCATGTGTTGACGATTCTCTGGGAGGGATGTTCTCATCAAATTCACTGTCGGAAACCTCCAGCACAGGACTGCCAAGGTTATAGTCATCGTCCTCGGACATCGACGGGCTCGATAAGTCGTTGGACGTTTGGTATGTCTGGTACAGCATCGGGAAAACCTGGCGGGGAGGAGAAGGGAAAGAAAACGGAAAAATAAAATCCCAGCAACTGTAATCCTTTAGAAAGTGTGTTAAAAATGATTTTTTTTTAAATATTAGTGTAAGAAAGAGAAAGAGAGAGGTAGGAGAGAGAGAGGTAGAAAGAGAGAGAGAGGTAGAAAGAGAGAGAGAGATAGAAAGCGAGAGAGAGGTAGAAAGAAAAAGAAGGAAAGAAAGAAAAGTAAAGAGGAAAAATAAGTGAAGAGAGAGAGAGAAAGAGAAAGAAAAAGAGAGAAAAAAGAGGCGAGAGAGTGAAAGAGTGAAAGAAAGAAAAAGATGATTTTTATCACCTACAGCTTTGAGAGGTTCCCACAGCGCCGGTGCTGTCTGTTGACTCCCAGTGTTGCAGGGCTAATCTCTCGACTGCAGTGTTCCACTGTCCTGTCTGCAGCGGGAGGTTTGTCTGCAACATCGGGAGCCAGCAGTTGGTGCGAGTGACCCTGCAACGTCCTGGGAGACTTGTACAGTTTCAGCTTATACGAGATTGGTACGGAATGAGGAAAGGCCATAGATCAACCTTATCCCTCGCTGTCTCTCTCAATAGTAATGCATCTTATTGCCTCCTGATCCCTGTTACACTGTCTACTTCAATTTACCTTCTCTGCTAGCTTATTCCACATTCCGATCACTCCTCGGAAGAAATAGTTCCCTTCTAACTTCTTCCATTGTAACTTCAAACTTTTACCAGTGACCAACTTGGCTCGTTCAAATTTGTAACTTGAGTGATCTCAAAACCTGCCCTTTTCCAAAGAGAACAAACCCAACTTCCTTAACCTTTCCTCATGCCTTAGATTCTCTAAAAAGTATATTTTATAGGATTTAGTGAATATCTCATTGCAGTTTGTGGGACCTTGCTGTGCGTAAATTGGCTGCCGTGTTTCAAACATTACTACACTTCAAAAAGTACTTAATTGGCTGTAAAGTGCTTTGGGAAGTATCGAGATCGGGTGAAAGACGCTATAGAAATGCAACTCTTTATAGGACCTGAGAGTAATGCCCTAAGCTTGTACTTCCCTCTTTACCCACTAGGTGCTGATGTACAGGAAACTTTCGATTTACCGGCACCTAAATAACCGGAAATCTCGGTTAACCGGCAAAATTCAGGAGTAGGTTTTACTTCATATTGGTATTTGCCTTCTTCCATCTGTTGCTGTGCAAGGGTGTGGCTGCAGTTGTTGCTAAGCTACAGAGACGCTTGGAACTTGTGGCCATTGTTCTACAGTTGTTGCTAAGCAACAGAATTTGTTGCTTTATACGGAGCTCTCAGCTCTCCCTATCTTTTACTATAGTGTTCAGTTATCCGGAATTTTTGATGAACCGGGACCACGTCGGTCCCAGATAAAAAAAAGTTTCCTGTACCCTTTCTACATGAGCCTCTTGGTAGGTCTGCAGGGAAGAGATTGCAACTTGCCACAGGGAACCCAGGACTTTAGCGCAAATTCCGAAAGCAGCTCAGGGACAGGGGGCGGGGGAATGGGAGAGAAAGCAACCCCTCTCACACACGCCTTCCTATTACAGTAACTCTACAACAGCTGACTGCTCTTTCTGTGCAGTTTGCGAGGTTTACGCTCTGGCTAACCCGAAAACTCTGATTGGATATATTACTGGAGATTTCCTCACATGACCTCCCACCACCCCCCGCCCACCCTCCCGCCATTGGTCACTTGACACGTCCATCATCACAGCGACCGCCCCTGCCCATTGGAGAGCGAACAGATTCTTCAGCACCCCATTGGATGATGGTTGACTATCAGTCAAACAGCCTTTTCTCTGTCCCATCGCCAATACTTTTATATATAAACAAAAGAAAGCGATCAAAAAAGATGAAAATACAGGAAACTCTTTTTTATCCGGCACCGACATGGTGCCGGTTCATCAAAAATTCCGGATAACCGAGAGCTATAGTAAAAGATACGGAGAGCTGAGAGCTCCGTATAAAGCAACAAACCCTGTTGCTTAGCAACAGGTGCAGAACAATGGCCACAAGTTCCAAGCGTCTCTGTAGCTTAGCAACAGCTGCAGCCACACCCTTGCACAGCAACAGATCGAGGAAGGCAAGTACAATATGAAGTAAAACTTACCTGAACCTACTCCTGAATTTTGCCGGTTAACCGAGATTTCCGGTTATTTAGGTGACGGTAAATCGAGAGTTTCCTGTAAACACAATTTCCCCTCTGGTTTTATCCCCCGGGTGTGCTCGCAGTGTCCGGAAGATTATTCTCGAATTACCTGGAGACGCCAGGGCAATCCTAGAGGGGCGACCCCCTACCCAACGTACCTGACTGTAGTCCTCCTCCAGTGAGCAGGTGGTGTGGTTCGGCAGCGAGGGGTCATGGTTGCTGACGGCCTCCAGTGGAAACTGCGGGTACAAACTCTGCAAGTGGGAGACCGGCACGTTCTGAAGCTGCGTGAACTGCCCGCCATCGAAGTGGTCGTAGCTCAGGCCGTGATGGTCGGAGCCGGTCCAGTAATGATCTGAATGCAGAGGAGCAGCTCGTTAGCAGGGGAGTGGGGGTTGGGATTTACACTTGCGGAGCCCGACAGCTTTCTCAACTTTGCTCCCACTTCCGTCCCCTCACCCGAAGCCGCCCGGCTGAGAAGGAAAAGCAGATGACCCCAAACATCTGGGTGCAAGTGGGGAAGGGACAGAGAAATGTAGAAGAAAACATAGAAAAATCGGAGCAGGAGTAGGCCATTCGGGCCTGCTCCGCCATTCAATATGATCATGGCTGATCCTCTATCTCAGTACCATATTCCTGCTCTCTCCCCATACCCCTTGATGCCTTTTATGTCTAGAAATCTATCTATCTCCTTCTTAAATATATTCAGTGACTTGGCCTCCACTAGAACACATCTGTGGTAGAGAATTCCACAGGTTCACCACCCTTTGAGTGAAGAAATTTCTCATCTCAGTCCTAAATGTCCTACACCGTATCCCGAGACTGTGACCCCTGGTTCTAATAGACCTCCAAGATCGACCCCGTGCCGACTCTCGCCTGGCATCAGCAAGGCATCTGACAGCAGTCGGTAACTCAGTATCTCGGTTACAATACGAGCACAATTAGCCCAGGTCCCTGGCACGGTGCAGAAAAGGACTCCTGCAATTTGTAACAGAATTAGCAGGTTATACTGATAGGGTTAGAGGAAGAGGGGTGGGAGGAGGCTCGTGTCAAGCATATAAACACCACATAGGCCAGTTGGGTCGAGAGGCCTGTTTCTGTGTAACTTTATGTAAATGGCAATTATTCATTAACACAGAGATACAGGAAACTTTGTGTTATCCGGAGGCTAAATGTCCGGCAAGCTCGAGCCACCGGCAAAAATCAGGAGCCGTTTTTTCTCTTTTCGTTGCTTTTTTCTCTCAACAGTCAAGCTCTGCAAGGTCTGTAGCTAAGCAGCAGCTTCAGCTAGAGACGCTACAGAGACGCTTGCCGACTGTTTAGAAGCTGTTGCTAAGCAACAGGGTTTGTTGATTCACACGGAGCTGAAAATCTCCGTATGCTTCAACATTAGCGTTGGAGTGTCCGGCAGTTTTGAGGGAACGGCAACAGCTTGGTCCCGTCGGTGCCGGATAGCACAAAGTTTCCTGTACAGCCCTGTGTGTATATTATAAGCAGAAAGTTACAGCATATCTATATCCAATAACAATGATACTTAATGGCATTACCATTGCCGAATCTCCCACTATCAACATCCTGGGGTCACCGTTGACCACATACTCAACTGGACCAACCACATAAATGCCATGGCCACTAGAACGCGTGATTTGCGGCGAGTGTCTCACCTCCCGACTCCCCAAAGCCTTTCCACCATCTACAAGGCAACAAGTTATGAGTGTGCTGGAATACTCTCCACCCAACACCCAAGCCACTCACCTGCTGGTTGTTCTGATTCGGCAACATAGTACGAGCAGAAAGCGGTCGGGTGCTTGCTGTACGTGTCTGTTTCATACGTCACTGCGTCAGGGTACTGTGGAGAAGAGAACGGTCAGAGTTATCCAACAATACACTTCATTTTCACATGATTCCCCCTCACCATGTAGACATCCCGTGACCCGCAGGAGGAGAGAGGACGCTCTTTATCCCCTTTCTAGCCAATCAGGAGGAACAACAAACGTACATTTAGAATGACAACAACTTGCATTTATATAGCGCCTTTAACATACTAAAACATCCCAAGGCTTTTCACAGTAGCGTTATAAAACAACATTTGACACTGAGCCACAAAAGAAGAAATTAGGGCAGAGAGTGGTGAACCTGTGGAATTCTCTACCACAGAAGGCAGTTGAGACCAATTCATTAAATATATTCAAGAAGGAGTTAGATATATTTCTTAAGGCTAAAGGGATCAAGGGATATGGGGAGAAAGCAGGGACAGGGTACTGAATTTGGATGATCAGCCATGATCTCATTGAATGGCGGAGCAGGCTCGAGGGGCTGAATGGCCTACTCCTGCTCCTATGTTTCTATGTGTTTCTAATGACCAAAAGCTTGGTCAAAGAGGTAGGTTTTAAGGAGCGTCTTAAAAGGAGGAAAGAGAGGTAGCGAGGCAGAGAAGTTTAGGGAGGGAATTCCAGAGTTTAGGGCCTAGGCAACAGAAGGCACTGCTGCCAATGGTGGAGCGATTAAAATCAGGGATGCGCAAGAGGCCAAAATTAGAGGAGTGCAGATATCTCGGGGGGTTGTGGGGCTGGAGGAGTTTACACAGAGATAGGGAGGGGCGAGGCCATGGAGGGATTTGAAAACAAGGGAGAATTTTAAAATTGAGGCGTTGCTTAACCGGGAGCCAATGTAGGTCAGCGAACACAGAGGGTGATGGGTGAACGGGACTTGGTGCGAGTTAGGACATGGGCAGCCGAGTTTTGGATGACTTCAAGTTTATGTAGGGTAGAACATGGGTAGTATCTTGCAGATGCCCCAAGGCACTTCACAGTCAACCAAGCACTTTCTGAAGTGTAGTCACTGTCGTTGTGTAGGCAAGCGCGACAGCCATTTTTGCGCACAGCAAGATCCCACAAACAGCTTCGAAAAAGTGGCCGTGGGATCTTTTACGTCCACCCGAGAGGGGGTCAGACGGGGCCTCGGTTTTAAGTCTCATCCGAAGGACGGCACCTGCGACAGTGCAGCGCTCCCTCAGTATTGGCAC
Organism: Somniosus microcephalus; assembly: GCF_052327205.1. NCBI lineage: Eukaryota > Metazoa > Chordata > Chondrichthyes > Squaliformes > Somniosidae > Somniosus > Somniosus microcephalus. The sequence goes on along the minus strand of NC_141014.1, from coordinate 32,408,741 downwards.
TGGGAGCGTCAACCGGGAAGTAAGGCGAGAGCGCTGGCAAAAAATAAAACAAATGAAACATTTTTGCAAAACCCCAGCTCAGCCGCCACTCACAAGTACAAATCTGGCATGAAGCCAGCTTATTTGAATGTTTCCACAAGAGGCCTTGGTATAATGTTTCATTCTACATCAGTGCACACAAACATCTTGGTTATATACTTCTGGAGGCCTGGCTCTGACTTGTGGCAGCTCAGGTGGACGGTGGCTGAGAGGCTTAAACTCAGGCTCACATCTGTTTCCTTTGCGTGCTTTTTGCACGAGACACTTCAGAATCTTTTATCTGCCACACCAGGGCCCTTGGGAGGGACGCACGTGGGGGAAGATTACCAAAATGGAGTGTGCAAATAATTTGAATACACAGCCTGCCTTGGCCTCCCCTCCCAGGCCGCTGCCTCAGTCCCTCAGCGGTAGCGAGAGTCAGTCCGCAGGAAGTCGCAGCCTATTCGACCGTGCATGGCACCTGTTTTAGCGATGGCTCTACCTACGCCTTGCAGTGTTTAGCCCGGCCACTAAGTGGGGCTCAAGAGGGATTCTGGCGCTCAAATTGCCAATGGAGCACGGGTTCGCTGCAATGTCCCCGGTAAGCTGCGCTTTGCTCCACGCGGCCTGATTCTTTTAATGCACAGTGACATGAATCTTGCCATTCATGTAGAAATGACTTATGGAATAATACTGAGCGGCCTGATGGTGGCGCTGTCCAGGGAGAGTATAAATACTCGGGCACGGGCCCAGCTTGCTCAGGACATTTTGTAAACAGGAACTAGTGAAGGACAACTAGACCTCCATGTTGTGAAACAGTTGATTAAAGCCTTGCTTAATACTCAGACCAAGTGCCTAGTAATTTTCTTACATCACACGGTCCCTTTAAATTTCTGCGCCTGCGCGGTGTTTACAGTGTTAAAGCCGGTGAGCGGCCTGCGCGGGACTGTTCAGCTTACTGCGCAGCCACGCCCGCTGGCGTGCACCTTAGCGGGAGCATTGGTTCACTGTCCTGCCAATCAGACCCCATTCAGAAGGCTCCCTGACCACACTGTTGTGTGGAAGTGGGGGTACAGTCAAAGAACAGAAGGAGGCCATTCAGCCCATCGTGCCTGTGCCAGCTCTTTTGGTAGAGCTATCCAATTAATCCCTCTCCCCTGCTCTTTCCCCACAGCCCTGGGTATGTTTTCCCTTCAAATACTTATCCAATTCTCTTTTGAATGTTATTAATGAATCTGCTTCCACCGCCCTTACAGGCAGTGCATTGAGCAATGGATTCCAGTTTGAATTACACCTGCCTGCTGGTGAATCCCGTGATGCTGCTGCTCATGGGAAAATAGGCAGACCGACAAGATCATTGGCGAAGGAACCAGAACAGAGATGAGGAGTTATGATCTGGAATGCACTTGAATGGCCCAGCTCCGAAAAACGGCCTCTACTGTACCACAACAACAACTTGCATTTATAGAGCGCCTTTAACGTAGTAAAACGTCCCAAGGTGTTTTTCACAGGACCATTAACAGACTGACATGAATCGGTCATTCATGAAAGAAAGACTTATGAAATAATACTGAGCGGCCTGCGGGTGGCGCTGTCCAGGGAGAGTATAAATACTCGGGCACGGGCCCAGCTTGCGCAGGACATTCTTAACAGGAACTAGTGAAGGACACAACTAGACCTCCATGTTGTAAAACAGTTGATTAAAGCTTTGTTTAATGCTTAGACCAAGTGCCTAGTAGTTTTCTTACATCACAGACAACATTTGACACTGAGCCACATAAAGGAGATATTGGGACAGGTGGCCAAAAGCTTGGTCAATCTGTGTAACATTCTTTCATTTCCCACTCCAGTCTTCCTGTGGCCCTAAGCTCTGGAATTCCCTCCCTAAACCTCTCCACCTCTCTCTCTCCTCCTTTAAGACGCTCCTTAAATCCTACCTCTTTGGCCAAGCGTTTGGTCACCCGTCCTAATGTGGCTCGGTGTCAAATTTTTGTTCGAGAATCGCTCGTAAAGCGACATTTTACTGTGTTAAAGGCGCTATATAAATGCATGTTGTTGTTGTTGGTCTCTGAGCAAGTCTGCCAAGCCAAATCTTGGGCCAAACTGGAAGCACATTTCTGCTGTGGCTCCATGTCTACTCGGAACTAGGTTGCGACTGGCCCCAAACTCAATCCATAGCCAGCCGTGGAGGGTTTCAGCCCATTAGTTGAGCCTCATGCTAGAGGTGAAAGGTCAGTGTCTAAACCCATTGCAACATCAATTTATAACATCGTAAATGCAGATGTTGTCAGAGGGGCCAAAGTGTAGCAGTGATGAATTGAGAGATTGATTGCGCAGGGAGCATCACAAATCGTTCCGATCGACACGGCTGACAGCTTGGACAGAGACTGGAGGAGCTGCTCCCCTCTCTATGTCTCAGTTTGACACTCTCACTGCCCACCGGTACCCAAGGCGCAGCACGCCGTGCTCTGAGCGACCCGGGGGGGGGAAGGGCCAAAGTCCATAGCTGTAGGACCAAATTTGAAAAGAATAGAAGAGGCAAGTTGCAAGTTTTAATCAAGATTGAGTTTTACAAGGCTGAAGATTGCAGGATGAATCAAGGAATGAAGGCGGTAAGGAGTTCCACAGGGAGATATGAGATGCACCAGTCAGTGTACAGATCCCTTCCTCGGGGAGATGTGAGATACACCAGTTTTCAGATATATTCCAGTAGAACTTATGAAATTCAGATTAATTCTGCTTTGATACGGTAAAGTTAGCGAGTCTGAACAAACCAGTCCAGGATAAAAATATGTAAACATTTTAGCGGCTTGCAAAAAAGTTTCAAAAATGCTTTATACTTACTAGAGAAATCTGTGACGTTTCAACCCTAGAGAGAAAGGAAAAATGAAAGAACATTAGAATGTCAGCAAAAGCAGGAAATCATGGGGTCTACCTCAAAACCTGCTCCAAAGTGGGGCAATCCTCCTGGGACACAAATGTCAGCGCTCTGGGGTGTTTCAATTCCTCATATAGCCTGTTCCAAAAACTGTGTTCATCATCCCCCTGTTAGGCATTGGATGGGGGTAGGAAGGGGAGATGGGGGAACCCTAGGCTCCACAGTGCATTTCCCCATGACCTGGGAACATTCATCATTCCACATTTTGATATCGATTTAATTTCCGTGACGAGAGGGTTGGAAAAGCGAAGACGTCAGTCCACGGTCATCTAGCCTCGGACACAAAGAAAGAACGAACCTGCATTTACACAGCGCCATTCGCGACCTCAGGGTATCCCAAAGCACTTTACAGCCAATGAAGTACTTTACTGAAGTGTAATGTAGGAAACGCGGCAGCCAGTTGGCGCACAGCAAGGTCCCACAAACAGCAATGTGATAATGACCAGATAATCTATTTTTTTTTTTTTTTTAAGTGATGTTGGTTGGGGGATAAATATTGGTCAGGACACCGGAGAGAACTTCGAAATAGTGGCCGTGGGATCTTTGGCGTCCACCTGAGAGGGCAGACAGGGGGCCTCGGTTTAACGTCTCATCTGACAACGCTTTGCCACAAGTGGTTCTCGAAGCTGAGCCCATCGCAACACTTAAGGAGGAAATAAGACTGAAGATGATGTTATTGTAGAGGGGGAAATGGGGCGCACAGGAAATGGCTCCACTCGGGGAGCCAACAGCAGGACATGTACGGTGGCCTCCTCTTGTACCAAAATGCCCATGATTTCTTCGTCAGTGCCCCTTTAAGATCAAAAACAATTTCAGCTGCTCCTCCCAATTGGTGTGGCCTAGCCTGCGGTCCTGATTTGTTTAGGACAGGCCAATCCCACTCAGGATTAGTTACAGGACTCCCATAATGGCCGTGAGCGACTACAGCTCCCTCCCAACGTGATACCGAGCCACCCAGAAGATTATAAATATAGAATCATAACAGCACAGAAGAGGGCCATTCGGCCCATCGCACCCGTGCCGGCTCTTTTGAAAGAGCTGTCCAATTTAGTCTCACACCCCAGCTTTTTTCCCACCCCATAAACCTGCACATTAGTCCTCTTCAACTACACATCCTAGTGCCTTTTGAAAGTTCCTATAGAATCTGATTCCACCACCCTTTCAGGTAGTGCGTTCCAGATCGTAACAACTCTCCGTGTGTCTCTACTCATTTCCCCTCTAGTTCTTTTGCCCATTCGTTTAAATCTGTGACCTCTGGTTGCCGACCCACTTGCCAGAGGAAACAGTCGTGCCCTACTTGCTCTATCAAAACCCCCTCATCATTTTGCACACCTCTATTAGGTCTCCCCCTTCCGGATTCAGTTCCCAGTTTACGCTGAGCTCGCTGACCCGAGCCAGGGTGGTGGTATGGGGGTGCGATGCCCCTCATGAGTCAAATAGTGTCAACACTCACTCTCCAGGCTCACAACCACCAGTTGGGTGAGGGCTGCCAGTGGCTGTGGACTTGTTCATCAACACCTTCAACAGAGGAAGGGGAAAGCATTACTAGACATTAATCTAGAGTCATAGAATAGAATCATACAGCACAGGAGGAGGCTGGTCAGCCCATCTTGCCCAAGCCAGCTCTTTGAAAGAGCTACCCAATTAGTCTCACTCCCCTGCTCTTTCCCCATAGCCCTGCAAATTTTCCTTTTCAAGTATCTATCCAATTCCCTTTTGAAAGATATTCAGGCAGTGCTTTCCAATTAATAACAACTCGCTGCGTAAAAAAATTCTCCTCATCTCCCCCTCTGGTTCTTTTGCCAATTACCTTTAAATCAGTGTCCTCTGGTTACCGGCCAGTGGAAAGAGTTTCTCCCTGTTTACTCTATCAAAACCCTGCATGATTTTGTACACCTCTATTAAATCTTCCCCCTCAACCTTCTCTGCTCGAAGGAGAACAATCCCAGCTACTCTAGTCTCTCCACACCAAGCAAGATCTCATTATTCCCTGCCCTCCTACCCCGTCAACACAAAGCCAATGACTTTGCAAGTCAGGGCTTCAGTTTAAAGCTTCATGAATAAGGCCGTTACCACCCATGATCCACCTCAAGCCTGCATTAAGGAACGTAGGGTGGAGTTGGGACGAGGGAAATATATGCGAGGGAGCATGTCTGCATGTTGTGGGCATTCCAACAATTCCTCCCCTCGCCTGCTGGACTTTTGGCAGCAGCACTGCAATTGCACGAGATCAATGCAAACTCGAGGAACAGCACCTCATCTTCCGATTAGGCACTTTACAGCCTTCCGGACTCAATATCGAGTTCAACAATTTCAGATCATAACCTCGGCCCCTATTATATTTTTATATTTTTTATCCACACTTTTGGTTTGTGACTTTTCCTTTTTTTTTCCTCTCTCTCCCACATGGCAACTGTCTCTCACTCTGCCAGCGCATTTCACACTTCATCTAGAGCCATTGTCTGTTTCTTTACCTGTCCTATTACCATCTCGTCTCGCCTTGAATATCTCTTAATGTCTCTCCTTTCATCCCCTCCCCCATTTCCCAGCCTCCAAACTGCCTTTTGTTTCATTTCCTGCCTTTTCTCTCAGTTCTGACGAAGGGTTTCGACCCGAAACGTTGACTCTATTTCTCTCTCCACGGATGTTGCCTGGCCTGCTGAGTTTTTCCAGCATTTTCTGTTGTTATTTCAATGCAAACTCCTATGGATTGGCTCGTGCTTCTGAATATTCAAGGAAATGAATGGGAATGAGATTGGAATTGTGTCTATAGGATAGAAGGAATGGAATAAATCTACATAATTGGGCAAGACACCTGAGAATTGTACAGTGGGAGCTTCTAAAGGGTTCATTTAAATATGACCGATATCCATACGAACTCTTAGGGGCATAGGAACAGGGGTGGGCCATTCAGCCCCTCGAGCCTGTTCCGCCATTCAATTAGATCTTGGATGATCTGTACATTACTTCCATCTACCCGCCTTGGTTCTATAACCCTTAATTTACAAGGCTGACACCAGAACGGAGAGGTCTATACCTATCAGGAAAGATTGAACAGGCTGGGGCTCTTTTCTCTAGAAAAGAGAAGGCTGAGGGGGTGACCTGACAGAAGACGTTAAGCTTATGAATGGGTTCGATAGAGTAAGCATAGAGAAGATGTTTCCACTTGTGAGGGGTGACAAGAACTAGGGGGGGGGGGCCATAGATATAAAATAGTCACCAATAAATCCAACAGGAAATTCAGGAGAAACTTTACCGAGAGTGGCGAGAATGTGGAACTCACTACCATATATTACAACATTGACTACGTGTCAAAAACACTTTGGGACATCCGGAGGTTGTGAAAGGCACTATATAAAAGGCAAGTCTTTCTTTCTTGCCGTATTTTATAAAGGAAAGTTTGGGTTTATCCTGCAATCCAAGCATAGCTTCCGTTTCCATTAAGGAACTTTTGTCTTTTGAGGAGAGGAAAATCAAGTTGGAGATGGGAGTCAAGAGGGTCTGCTGTCGAGACTGACCACTGTGCATCATTCCCATGTCTGAAAGGCTTCTTGATCACATGTAGAGAGACCCACAGATGACTCAGGATCACGTTACAGTACAGAACGCCTCCTCTTGTACAAACCACGCAAGTCACCAAAACCACAAGAATAAGTATACCTCATCTTAATAAGACGACTGCTTGGAATGAGAGTCTCCCTTTCCATCTGCTGGCTGTATGTGAAAAGAGTTGGGTCAGGCCCCCCAAACCCCACTGCTGGTGGGTGCGGTCATCCGCCAGTTCAGCACCAATCGGCACTAAATTGCCCACCTCACTCAGAGTGGCCACAGGAAGAGCTGGTGCGGGCAACGGATTAATTGTCACACTGGCGCGGCACTTGCAAGCTTGGGGCAGAGGCGCATTCGCACTGCAATTCCTGCCGTCAGTAATCCCAATGAGAAAGAAGACATGCACGTGAAGAGAAACACCGCCCAATCGCCATTAAGATTAGCCACGACAGGAATTTCAGCACCACGGTTGGGGCAGAGTAGAGGGAGTTTAACTCTGAGTTTGTCCCCTCGGGAGAGAGAAATTAGAACAACAACATGCATTTCTATAGCGCCTTTAACGTAGTAAAATGTCCCGATGCGCTTCACAGGAGCGATTATCAAACAACATTCGACACCGAGCCACATAAGGAGATATTAGGGCATGTGACCAAAAGCTTGGTCAAAGAGGTAGGTTTTAAGGAGCGTCTTAAAGGAGGAGATGGTGTAGAGAGGTGTAGAGGTTTAGGCAGGGAATTCCAGAGCTTAGGGCCTCGGCCGCTGATGGTGGAGCGATTAAAATCAGGGATGCTCAAGAGGCCGGAATTGGAGGAGCGCAGAAAATTTGGAGGGTTGTGGGGCTGGAATAGATAGGGAGGGGCGAGGCCATGGAGGGATTTGAAAACAAGGATGAGAATTTTAAAACCCAACAACAACAAAAAAGGTAATAAATTATACTTGAATTCTGTTCAAAGAAAAAGTCACACTCCTCAGAGAACTCATGTCGTGACAACACAGACTCCTCTGTGAGGTATCAGCGGCCCAATATAAAAACCAATCTTTTTTCTTCTTCCCTCTTCCCCCAAAGACATTGAATCTCGCTGGTTCTGGCCCTATGGTTGCCCTGCATTAGTGCATTTGAGTGGTCCATCTTTGAGTGAGGACATAGGGCACAGCAGCTGGTTATTCACAGGGGATGAGCATTGTAGCTAATGCCCTTCACTCTTATCCACACTCACAGAATCACAGAAACCCCACAGTGCAGATAGAGGCCATTTCGGCCCATCGAGCCTGCACCAACACATATCCCACCCGATCCCTGTAACCCCTACACCAACACATATCCCACCCTATCCCCGTAACCCCAAGTATTTAATCCCCCTAACACTAAGGGTCAATTTATCATAGCCAATCTCGTTCCAGTAGTCACTAGTTTAGCACATCAGGAGCAGGAACCCAGGCTGCTTTGTTTATCCTTCCTTCCTCGTGGGGCGCCAAGGCCAATCAGAGCACCCTTACCGCCACTCCACGCGGGATCCGATAACTCCGACCGCTATGGAACCTGGCGCCTTTCTGGTCTGTAAGACTCGGTACCAGTCAGGTGGCGCATCCCGCCACTGAGCCATCAAGGGAGCCATGTATCATTGGCCTCAGCTGGCTGCACTCGAGTCCACGTCAGAGGCTGTGGATTCAAGCCTCTCGCCGAGGCTTGAGCACATAACCTAGGCTGACAAGCCAGTGCATTGTTGGAGGTGCCACCCTCCGATTGAGACCTTCAATGATACCCTGCCGGCTTGTTCTGGGGATTCAGGTGGACCTATTACAGATCCCGTGACAGTATTTGAAGAAGAGCAAGGCGTTCGCCTAGCGTCTTGGCTAGCATTCCTCCTTCAAACAGTACCACTAGGCATTCATTTCATTTCCATTTGTGGGATCTTGTTACAGTATTTGCCTACGTGGCACCTTGGCCATATTAAGGTGCTATATTTTTCCTCAGGATGTGGGCAAGACCAGATATATTGTCCACCCCTACTTGCCCCGAGAAGGCAGTGATGGAGCTTCTCCTCGCCTTGGGTTGATGGTGCTCCCGCAATAGCATTTGGTGGGAAATTCCAGGATTTTGACCCAGGCAATGGGATGAAAAACACATGGTGGGCCCTTCACGCAGGAACCTGGAACTGTCCGCTGGGTTGGATAATACAGCACTATAGGGAACAGCTGTACGAGGAGACCATACTATAAGACTGCAAGCGACTGTTTTATGGAGGCAATTTTACATTGCCTTCAATGGCGAGTAATTTGGATTTTCCAAAAAGTGGCTGCATTAGAGGAGTGATGTTCTATTCAGGTGACCAGGGTGTACTGTGTCACACTACAATTCGAACGCTGGAGAAACTACAATACCAGAAGTTTCACTACTTGTTTATTTGCACTTTCCAAAATGGTGAATATCCCGCTTGTTCAATCTTCCTGGGCCCACCGTGGTGAACACAGAGCAGGAACAGGCTACATCAACAGTCGAAAAACAAGACCAATTTCATCAATCCCTTCGAGACAGGCAATTGGAGTGCTAACATGCTATACCATGGATCTGTGGGCTGGGGGGGGGGGGGGACAATTGTCCCAACCTCATTTTAGTTTCTGAACACAACTGCACTGAGGCACTGAGCAAGGCCAAGAGCCTCGCTGAAACTGGAGTCACCCTTGAAGTGCTCTTGGCTGCTTCCTGGTGGCCAGTTTGGAGTTGTGTTGTTGGGAACTGGCTGCCTCCCTTTTTGGCCGGAGTGGGGGGGGGGGGGGGTGAGTGGGGAGAATTCAGCAATAAAACAGCAGAGTTTCATACGCACCAAACAAGTAAGGCTTTGCGCATATCTCAAACTCTCCTCCATAACACTCATCCCTAGAAGTGTCTGGAATAAAGTCGATTCAGCTGCGCTATTATCCCTTTGTCACAGCTGGATCAAGGACTGCATTGAGAGATGTTTGGGTGTTCATCACTCACACACCTTCCCTCTCATCCTGGGACTGGAGACTGATGTGTTGCAGGTGGGGGGGGGGGGGGGGGGGGAGTCAAAGGGGCATTAAACAACTTGCATTTATATAGCACCTTTAACATAGTAAAATGTCCCAAAGTGCTTCACAGGCGCGTAATCAGACACAATTTCACACCCAGCCACATAAGGAGCCTTTGGGACAGGTGACCATAAGCTTGGTCAAAGTGGTAGGTTTTAAAGAGCGTCTTAAAAGAGGAGAGAGGTGGAGGAGCGGAGAGCTTTAGGGAAGGAATTCCAGAGCTTAGGGCACTGCTGCCAACGGTGGGGGGGGTGGGAAGGAAATCGGGATGTACAAGAGGCCAGTGTTGGAGCTACGCAGAGTTCTCGGAGGGTTGTAGGGCTGGAGGAGGTTACAGAGATAGGGAGGGGGGCCAACGATTTGGTGAAGATAAGACACGGTAAATAAGATTTGAGAAAACTCCAATATGCAGAGAGCAAAAGCAGGTTTGGCCTGTGAAAGATATACAAAAGGTGTAATTAAAAACACTGCTTCCATTGTTGAAAACTGTTCATAGGGGGGAATCAGCAGCCTGACACACACCATGTAGCACCCAGAGTGAAACAACAGCATATGTACGTGTGGAACAGTACTCTAGACCAACACCTAAAAACAGATCATCTGGTCATTATCACATTGCTGGTTGTGGGAGCTTGCTGTGCGCCAATTGGCTGCCGCGTTTCCTACATTACGACAGTGACTGCACTTCAAAAGTACCTCATTGGCTGTAAAGCGCTTTGGGACATCCTGAGGCGGTGCATAAATGCAAGTTCTTTCTTTATGAACAGCCCTCATTTTCTGTGACAGATTATTTTTTTTTAGCAACTCATTTTTGAGTCTTTACTCAGGACTGGGAACAGATTGCTCCAAATCAAACCTCGTTCATTTTGATAAACAGTTTCCCCCGCCCCCAGGTGCTGTCCTCACCCAATATCCACTTTCCACCAGGGGTCGGTGGTGGCGATTGATCCCCCAATGGTAGCACCCCTAAAAACAGCCTGGCCGAGACCAGGCATTGGAACCAGGAGACCTACTGTTCTAACAAGGCTCAGCACCACACTGGCCAATGCAGTACTCACCATAACCATGAAGGGGAGCTACAACACCCATCCTCTCTCCCCCTCTTTTTAAATGTGAATTTTGGACTCAACATTGTTACACTGCAAAGCACAGCAGGGACATAAACAGAAATAATCAAACCGCCTTCTGTCCAGTTAGAAAGAAAAGATCGGTGCAAACCTGTTCGTGACTGCGCTGCGAGTTGCAAAAACAGCAATCTCCCACAAAAAAAACAAAAGCATATGCAAATACATGTCTATTTATATTAGCAAGCATTCATAACAAACAGCATTACATTTACAGAGCAGGGTTCTCTTCCAGTGCTCTGGTCAGCATTTCCCCCCACCATCACTAAGCAGCACCAAAAAGCAGATTAACTGATCATTCTCGTTGCTGTTTGTGGGAAATGGCTGGTGCATTCGGGACATATCAAGTCTCTCCAGTCTTTCAAAAGTGAACGTTTTGTTTCATATGAAAATACATCCATTAATAGGCGATGTCAAACGTTCATTATCGTGAACGTTTTGACATAGCCTAGTAATGGATTAATTTTCATATATATAGACGTTAATATAGTGTGTGACAGAAAGCATTGTTTTCTTATCTTACACCGTGCTTAACCTTCAGTCAATATTTGGCATGACCCCAAGTTTGACAGTTAAAAAAGTGTGGCTGCTAATCACATTTGTTTCTCTCTTCCTGCTTTTTTGTGTACAATAAGCGATATTTCAGTGCAATTGCACAGAACGATGTTTCTAATGTTTAACGATTTAAAAATAATATTTGAGAGCCTGCTTCTGCTGGTGATGAACAGACTTCAACAAAGCTTCACAAAACTGTCGCTGAAGAAGCACAGAGGGGGTGGGGAGGAACACCTGTGACATTGACACATCTTGCCCCCGATTTGGATCGACTTATCAACTCTGTAAATGTTAAGAAACCAACCTTACACACATTTACAGGGAGACACATCTGTACTGTACATATAAACATATTTATAGGCAGTACAGTACTGCCATGCTACAACAGCCTGCCAAAGGGTTAAACAAAACTAACATTTGTTTAAACAAAACTAACATTTGTTCCTGACTTTAAATCAATTCAAAGCATAAATGCACCCGATTCATTTTCATTACACCACAAAGCGGCAAATTTATTCTGCTTTAAACACCAAAATTATCAGTGAAATCCTACCGACTATATTCTAATCCTCAAGGACAGACACCACCACAAATCCAGATTCCTCAACTCCATTTGCCATTTTAAGAACTCGTTTGCAGCAAGTTTCTTACGCCGCTTAAAAAAAGTATACAACTCCGAAGAAAGTTGTTATCAAGTTAAGTAACTTGGTTGGAGAGGAAAGGAGGGGGCACTTATACTGACCCAAAATAGTCTTTACTCTAACCTCAGACAACTGGTTGAACATTTTTTTTAAAGTTTCAAACTTTTAAAAGAAGTTTCAAACTTTTTAAAAAGTTTTTTTTTGTTTAAGCTCGATAGAGCAGTGAGTTTCGCAGTTCTGGGTGTGGGCGTTTGGAAGAGATCTCGGGGGTCTGGTTGTGTACAGTACTTACTGCGGTGCCTCCAGTGTGTGCATGCTGAACTGAGCAGAAGTGTGAAGAGAGCCCGATCGCCAGTCCTGCTTCCTTTCTGAGCTCAGGCTCGTGTCGATACAAGCTTTTTAAAGATCCCGACTGCTTTGGTTAAGTGGGTGGAGTCTAGTGATTTCAATCATTGCAAAAATCCCCTTTATATGCACAATCAACATTTCTGGGAGTTAAAAGCTGTGTGTGTGTGGGAAGAGGTGAGAGGGGGGGGTGGGAAGAGGGTGAGGAGGGGGGGGGTGGGAAAGAGGGGTGAGGAGGGGGGGTGGGAAAGAGGGTGAGGAGGGGGGGGGTGGGAAGAGGGTGAGGAGGGGGGGGTGGGAAGAGTGTGAGGAGGGGGGGGTGGGAAGAGGGTGAGGAGGGGGGGGGTGGGAAGAGGGTGAGAGGGGGGGGTGGGAAGAGGGTGAGGAGGGGGGGGGTGGGAAGAGGGTGAGGAAGGGGGGGGTGGGAAGAGGGTGAGGAGGGGGGGGTGGGAAGAGGGTGAGGAGGGGGGGTGGGAAGAGGTGTGAGGAGGGGGGGGTGGGAGAGGGTGAGGAGGGGGGGGGTGGGAAGAGGGTGAGGAGGGGGGGGTGGGAAGAGGGTGAGGAGGGGGGGGGTGGAAGAGGGTGAGGAGGGGGGTGGGAAGAGGGTGAGGAGGGGGGGGTGGGAAGAGGGTGAGGAGGGGGGGGGGTGGGAAGAGGGTGAGGAGGGGGGGTGGGAAGAGGGTGAGGAGGTGGGGGGTGGGAAGAGGGTGAGGAGGGGGGTGGGTGGGAAGAGGGTGAGGAGGGGGTGGGGGTGGGAAGAGGGTGAGGAGGGGGGGTGGGAAGAGGGTGAGGAGGGGGGGGGGTTGGGAAGAGGGTGAGGAGGGGGGGGTGGGAAGAGGTGAGGAGGGGGGGGGGTGGGAAGAGGGTGAGGAGGGGGGGTGGGATAGGGTGAGGGGGGGGGGTGGGAAGAGGGTGAGGAGGGGGGGGTTGGGAAGAGGTGAGGTAGGGGGGGGTGGGAAGAGGGTGAGGAGGGGGGGGGTGGGAAGAGGGTGAGGAGGGGTGGGAAGGGGTGAGGAGGGTGGGGGTGGGAAGAGGGTGAGGAGGGGGGTGGGAAGAGGGGGGAGGGGGGGTGGGAGAGGGGGGTAGGGGGAGGGGGGAAGAGGGTGAGGTGGGGGGTGGAAGAGGGTGTGAGGGGGGGTGGGAAGAGGGTGAGGAGGGGGGGTGGGAAGAGGGTGAGGAGGGGGGTGGGGGAAGAGGGTTGAGGAGGGGGGGTGGGAAGAGGGTGAGGGGGGTGGGAAGAGGGTGAGGAGGGGTGGGAAGAGGGTGAGGAGGGGGGGTGGGAAGAGGGAGAGTGAGTGGGGGGTTGGCTGGGGTGAGGGGGTGTGGAAGAGGGTGAGGGGGGTGGGAAGAGGGTGAGGGGGGGTGGGAAAGAGGGGTGAAGGGGGTCGGGAAGAGGTGGTGAGGTGCGGGAAGAGGGTGAGGGAGGGGAGGGGAAAGAGG